>NC_092402.1:47540366-47853801 GCF_030028105.1 Mobula birostris
GTCCTGCAAATTGAGTTCAGGGAGTTAAAGTTCAGGACCTCAAGGGTTGTGATCTCAGGATTGCTACCTGTGCTACATGCCAGTGAGGCCAGAACTAGGAAGATTATACAGTTTAACATGTGTTAAGGAGTTCATGTTGGAGGGAAGGCATAAGATTTTTGGATCATTGGGCTCTCTTCCAGGGAAGGTGGGACCTGTACAGAAGAGACAGTTTGCACCTGAACTGGAAGGTGTCTAATATTTTAGTGGGAAGGTTTGCTAATGCTGCATGGTGGGCTTTAAACTAGAGCTGCAGAGGAATGGGGACCAGAGCACCAGAACAGACAGTGGGGAGGTTGTAGAGACTGATGTTGTTAAGACCTCTGACAAAAACAGGAATCAAATGGTTGAGCGTGTTGGGACTAATGTTCTAAGCTGCATATATTTCAATGCAAGTAGTATTGTAGGAAAGGCAGATGAGCTCAGGGCATGGATCAACACCTGGAATTATGCTATTGTAACTATTAGTGAGACTTGGTTGCAGGAGGGGCAGGACTGGCAGTTCAGTATTCTGGGGTTCAGTTGTTTCGGATGCAACAGAGAGATAGGGATTAAAGGAGGGAGGGGTGGTGTTACTAGTCAGGGAAAATGTCACAGCAGTACTCAGTCAGGACAGACTGGAGATCCCATCCAGTGAGGCATTATGGGAGGAACTGAAAAATAAGAAGGGTATGATCATATTAATGGGGCTATATTACAGACCACCCAACAGTCCCAGGGATTTAGAGGAACAAATTTGCAGAGAGATCACAGACTGTTGCAAAAAACATAAGGTTGTTAAACAGGTGATTTTTAACTTTCCAAATATTGACTGGGACTTCCATACTGTAAAAGGACTAGATGGAATAGAGTTTGTCAAATGTGTTCAGGAAAGTTTGCTTCATCAGTGTGTAGAAGTCCCAATGAGAGAAAGTGCGATAGTGGATCTACTATTAGGGAATGAGACAGGGCAGGTGACAGAAGATTGTTTAGGGGAACACTTTGCATCTAGTGACCACAATGTCATTAGTTTCAAAGTAAATATGCAAAAAGATAGGTCTGGTCAGTGGGTTGAGATTCTAAATTGGAGAAAGGTCAATTTTAATAATATCAGAAAGGATCCGGCAAAAGTGCACTTGGTAAGTAGGAGGCCTTCAAAAGTGAAATTTTGAGAGTACAAAACTGATATGTGCCTGTCAGAATAAAAGGTAAAGATAACAGGTGTAAGGAACTTTGGTTTACAAGAGATACTGTGGCCCTGGTTAAGGGAAAAAAAAAAAAGAGGTGCATAGCAGGTATAGGAAGTCAAGAACAAATCAGGTGCTTATGCAGTATAAGAAATACAAGAGAACACTTTAGAAAGAAATCTGGAGGGCTAAAAGAAGGCAAGAGGTTGCCCTAGCAGTCAAGGTGACAGATAATCCCAAGAGATTCTACAGATATGTTAAGAGCAAAAGGATTGCAGAGGACCAAATTGGTCCTCTGGAAGATCAGAATGGTAATCCATATGTGGAGCCAAAAGAGATGGGGCAAGATCTTAAATACTTTTTTTTTTTGCATCTGTATTTACTCAGGAGATGGATTCAGAGTCTACAGACGTGACGCAAAGTAACAGCAACTTCATGGACCCCATACAGATTACAGTAGATAATCCCCAGGGCCTAACAAGGTGGACCCTGCAAAACGCAAATGCAAAAATTGCTGGGCCCTTAGCAGAGATATTTAAATCATCATTAGTGACAGGTGAGGTACCAGACAATTAGAGGATAGCCAATGTTGTTCCGCTGTTCAAGAAAGGCTCTAAAAATAAGCCAGGGAATTATTGGCCACTGAGCCTGACATCAGTAGTGGGAAAGTTATTGGAAGGTATTATGAGTTTGAAGGTATATGAGTATTTGGATAGACATGGACTGATTAAAGATAGCAAACACAAGGAAATCTGCAGATGCTGGAAATTCAAGCAACACACACAAAATGCTGGTGGAACGCAGCAGGCCAGGCAGCATCTATAGGAAGAAGTACAGTCAACGTTTCGGGTTGAGACCCTTCATCAGGACTAACGGAAAAGAGAGATAGTAAGAGATTTGAAAGTGGGAGGGGGAGAGGGAGATCCGAAATGATAGGAGAAGACAGGAGGGGGAGGGATGGAGCTAAGAGCTGGAAAGTTGATTGGCAAAAGGGATACAAGGCTGGAGAAGGGGGAGGATCATGGGACGGAAAGCCTTGGAAGAAAGAAATGGGAAGAGGAGCACCAGAGGAAGATGGAAAACAGGCAAGGAGTTATTGTGAGAGGTAAAGAGAGATAGATAGATAGATAAATAAATAAATAGATTTAGGGATGGGGTAAGAAGGGGAGGAGGGGCGTTAACAGAAGTAAGAGAAATCAAAATTCATGCCATCAGGTTGGAGGCTACCCAGATGGAATACAAGGTGTTGTTCCTCCAACCTAAGCATGGCTCCATCTCGGCAGTAGAGGAGGCCATGGACTGACATATCGGAATGGGAATGGGACGTGAAATTAAAATGTGTGGCCACGGAGAGATCCTGCTTCCTCTGGCGGACAGAGCTGTGGGTACACTGTGGTTTGAGTATCTCAGAGACTGCTGATCTCCTGGAATTTTCACACACATCAATCTCTGGAGTTTACAGAGAATAGTTATGAAAAACAACAAAAAAAAAGAATCCAGTGAACAACAGTTCCATGGACAAAAGTGCCTTGTTAATGAGAGAAGTCAGAGGAGAATGGTCAGACTGGTTCAAGCTGACAGGAAGGTGACAGTAACTCAAATAACCACACATTACAACAGTATGCAGAAGAGCATCTCTGAATGCACAACATGTTGAACCTTGAAGTGGATGGGCTACAGCAGCAGAAGACCATGAGCATACACCCAGTGGCCACTTTACTAGGTATAGGTGGTTAAATGGGGCATCATGGTTGCGCAGACCAGTTGGCCGAAGGGCCTGTCACAATTCTATCACTACAACTGACCGGCGAAATTCCACCAAAGTTCTTTAAATAGCGTAGGCAAACCAAAGTCAGCACCTGCTCCCAGACCAACAACCACACCACTGAAGCTCTGATCACCCTCAATCTATTCCAACAGACAGGCTGTATGACCTGCACACTAGACACCAGATTGCTGAAGAAAGCACTCTACTCCAAGTTCCATTTTGGCAAGAAAGAAAAAGTCCTGAGGACTTTCTCAAACCCTCTGAAAGGACATAACATCTTTCCTGACTCATTGAAATACAGTACCAGCAAAGGGCAGCTCAAACTGATGAAGAAGCACCTGGGAACATAGAGGTGGTATGGTAGCATAGCAGTTAGTGTAATGCTTTTACAGTGCCAGTGGCCCAGGTTCAATTCCCGCCGCTGTCTGTTAGGCGTTTGTGTGCTCTGGTTTTCCTCCCACTTTCCAAAAATGGACAGGTTAATTGGCCACAAGGGTGAAATTGGGTGGCACAAGTTCATTGGACACAAAGAGCCCATTACCGTGCTGTACCCCTAAACAGAGACAAAAATAGGAACAGGCCCTTCCCCTCCATGATGTTCTGCCAAATTAATGAAAGCAATACAGTGATTAAATGCTTATTTAAACTAATCCCTTCTGCCTCATTCTCTCATGCTGTAATGCCTCTGTTGTATCTGCCTCCACCACTACCCCAGCAAAGAATACACTGAGTATTTTAATACTCTAGCGGGTGTGCATAAGTGACCCCCACGCCCATCCTGTGAGCTCTACCTGGCCCACAGTGGACCCATCCACCATTTGAGAAGCCACAGAGGCAAAGGAGAAACACATACCTTCTCTGTACTCACTAAACTGTCAGGGGAAGTCAAACTTAAAAAAAATACAAATCAGCATTTCACACAGTATAGACCAGTGTCAAGAAACTACGTCCACATCAATTTCCTTAGTGAAGATCACTACGGAAAACCTTCATATTAAAGTAAACTTCGTCTCTTAGCGGAAGATATGTTGGAGACTGGAACCTTTTTTAACATCCCTTAGAATTTCAGGAATAACTTCCACTGCACCCTTAAACTGTGTCATCTCAAAAGAAATCAACAATCAAAGTGTTGTACAGAACCCTTAACACAGTCAGTTCAAAAGGTCTAAATGGAAATTACAGGCTGGTAAGCAGAGAAACTGACTTCAGCTTGACAACAGATGCATTATTTTTACAGCCTCTGTTGCCTCAGGGTCAGCTAGATTCAGCACAACAGCTCTGACAAGCTCATGGGCTGAACCATTGAAGCAGGTTATCTTAAAATCCCAGCGTGCCCTGTGATCACAGGAAGCATGTGTTACACTTTGAAACTATTGCTCAGAAACACCCTCTGGGCATCAACTACTAAAAATAGACTCAGAAAAAAAGAGAAAACTGTTTTTCACATGCACTGGTGTCAGGGATTGGAAACAACAATATAACACTTCCCCCCCCCTCCAGTCTACTCACTTTCAAGGACTCTACAACTCATGTTCTCAATATTCTTTATTAATTAGTTATGATTTTTATTATTGTTGTTGCATTTGCACCATCTGTCTTCTTCTGCACATTAGTTGTTTTCCATCTTTGTATATAGTTTTTCATTGATTCTATTGTATTTCTTTGTTCTAGTGTGAATGTCAGCAACAAAATGAAGCTCAGGGTAGTATATCGTGACATTTATTTACTTTGATAATAAATTTACCCCCCCTCACTGTGCTATATTATAAACACAAGATGCCACTATATACATTAAACCACTTTTTATAATGCTGGTGACATTGTAAATGCATGCTGGCATTAATGTATTTAGGTACATTTTATTCCCTAACTTTATTTTTATGTAATCCTTCATTCTGTGTAATTGTTGAAGGCTGTTGTTTTTGGGTGCGTGCAGCGCCAACACACCACATCAATTTCCTATTACATGTAAATGTATATGCCAAGTAAAGTTCAAAGTAAATTTATTATCAAAGTACATATATGTCACCATATACAACCCAGAAATTCATTTTCTTGCAGGCATTCACAGTAGAACAAAGAAACACAATAGAATCAATGAAAAACCATACACAACCAACCAATGTGCACAAAATAAACTGTGCAAGTACAAAAATATTTGTCATTATTATCACAAAAAATTATCAAAAATACATAATAAAACACCAAGAAATTCAAGACAATAAATTCAGAAAAATGCCAAGAGAAACTAGAAACTCTCCAACACATTACAGGATCCTGCAGCAGTTTAACTCAATCTGATTATTTAACACAAGCACAATGAAGCGGCAAACGTCATTCACCAGAAACTTGTTTTAAAATACAAGCTCATAAAAAGAACCATACCTTACTACAAATACAAGCCTGATCCAGTTTTAGAGTCAGAGTCCCACAAATATATAAGGACTGATCTGTTATTACTCCATAATAAACATCCAGATATATTAATACAGGATAAACAAGCAAGAACAGCTCACTTAATAGATATAGCCATTCCAAATACACACAACATACAGAAATCAATAAGTGAAAAACACCAGAAATATGCTTAATTAAAAGAGGAAATTGAAAGACTTTGGAATATGAACAGCATATAAATTGTCCCAATAGTAACATCTACAACTGGTATCATCCCAAAGGCACTACACAATAACATTAAAAATTAGGCCTACATTGTAATATTTATGCAAATCTTCAGAGAGCCACAATACTAAACACTACTAGAATAGTCTGAAATTTCTTATCAATTAATAAATGAGTGTGCTTGGCTATGCCCGTACCTCAGGTTTTACCAGCTTGAGCTGAGAAGAAAATAACAGCAATAATAATAAATAATATTGAAAACATGAGTTGTAGTTGATCCTTGATAAACTATGAATACTGCAAATAAATTAAACTAAGAATAGTGGAAAGAGCACCAGCTGCTCAAGATCTTTATCTCAACATGTTAACCATCTCCTTAGTGGGATATGATGGCATTGAGATGACATTAGATTAGCAGCTCAGAGGGCTGGATTGTCAATCAGGCAATGCAATTCAAAATTTAGTCTGAATTATTCAAATAACTTCTGAAATAACAACTTGGCAATGATAGTTATGTTTTATTATGAAAATAGTAGTAATAATAATGAGAAAACTGAGAAAACTCAACCCACACTAATGTCATTCTGGAAAGAAAATCTGCTATTCTTACTAAGTCTGGCTGTATACGGAACTTTAAAATGGTTTATCTGGCTTTACAGGTCAAGAACAAAGAGGAGTGGGCAATAAATTAGACCTTGCTAGCAATGCGTATGTACTATGACTGAAACAAGTCAAAGTATTGAGTACAGGGGTAGGGATGTTATGTTGAAGTTATACAAGACATTGGTGAGGCCTAAATTTGGAGTATTGTGTGCAGTTCTGGTCACCTACCTACAGAAAAGATGTCACTAAGATCTAAAGAGTGCAGAGAAAGATTACAAGGATGTTGCCAGAACTTGAGGACCTGAGTAACAGAGAAAGGCTAAATAGGTTAGGACTGTATTCCCTGGAGAGTAGGGAAATTTGATAGAAGTACACAAAATTATAGATAGGGTAAATGCGAGTAGGCTTTTCCACTGAAGTTGGGTGAGACTGGAAGTAGAGGTTATAGGTTAAGGGGGAAAGGTAAAATATTTAAGGGTGAACTTCTTCACTCAGAGGCTGGTGCGAGTGTGGAACGAGCTGCCAGCGTAAGTGGTGAATATGGGTCCGATTTCGACATTGAAGAGAAGTTCGGATAGGTACATGGATGAGAAAGGTATGGAGGGCTATGTTCTGGGTGCGGGTAGATGGGACTAGGCAGAAGATCAGGTCAGCACAGACTAGACAGGCTATAGAGCCTGGTTCTGTGCTGTAGTGCTCTATGACTCTATCTATAAAAAAAAAAGAGGGACACTGACTAGAGACAAATGAAGTCAGGAGTAGACCACATGACAATTCAGGCTGTTGAGCCATTCAATAAGATTGTGGCTGATCTGATTTTAAACTCTATTCACCATTTCCATCTACCCACAGTGTTTCTTCATTCTCTTGCTTATAAAATCTACTACTACGTCAACTCAGGCCTAGGGGGCTGGTGTTGGGCACGTTGAAGGACTCTCCACTTCTCCCTCATCAGTGTGTTCAGTTCTTTTACATTAGCCATGCTGCTGTCTTCTAGGAGCGTGTTGGCCATAGTCTTGGGAGGGCGCCCAGGGTTCATCCTCACATGCTTGGGCTCCCATATGATGACTAGGCTGGCAGGTAGCTCGGGGTGGCGTAGACAGTGCCTCGCTAGTTGCAGTCTTCTTGCCTCGATTTTAGTGGTGAGTATCGGTAGGTTGTTACAGAGCTCGACGTTCGTCATGTGCTGTTGCCAACTCACGTCAAGAGCCATCTGGAGCATTCGTGTATAGCAACCATCTAGAGACTTTCACATAGTCTTGTTGAGTGTCCACATCTCGCAACCGTACGTGAGGATGGACTCCATGACTGCTATGAAGATCCTCTTTTTAAGCCCTCTGGTCAGGTTCGACTTCCAGATTTCCTTCATGTCGTTCATAGCCCTCCACGCCAGCGCCTTCCGTATCTTTATGTCCTTCTTGGAACTCATAATTCTTGACCCGAGGTACTTGAAGTCAAAGACTTTCTTAATGGTATCATTCTTTATGGTCTTGACAGTACCTTCGTCGCAGTTAAACGCCATGTACTCTGTCCTTTTAGCATTTACGTGAAGTCCAACTTTATTGCACTCAATTCCCACTTTTGTCAGTAGCTGCTGTGCTTCCTCCATCTGGTCAGAGAGCAGGACTATGTCATCTGCAAAATCGAGATCTGTGAGCATAACTGGTCTGACCCTTTTGGTTCGTCCTGGTTGTATGGTAAAACCAAGCTTGTCATGATCTTTGGTAGCCTGTCGCAGAGCGTAATCAAGGACGATTATAAAGATGTCGGGTGCCAGAGTGTCTCCTTGCAGCACACCAGCTAGGAGCTCAAACACTGCTGTTTCTCTGTCTGGTGATACAACTTTCGCCATGGTTTTGGTATAGCTGGACTCTTATAAAATCATAGAGTCATATAGCACTGAAACAGACCCTTCAGCTCAAGTGGTCCATGCCAAACAAGATTCCTATCTAAGCTAATCCCATTTGCCTACGTTTGGCCTACATCCCCCTGTGACCCGGTGCCTTTTGAATGTTGTTAATGTACCTGCCTCAGCCACTTTATTTCAGCAGCTTATTCCATATACTGATCACCTCCTGGGTAAAAAACTTGCCCCTCAGGTTCCTATTAAATCATTCCCTTCACACCTTAAATCTAAGCCCTTTATTTCTCATTCCCCACCTCTGGGGGAAAAAGGTAGTGTAACCTCATTTTACCTATGCCCCTCATGATTTTATACACCTCTGTAAGATAACGCACATTATAAATCTATCTCGTCTGCCTTAGAAGTATTCAAAGGCTCTACATCCAACAACTGTCTTTTGAGGGAAATAGTTCCCAAAGTCTCACACCCTCTAAGGTTTTGCGTCATCATCGTCTTTAATGGAGCAGGGCTTATTTATAAACAGTAGTTCCTGGTTCTAGGATTCTTCTACTAAGGAAACATGTTCTTTACACTGGCCCTGTTAAGACTGCTTAGCATCTTGCACGTTTCAGCAACATCCCTTCACATTCATCTAATGCCCTTCCACATTCTGCTAGGACGCGCCAAGCAAATGACAGGCACTGATATACAGAGAGGCACTGGGGTGCAAGTCCATGAATGTGGCAACACAGGTGGGCATGGCAGTAAACAAGGCATTCAATGCACTTGCCTTCATAAAATGAGGCTTTGAGTACAAGACTTGGGACACAGCAGTTAGTGCAATAATGTACAGCACCAGCAATCAGGTTTTAATTCCCGCCACTGTCTAGAAGGAGTTTGTACAGCCTCCCCGTATTTGGGTGCTCCAGTTTCCTCCCACATTCTGAAAACGTATGGGTTAGGGTTAGGGTTCATAAGTTGTGTTGGTGCCAGAAGCATGGCAATACTTGTGGGCTGCCCCCAGCACATATTTGGATTGTGTCAGTCGTTGAAGAAAAAAAAACAATGCATTTCACTGTTTTGATGTACATGCGATGAACAGAGATAATAAAAAAATCATGTTGCAGTTACTGTATAAAAAACATGGATTAGACCACACTTGGAGTATTGTGTATAGTTCTGGTCATCGCACGATAGAAAGAATGCGGTAAAGAGAATGCAGAAGAGTTTCACCAGAAAGTTGTCTGGAATGGAGGGATGTAGTTACAAGGCAAAATTGGATTGGCTGGGTTTATTCTCAATCAGATGCAGGAGGCACTGGAGTCACCATGTAGACGTTTATAAATTTATAAGGGACCTAGATTGTTGGAATCTTTGTCCAGGGCAAGGAAGTCTAGAACTAGAAGGCACAGGGTTAAAGTGAGAGGGTAGAAGCTTAAAGAAGATCTGTAGAGTAGGGTTTTGCACACAGAGGAAAGTGAATAGTTGGAAAGAGCTACGGAAGGAAGCAGTGGAGGCAGATTCAACTACAACAGTTCAGAGGTACTTGACAGGTACTCGGATAGAAGAGGCCTATGTGGGTAAATGTGATAGACATCCTGTCAGCAAGACAATGTTGCCTGAGAGGGTCTATTTCTGCACTGTTCTGTAATTCAAATCTTCTGATGATACAAAATCAGCCTGTGCAACCGTTCTTCATCAGACAACCCAGCCATTCTGGGTACAAGTCTAGTGCAGCTCCTTTGGATTACTTCCAAAACATTCACAGCATTCCTTAAATAAGACGACAGTACTCCAGGTGTGGTTTCATCAAAGAGTTAGACAATGGAAAAGCAACCTCTGAGCCTTTGCATTCATTTCCTCGAGCAATAAATGACATTCTGTTGAGTACTTATTTTATTTATTTAGGAGGTATAGCACAGTAACAGGCCGTTCAGAGCCAACGCGCCCGCACCGTCCAATTACACCCACGTGACCAATTAACCTACTAACACCTGCATCTTTGGAACACAGTCCGAGGATGTGCTGGAGGCAGCCTGCAAGTGTCATTGTGCTTCTGGCGCCAATATAGCATGCCCACAGCTTACTAACCCGAACCCGTACATCTTTGGAATATGGGAGGAAACCAGAGCACCCAGAGGAAACCCATGCGGTCACAGAGAGAGCGGACAAACTCCGTACGGACAGCTGCAGAATTTAATCTGGGTCACTAGTGTTCTCAATATTTACTGCTTATTTATTTATTATTATTATTTATTTCTTTTTGTATTTGCACAGTTTGTTGTCTTTTGTATACTGGTTGAACACCCACGTTGGTGTGGTCTTTCATTGATTCTGTTATGGTTACTACTCTATGGATTTATTGAGTATGCCCGAAAGAAAATGAATCGCAGAGTTGTATATGGTGATATATATGTACTTTGACAATAAATTTACTTTGAACCTTGGATTGGATTTTGGTGCTAATTATTTATTGCTTTATTTTTTAGAACCATACACTTGGTTACCCAGATTGTTCAGTATCTTGAGCTCTTCAATCTCTCAACATCTTATATATTTTTTTCAATTTTGTGTGCCAAAACGAACAATTTCACTTTTTGCCACGTTACTTTTACATTTGCCAGAGCTTTATCATGTCATTTAACCTATCATCATCCCTCTGTGGCCTCCCATTCCTTCACAATTTATTTTCCGAGCTAGCTTTGTACCATCAGCAAATTCAATAACTTTTGGCACCTTCATCTGAGTTATTGATATTAATAATAATAATAATTGCTGTTAGCCTGCAGGTCACCCTTGGACGAGGTGTAACACCTGTTTAGGCCCACCCCCCACCCACGATCAGGATCACGTGAAGCCATGGGACCAGGTGGTGCATCTCACAAGTCCTGGCTATGCAAACACTGACACCAGGCACACAAGCTTTGAAGAGTATTGATAATGGCTGGGGTCACCCATCTTGGAAAGTCACTGCCCAGAAGAAGACAATGGCAAACCACTTCTGTTGAAAAATTTTCCAAGAACAATCATGGTCATGGAACGACCATGATCGCCCACATAACAACACAGCACATAATGAAGGAGTAAAAGTTGAGGTCCAAGCACTAATCCCTGGAGTACACCACTCATTACATCTTGCCAACTAGAGGAAAAAAAACATTTATGCCAAATATGATTTGTATTAGCCAGCCAATTTTCTACCTCCTAGATGAACTTTTATTTTCCCCTATAATCTTTTATGCAGCATCTAATTACAGTGCATGTACCCATTCAAAGTATATTTATTATCAAAGTACCTATATGCCACCATATCCTACCCTGAGATTCATTTTCTTGTGGGCATTCACAGTAGATACACAGAAAAACAGTAGACTCAATGAAAAACTACAAAGACAAATAAAGGACCAATATGCAAAAGACAAACAGTGCAAATACAAAAAAAAATAATAATAATAACGATAAATAAAATTAAATGAATAAGAAATAAATGGAGAACATGAGTTGTAGAGTCCTTGAAAGTGAGTCCATTGGTTGTGGAATCAGTTCAGTGTTCCTCTATGTTACTTCAAAATAACTCCAATAAGTTGATTGGACTCGCTGTACAGTAATATAATGCCACACTAGTTTATCCTTATTTTGATAGCAACCTTTGCAGATAATTGTGAAAGGCCATCGTTACTTAAGTAGACAGTGGCAGCTCTCTGGAGGCCTGCTGCCAATTAACCCAACCAGAAAGTGACAGGAGTATTAACTCACTGAGACGCAAAGCCATCAATCAGTCGCTACATTGAATTAGAGGGATTGATGTACCATTTCTTCCAGCTGGTGATTCAAGTCCTCTTTCTCCAAACGTATCTTTTCATAGGCTTGAATGACCTCATCCAGGTGATCCTCCCTCTCTTTGCTGTCTTGAAGCTGAAAATTCATTAAAAGTCATCGTATAATTGATGAAATACACAAGGGAATCTACCTACACGAGAGGATTGGCCAGTTATGTAGTACAGTACTGAATCTAATATTTCCTTTATTATAATATTGAAGCGCAAGATTTATTTATTGATTTTTATTTATTTATTTATTTATTTATTGAGATTCAGTGCAGATTAGGCCCTTCCAGTCCTTCGAGCCACACTGCCCAGCAATCCCCCATTTAACCCTAGCCTAATCAGAAGACAATTTACAATGACCAATTAACCTACCAACTGGTATGTCTTTGGACTGTGGGTGGAAACCGGAGCACCTGGAGGAAACCCACGTGGTCACAGGGAGAACCTTTCAGGCGGCGGCAGTAATTGAACCCGGCTTGGCTGTACTGTAAAGCATTGTGCTAACTACTATGCTACCGTGCCGCCCTATTTTAGAGTAACACACAAAATGCTGGGGTAACCCAGCAGGTCAGGCAGCATCTATGGAGATGAATGGTTCAGACTGAGACCTTTCATCAGCATTCATGATAAATGGCCTACTACCCTGATGAGGCCAAACTCAGGTTGGAGTAGCAACACCTCATATTCCATCTGGGTAGCCTCCAACCTGATGGCATGATCATTAATTTCTCCAACTTCTGGTAGTCTCTCTTTCCTACCCCCTTCAGTATTTTTCTGGTCCCCATTCTGGTTACCCACACACCCCTTCTCTTCTTCTCACCTGCTCATCATCTCCCCCTGATGCCCCTCCTCCTTCCATGTTCCTCTGTCCTCTCCTATCAGATTCCTTCTTCTTCAGCCCTTCTACCTATCACCTCCCAGCTTCTCACTTCATCCACCCTCCCCAAACCACTCACTTCTACCTCACCTATCACCCACCAGGTTCTACTCATTCCCATCCCCCCACCTTCTTATTCTGGTTTCTTCCCCCTTCCTTTCCAGTCCCAACGAAGGCTGTCAGTCCAAAACATCGACTATTTATCTCTCTCCATAGATGCTGGCTGACCTACTGAATTCCTGCAGCGTTTTGTATGTATTACTCTGGGTGGGCCAACATTTTTTGCCCACTGTGAGCCAGCATCATTAACCACAGCAGCCCGAGTGCGAAAGGCACACCCATGGTTCCGCGATTCTGGTTGAATAGTGCATTGAGGGAAATATTCGCAGTAGAGATTTTGGTTAGGATCTGGACTGCCCCTCCAGGAGAAACAACAGCAGAGGTCAATTTAATTGCAGGGTTCCACATAAAATACAAGCTCCTGAAAGAAAAGCAACAAAAACACACACACACACACACACACACACAAAATGCTCGAGGAACTCATCAGCTCAGATACAACCTATGGAAGGAAACAGTCTCAGCCCAAAATGTCAACTGCTTATTTCTCTCCATAAATGCTGACCTGACTTGCTGTGCTCCTCTAGCATTTTGTATGTGCTACAGGGAGAAGTCAGGAGAATGGAACACTACCTGCCCCTCCACCAGTCTTTGCATAAATCTGCATTGATTCCAACCATTCTCTTGGTGTAACTATTCTTCCTTAGATCCCATCCACACCTCTTCCTCCTCAACTTAAACCTGCGCCAGTTGGTTGAAGAGAAAAGCAAGCAGAAATAAAGCCCGAACCTGATTCCTGAGATGGCCCAGCTGTTCCCTCAGACGTCTGTTCTCATTGCGCAGCAGAATGATGTCGAGTAGGCCTTGGGGTGATTTCCGATCATCCCCACATTCATTGGAGAAGGAAAACTGGGAAATAAACAAAATAAAGGAATAGAGTCCATCAGCCAATCAGGTCCTCAGGCTAGATCCATTATTCAGTAAGATCTCGGCTGCTATAGCGTTCAACCCCAATGTCTCGTTGTCCAAAATACTTTTGGTTGGTTTACTGAACATCCACAGACATCTGAAAGAGAATTCTTCACGCACTGTCCACCCTCCTTCTTTGGTCCTCTCTGTCACTCAGATTTAGCTGAGTTGTGCGACTAAAGTATGGCTTAGCTAGGAACAGTTCTATGCCTGTAGGAGGGAGTTGTAGATTTAAAATCACACTCAGGAGACTTCAGCAAAAACATCTCAACTATCGTCCTAGTGTCACATTTTGCCCAACAATCAGGCAAAGATAGAAGATCTAGTCACTCCCTTCCTAAGCCATGCAGTTCAGTCCTATATTAGTATTCCTTCTCCTAAAGTAAGCTGCTCTATCAGACCTGTGAGCATTGAAGTGAGGGTATGGCCTACAAAACTCCTTCTCCACATCTAATTCTCTGTACCTTGATCACTTACACATCACCCTGCCCCTTCATTCATCCCACCATCACCTATCTTGTACTCTGCTGAGGAACCCATCCCCCAACTTATCCACCTCTTCACCTTCTCTTCCAAATTTTACACTTCCCTCTAAAAACCCAACCCTTTCAATCAAGGTTTGACACAAGAACATGTTAAGAACTACATTTACATGCCATTCTGACTCCTTTTTTAGAACATGTTAAATTGTTTCATGTCCATTTGGAAGGTAGTCATTATTATAATGTATGAAATGCCAATTTACATATATCAAGCTCACACAAGAAGCAATGCAATAACCACCTGTGTGGAAATGTGATTTGAAGAACAACTGCTGAGCAGAACATTTGAGGCCAACATCCCTGATCTTCTTAGGACAGATGACCAGGTTTTCCTAAGTTTCAAAGATTCCAGATGATAAGACACAGGGTGGGGTCATAAAGCCATAAACTGTAAGACAAGGGAGCATAATTAGGCCATTCAGCCCATCAGCTCTGCTCCACCATTCTATCATAGCTGATTTATTATCCCTCTCAACCCTATTCTCCTGCCTTCTCTCCATGACCTTTGACACCTTTACTAATCAACAACTGATCAACCTCCACTCTAAATATACCCAGTGACCTGGACTCCACAGGTGGCAATGCATTCCACAGGTCACCATCCTCAGGCTAAAGAAATTCCTCCTCAGCTCTGTTCTTTTTCGGCGGCCTTCAATCATCATGAGCACTCACTTGTGGGAGAGACAGCACGAGGTTTAAAAAGAGCTCAGGGCC
Source organism: Mobula birostris (assembly GCF_030028105.1). NCBI lineage: Eukaryota > Metazoa > Chordata > Chondrichthyes > Myliobatiformes > Myliobatidae > Mobula > Mobula birostris. The sequence continues at coordinate 47,555,397 of NC_092402.1, forward strand.
TTTCAGGACTTTTCAGGCCAATTTTTAAAAAAAGGTGAGGTATAAGAGGAACAGCCATTTTGGGAATAGCTATTGTTGGAGTGGGCCAGTGTTAGAGTGGTCAGACTTTAGCTCAAGAGGCTTAGGTGAGAAAGGGGTGAAAGTTGTAAGTAAGTTTCTAATAAGTTTTTTTTTTCCTTTGTGTATTTAGTACATAGGTAGTGCAGGAAGAATGGGCCCAGGGTTCGTAGTATGTTCTTCATGTCAGCTGTGGGAATGCTGGGAGACCTCCAGTCTCCCTGATAACTACAGCTGCATGAGGTGCATCAAGCTGGAGTTCTTTGGACACCATATAAAGGAACTGGAGCTGTAGCTCAATAACCTTCAGCTCATACAGGAAAATGAGCAGGTGATAGACAGGAGGTACAGGAGGTAGTCATCCCTAAGTTTCAGGGGGCAGGTAGCTGGGTGACTTTCAGAAGAGGTAAAGGGAATAGGCAGCCAATGCAGATTACCCCGAGGCGATTCCCCTCAATAATAAGTACAGTGAATGCCGGTAAACTAAGCCATTGGCTAATTGGATAAGCCACCTATCTGGGACAACTCTTAAAGAACAAAAACAAATTGAGAAAATAGCCGGGATTCTCTCAGTTTATTTAGGACACTATGCCGCTTAATTGAAGCAGGAGACTGGTGATAAACAGTTTCTAACCAGCGTCAGACTGTGCTTAGAGCAAACTGTTTTTAAATAGCATCACTTGCGTGTGTTTGTGTTCAAAAAGCAGTGATTTTTGTCACTGATAGTTGGAAAAAAATAAGAATAAGACATCTCAGAACTGTTTCGCTCACTGCGGTTTCAAGCATTCAGGCTTGGAGAGGCCGGAAATGGCGGTGAGTAAAAATAAAACGATTTCACTACTTCAGCAAGTTAGGAATTATGAAGAATTGGAAGATATCGACAATCATCTTGAATATTACAATGAAAATGAAGATTTGGAGGATGCAATCATTGATAGCATTGTATGAAGGCAGTCGATTATCTGCATTAGGTGTCTGCGCTGATTTTGTTCATTTACAGTCAATCTAAAGAATGCTCTAGTGTACAGTGGATGAGTTCCTCCATCAGTAATTATTAGGAACTAATACACAGTTTTATAGTACTGTAGTAGTATTGGTAGTGTTCTAAATTATTCTGTATTTCATTTAAATACGTTATTTGTTGCTCAGTTGAACAGTAATTTGTCCTTTTTAGCTGTCTCCATGAACTTCAGTTAATTGGAGCAGCAGTTTAATTGGGCCAAAATTAATTGGGTCTTGATGTGTCCCAATTAATCAGAGTCCACTGTATACCACTTTGGATACTGTTGGGGGAGGGGGAGTCAACCTACATGTGACTAGGTCTCTGGTACTCAGTGACTCAAAGGGAAGGGGGGAGAAGAGGTGTGCAGTAGTAATAGTTAGAAAAGCAGGAGATGTTGTAGATGTAAGAGACACCCAGATGGTATGTTGCTTCCCAGGTGCCAGGGTCAGGGAGGTCTCAGATCAGGTCCATAGCATCGGGGAAAGTGAACAGCCAGAAATTGCGGTACATTTGATACCAACGACATACGTAGGAAAATTAGGTCCTGAAAGAGAAATTATAGGTAGAAAGCTGAAAAGCAGGACTTATGAGTAGTAATCTCTGACTTACTGCCTGTGCCATGTTCCAGTGCAGGTAAGAATAGGATGATTTGGCAGACTAAGGAGCTGGTGGTAACTGGTGGAGGAGAGCTAAGGTACCGGTGACCCCTGTTTCCATCCAGGGGGTCAGTGTGGACATGGTGGAGGATTACAAATACCTGGGGATACGTATTGACAATAAACTGGACTGGTCAAAGAACACTGAGGCTGTCTACAAGAAGGGTCAGAGCCGTCTCTATTTCCTGAGGAGATGGAGGTCCTTTAACATCTGCCGGACGATACTGAGGATGTTCTATGAGTCTGTGGTGGCCAGTGCTATCATGTTTGCTGTTCTGTGCTGGGGCAGCAGGCTGAGGGTAGCAGACACCAACAGAATCAACAAACTTATTTGTAAGACCAGTGATGTTGTGGGGATGGAACTGGACTCTCTCACGGTGGTGTCTGAAAAGAGGATGCTGTCTAAGTTGCATGTCATCTTGGACAATGTCTCCCATCCACTACATAATGTACTGGGTGGGCACAGGAGTACATTCAGCCAGAGACTCATTCCACCGAGATACAACACAGAGCGTCATAGGAAGTCATTCCTGCCTGTGGCCATCAAACTTTACAACTCCTCCCTTGGAGGGTCAGACACCCTGAGCCAATAGGCTGGTCCTGGACTTATCTCATAATTTACTGGCATAATTTACATATTACTATTTAACTATTTATGGTTCTATTACTATTTATTATTTATGGTGCAACTGTAACGTAAACCAATTTCCCCCTGGGATCAATAAAGTATGACTATGACTATGAGCGTGTGGCTAAGGAACTGGCGCGGGGGGGGGGGCGGGGAGGGGTTCAGATTTCTGGATCATTGGGATCTCTTCAGCGGAAGGTATGACCTGTACAAAAAGGACAGGTTACATCTAAACCGGAGGAGAACCAATATCCTCATGGGCAGGTTTGCTAGAGCTGCTAGGGAGTGTTTAAACTAATTTGGCAAGGGAATGGGAACCAGAGTGATAGGTGGAGGGTGGGGCAGTTGGTACATGAGCATATGCAGTGTGTAGTGAGATTGTGAGAAAGGACAGACAGATGATAGGGCAAAATTGCAGTCAGCGGGATGATTATATATAGAGAAAAAGAAAGGTGAAAGTGGGTATAGAATTTCTGGAAAATGATGCTGGAGAGGTAGTAATGGGAGACAAAGAAATGGCAGACAAACTTAACTATTTTGCATTAGTCTTCACTGTGGAAAACACTAGCAGTATGCCAGAAATTCAACAGTGTCAGGGGGCAGAAGTTGCTATTACTTTTGCTATTACTAGCGAAAAGGTGCTTGGGAAACTGAAAGGTCTGAATGAAGGCAAGTCACCTGGACCAGATGGACTACACCCCAGGGTTCTGAAAGACATAGCTGAAGAGATTGTGGAGGCATTAGTAAAGATCTTTCAAGAATCACTAGATTCTGGAATGGTTCTGGAGGACTGGAAAATTGTAAATGTCACTCCACTCTTTAAAAAGGAAGGGAGGCAGAAGAAAGGAAATTATAGGCCAGTTAGCCTGACTTCAGGGGTTGGGAAGATGTTGGATCCCATTATTAGTGATGAAGTTTCAGGTACTTGGAGGCACATGGAAAAATGGGCCAAAGTCAGCACAGTTGTCTGAAGGAGAAATCCTGCCTGTCAAATCTGTTAGAATTCTGTGAGGAAACAAAAGGCAGCATAGACAAAGGAGAGTCAGTGAATGTTGTTTATTTGGATTTTCAGAAGGCTTTTGACAAGGTCCTACACATGATGCTGCTTAACACGTTAAGAGCCTATGGTTTTACAAAAAGGTATCAGTATGGATAGAAGATTGGCTGACTGGTAGGAGGCAAACAGTGGGAATAAAGGAGGCCTTTTCTGGTTGGCTGCCATGGCTAATGGTGTTCACAGGGGTCGGTGCAGAGGCGGCTTCTTTTCACGTTATATGTCAATGATTTGGATGATGGAATTGATGGCTTTGTGGCCGGGTTTACAGACGATACAAAGATAGGTGGAGGGGCAGGTACTGTTGAGGAAGCAGGGAGTCTGCAGAGGGACTTAGGAGAATGGACAAAGAAGTGGCAGATGGAATATAGTATAGGGAAGTATGTTGTCATTCACTTTGGTAAAAGGAATAAAAGTGTAGACTATTTTATAAATGGGGAGAAAACTCAGAAATCAGAGGTGCAAAGGGACCTTGGGAGTACCTATGCAGGGTTCCCTAAAGCAGGGGTCCCCAACCCTTTTTTGCACCGCAGACCGGTTTACTATTGACAATATTCTTGCAGACTGGATGACGGGGGGTGGGGGGGGGTGTGGTGGTGTTCAAGTTCAACAGTGCATGACAAGGAATGAGGAAAGGTGCAGCTGACTGATATCGTTTCATATCGCCAAATCATATTGTTTCCTCGCGGCCTGGTAGCACACACTTTGCTGCCTGGTTGGGGTCCGCTGCCCTAAAGGGTAACTTCCAGGTTGAGTCAGTTGGTAAGGAAGTCAAATACAAAGTTAGCATGCATCTTGAGAGACTAGACGATAAAAGCAAGGATACAATACTGAGGCTTTATAAGGCATTGATCAGGCAGCACCTGGTTTATTATGAGCAGTTTTGGCCCCCTTACCTAAGAAAAGAGGTGCCGATATTTGTAAGGGTCCTGAAGAGCATCTCTGCTCTAAAGGGACATCCTTGTGTTCTGAGGCTGTGCCCTCACACCCTAGACTCCTCTACTATAGAAACATCCTCTCCACATCCACTCTGTCTAGGCCTTTCAATATTTTATAGTTCAAAGTACAACCTTTTACAACCTTGAGATTCATCTCCTTCTACAGCAGTTACAGAACAAAGAAACCTAATAGAATTCACGAAAGTCCCCGCATATCATTACTGTCAAACATCTAATGTGCGAATAAAGAAAGAACAAATCGTGCAAACAATAAAAAGGTAAACAAATAATACACAGGACGTGAATGGCAGAGTTGGTGAAAGTGGGCCCACAGCCACGGAGCCAGTTCAATGCTGAGGCCAGTAAAGCCTCACAGAGTAGTGAGGTGAATTCTGGCTCATCCTTCACCCTCGGCCTTCATGCTTTAATTCTCTTATCCTGCCTTAGTGTTTGAATTGGCTAAAAATCAGTTCATTTTCTGCTCAGGTCTGGGCCCCACTGCATCAATCTAGCCCGAAGTTTCAATCCAGCCCCAAGGACGCTCCAGCAATGGGTGCCACAGCCGTACCTGCATTCTTGAGAGACCAGTTCGCCAAATCCTTCAGGTTACCACAAAAAAACACCAGGCAATACAAATGGTGTAAAAGCACAACCCCCAAAGGGAAATTACAGCTTGCGGATTGTAGTGACTACAGTCCAGAAAAAGTATATTAGTAGAATTGTTAGTAGTTTTGTGAGCTGTCCACACAACATCACCGCATTGCCAGCGCCATCTTGATTGTTTCAATGAGATCCCCCTAATTCTCCTGAAGTCTAGCAGGTACAAGCCCAGAGCAGTCAACCATTCCTCATACATTAACCCTTTCATTCCTGGGATCATTCTCATGAACCTCCTCTGGACCCTCTCCAATGCCAGCACATCTTTTCTTAGGTAAGAAGGATCCAAACTGTTCACAGTACTCCAAGTGCAATCTGACGAATGCCTTATGAATGATTTAAAGTTGCAATTCGAGAGCTTAAGTCCTGGACAGATGAAGGAACAGACAGCAACGTTCAGACAAATGACTAGGGTCATACAAAAGTCCAGGATTGAGAAACAAGAGAGCATTTGGAAAAGTTAGCGAGCTGAAGGAGGATACAGAGATACCAAAAGCCCTATTTATTCAGGGATATGAGTATCAATTGGGAGATCAGAAAATAAGGCAGGTATTGGTGATTCTGCTGTGAAGTTTGTTATTGATTAATAAGCACAGTTTGAAAATAGACTCTGACAATTTTAATGTTATAATCTGAAGCAACATTAACAGGTGGCCATAAGCACCTTTTGGCTGTTCACACAAGAATATACCTGTAAATTAAAACATTTCTGTTTGGGTGGTTTTATTGTTATCCCAGTCCCCAAAAACCTCTTTGCTAATTCTTTCTTACCTTACCTACTTCAACATAAATTTCCCTGTTTGGCTGACTGCCCACATTTGCTGGGCTTCCCTCACGTCTGAGATGATTGAAGAGTACAAGAACTGACCCACTTTCACATGCTCACACTGTAACCTATTCTCTCACACTGTGCTATATTTAGATACAAGTACAAACTCCCCTGCTTGCTCACTGCTTCAGTTGTAGCTCAGTGGATTCCAATTTTATTCAAGGAACTTTTTGATGAAGCAGGAAGGTTGAAATCTCTGTGTTAAGCAGCTCCACATGGAGGACAGAGGTGTGAATACACCACACATGCACTAAGTGGAGCTGGTGATTCACTCCATTAATTTTACTGTCCTATTACCAATTTTTCCCAGACGTTCAAACCTTGAAACCAGATCAAATCAATTCAATATAAATCGACGTGCACAATGGACTTTGAAATATTTTCTCTTAAAAGCGATGCGTCTTTCCATCAAATTTATCATATTTTGTATCCCCTTATTTATTAACTGCTATGGAACTGAGAACAGGAGAGTGAAGATAGAGTCACAGAGTAATAGAAACATAGAAAACCTACAGCACAATACAGGCCCTTCGGCCCACAAAGCTTTGCTGAACATGTCCTTACCTTAGAACTACCTAGGCTTACCCATAGCCCCCTATTTGTCTAAGCTCCATGTATCCATCCAGGAATCTCTTAAAAGACCCTATCGTTTCCACCTCCATCTCCGCCGCCAACAGCCCATTCCATGCACTCACCACTCTCTGCGTAAAAAACTTACCCCTGACATCTCCTCTGTACCTACTTCCAAGCACCTTAAATCTATGCCCTCTTATGCTAGCCACTTCAGCCCTGGGAAAAAGCCTCTGACTATCCACACGATCAATGGCTCTCATTATCTTGTACACCTCTATCAGGTCACCTCTCATCCTCCGTCGCTCCAAGGAGAAAAGGCCGAGTTCAGTCAACCTATTCTCATAGGGCATGCTCCCCAATTCAAGCAACATCCTTGTAGATTTCCTCTGCACCCTTTCTATGGTTTCCACGTCCTTCCTGTAGTGAGGTGACCAGAACTGAGCACAGTGCTCCAAGTGGGGTCTGACCAGGGTCCTATATAGCTGCAACACTACCTCTCAGCTCCTAAACTCAATCCCACAATTGATGAAGGCCAATGCACCGTATGTCTTCTTAACCACAGAGTCAACCTGCGTAGCAGCTTTGAGTGTCCACTGGATTCTGACCTCAAGATCCCTCTGATCCTCCACAGCACCAAGGTCTTGCCATTATTGCTATATTCTGCCATCATATTTGACCTACCAAAATGAACCACCTCACACTTATCTGGGTTGAACTCCATCTGCTACTTCTCAGCCCAGTTTTGCATCCTATCAATGTCCCGCTGTAACCTCTGACAGCCCTCCACACTATCCACAACACCCCCAACCTTTGTGTCATCAGCAAATTTACTAACCCATCCCTCCGCTCCCTCATCCAGGTCATTTATAAAAATCACAAAGAGTAGGGGTCCCAGAACAGATCCCTGAGGCACACCACTGGTCACTGGCCTCCATGCAGAATATGACCCGTCTACAACCACTCTTTGCCTTCTGTGGGCAAGCCAGTTCTGGATCCACAAAGCAATGTTCCCTTGGATCCCATGCCACCTTACTTTGTCAATAAGTCTTACATGGGGTACCTTATCAAATGCCTTGCTAAAATCCATATACACGACATCTACCGCTCTACCTTCATCAACGTGTTTAGTAACATCCTCAAAAAAAAATTCAATCAAGCTCATAAGGCACGACCTGCCTTTGACAAAGCCATGCTGACTATTCCTAATCATATTATGCCTCTCCAAATGTTCATAAATCCTGCCTCTCAGGATCTTCTCCATCAACTTACCAACCACTGAAGTAAGACTCACTGGTCTATAATTTCCTGGGCTATCCCTACTCCCTTTCTTGAATAAGGGAACAACATCCACAACCCTCTAATCCTCTGGGACCTCTCCCGTCCCCATTGATGATGCAAAGATCATCACCAGAGGCTCAGCAGTCTCCTCCCTCGCTTCCCACAGTAGCCTGGGGTACATCCTATCCAGTCCTGGTGACTTATCCAACTTGATGCTTTCCAAAAGCTTCAGCACATCCTCTTTCGTAATATCTACATGCTCAAGCTTTTCAGTCTGCTGCAAGTCATCCCTACAATCACCAAGATCCTCACTAGTAATATAGCATGGAAACACCCCATTGGCTCATCTTGTTCATGCTGATCAAGATGCCCATCCAAACTACTGACAATCTGCAGGAGGAACTCAGCAGGTTGAGCAGCATCTAAGTGAGATGATTTGTCAATATTCTGGGTCAAAACCATGTATTTCCACACGCGTCCAGATATGGTTGGCATGCAAAAGTTTTCCAATGCATCTCAGTTACATTCAACAATAATAAACCAGTTTACCTGTAATCTACCGTTCAGCTAGGTCTTCTAACAGGAACAAACTACAAGCAATTCAGAGTGGATCAAATTATACGCATTCTTATTACTTGCAAGGGAAAGCCTACCTCCATATGTTAAGTTGCTGGTAAAGAGCTTCAATCTTACAGCTCAAAACAAACCATTTTTATACTTGTACAGAAACCAGTAATTCATCAATTTCATGTCTTTGAGGTTGTTACATCCCACAATGGCATTCCTTCTTTATCTGGATCAGTGGCATTTGTTCTTTAATCAGTCCATTTGTGGTTGCCACTACTTTTTGTCCTTTATTTATTGTTATTTGGACTTAATTTCACTAGTAATTGGATCAGTGAGCTGAACTCTGACTGCTGGCCCTGAAACGTAACCACTGCACCACATCACCGTGGTAAGAGTCAGAGAGCACTACAGCCCAGAAACAGGCTCCACAGCCCAGGTATCGTCCCTTTAAAGGGTGGATTATTTGTTCTTTATTGCTAGGGGACTCCTGACCATTTCCCACTGACTGGAAGACATGTGTGGAACCCATTCGCATCCTTTACTCAAGAACAAACCTGCCCGAGCCGTTTTCACTACTTGAAGCAGTGCCTCCTTAAGTTCTCCTCCTCTGGAGGGATATCACAGCTCTCGGCTGCTGGGAGATGCAATTCTTCCATCTAATACTTCTCTGCACACCTAGCATCTTAGGGCATCAGCACCCTGCAGCTTCACACAGAACCAAAGGGGAATGCCAGACTTTATTATGGCAATAATACATAGAATTAGGGCATTTGGTTCATTGAGTCTGCTCTGCCATTCAATTGTGGCTCATTTATTATCCCTCTCAACCCCATTCTCCTGCCTTCTCCTTGACGCCCTGACTAATCAAGAACCAATCAACTTCCACTTTAAATATACCCAATGATTTGGCCTCCACAGCCATCTGTGGGTGAATTCCACAGGCTCAGCACTATCTGGCTAAAGAAATTCCTCTGTTCTAAAGGGGCGTCCTTCTATTCTGAGGCTGTGTCCTCTGGTCCTAGACTCCCAACTGTATGAAACATCCCCTCCACAGAGAAATTTCCAGTCAGAGTCACTTTCCAAGGTAGGACTGGGACACATCTCAGCTTTACCAGGAACAAAATTTGATGCCAAGTTTTACCTTGAGATCATACTGTCTGAGTTTCCTCTTCAAAGTGGAGTTGTCCCTTTCCATCCCAATCAACCTCTGTTTGATATCGTTGTAGGCAGTGATCAGGGCAAAGTGGGAAGCGGAGTGCTCCTCTCCAGTCAGGTCTGTATTGGGGGTGTCAACCCAGTCCTCCTCATCATGCAGTCCTTCTTGTGTCAGTATACTGACATCTTCTTCGAAGTTGTAGGAATCCATAGTAGGCAGTCATCAGGAAACTGTTACAAGTGAGATAAAAATGTATCATTGCCCATTTATTCAAGCAGAAAATAAGTATCATATTTAACAGAACATTCAGACAATTAGTGTCTCACTCATTGATGTACACAAAAGATTCTTCAGATGCTGGAAATTCAGAGTAACACACAAAATGCTGAAGGAACTCGGCAGGTCATGGAGGGGAATAAATTGTTAACATTTTGGACTGAAGCCCTTCATCAGGACAGAAAAGGAATGGGGAGGAGGCCAAAATAATAAAGTGAGGGAAGGAGATGGGAAGGAGTGTAAGTCTGGCAGGTGAGAGATGGGACCAGATGAGAGGGAAAAGGGGTGGGTGAGGGAGGGGTGATGAAATGAGAAGCCGGAAGGTGATTGGTGGATGACGCAAAGGGCTAAAGAAGAAGGAATCTGATAGGAGAGGACCGTGGACCGCAGGAGAAAGGGAAGGAAGAGAGGCACCAGAGGAAACTGATGGGCAGCGTGGAGAAGAGAAGGGGTGAGAAGGGAGCCAGAATGGGGAATGGAAAAAAAGAAAGGGGAGAAGGTAGAAATTACCAGAAGTTAGAAATCGATGTTCATGCTGACTTTGAGAGTCACTGAATGATGTAACTTTGAAGCATAGTTGCAGTTGTTATACAAACCACAGAACCTCCTTCCCATCCTCCCAGATTACCCCCACCCTCCCCTAGGATCCTCCGCAAATTAACGTTCTTGGCTGATCCAACTGCGATCTCAACACTCAAACCCAGTGATCTTTCATTCATTGCTTAGCAAGAATCTAATTGCCACCACCTTAAATATATTCAAATACCTTGCTTCCATTTAAAGACAGACTTCCAAAGCCTCACAGTCTATTGACTGAGAAGGCCACCACCGCCTTAAATTGACAAATCCTCATTTCAAAAGAGTGATCTCTAACTGTAGACGCATTTCACCACATGCTTCAATGTCCATGTGACAAATAAAGCTAATCTTAGACTCCCCTACAAGAAACATCTTGTCCACACAGAGTCCATCAAGACCCCTCAAAAGCTTATACAGTTCAGTATTCAGCCTTCTAAGCTCCATGGATACAAGGCTAGTCTGTCCAACCTATCCTCAATGGAAATACAGCACCATATTTATACACAGCAAGCTCCCATAACTAGAATGAACTACTTTACAACTTAGGATGTAGCTCATTGAGGGAAGTATGTTGACCAGGATACCTCTTTGTCCTTCCCTACTACAAACCTAGACAATGAGGTCTTTCCTTAGAAACAAAAAAACCTGTTGGAGGTTTTTCCAAATTCCAGCATCTGCAGTCTCTTGTGGTTCCAGATCTTCCCCTTGTGCCCGAGAGAGAGAGACGGAGACTCATTTTAGGGATATAAAGTCCTACGAGATGGAAACAGGCTCTTCAGCCCATCGAGTCCATCCTGATTATCAAGCACATTAATCCCATTTTATTTTCCCCACATTCCCACCAATTTCTCCAGGTTCTACCACTCACCCAGACACTAGAGGCAAATGACACTGGCCAATCAACCTACCAGTCCACATGTCTTTGGGATGTGGGTGAAAACCGGATCAGCCAAAGGAAACCCATGCAGCCACAGGGAAAGAGAGACAGGATCGGACCAGAGTCTCGTGAGCGATGGGACAGCAGCATCCCATTTTAAGACTGAGAGACCTAATGGTGGAGCTTCCCCTCAGTAATGTGCTATTCTCTCGAGATTCAAATTGAAAGCAAGGCTCATAAAGTAGCCTGCTGCTTTTAACTCTTTCCTTTCCAGGGCGAAAAGTGTACATCTGCTTTGTTTGGTTCACTCTCATCCTATCCTTCCACAACCTAGCGATGTGCTCCAGGAAACATTTCAACATCTTCATATATCTATTTTCAAATGACAGAAGGCACATATTAAATATCCTCCCAATGAGCCTATGATGTTATCTTGGTGTACTTTACCCTGCTGCTTCATTATAGGAAGAATGTGGAAGCTTTAGAGAAGATGCAGGGGGGATTGACCAGGATGCTGCCTGGATTAGAGAGCATGTCTCATGAGGATAGGCTGAGTGAGCTAGACCTGTTCTCTTTGGAGCGAAGTACAATGAGAGGTGACTTGATAAAGGTGTACAAGATGATAAGAGGGATAGAGTGGACAGCCAGAGACTTTTCCCCAGGGTGGAAATGGATAATGTGAGGGGCACAATTTTAAGGTGATTGGAGGAAAATATAGGAGGGGATGTCAGAGGTCAAGTTTTTAAACACAGAGAGTACTGAGTGTGTGGATTAGGGGTTGAGGTAGAGGCAGGGGACTTTCATGAAACTCTTAGATAGCAGACATCCCACCTCTCCCAGAAGTTCCGGGAGTCTCCCGCATATTAATAGTGGCTTCCCGATGCCCGCAAATTATATACAATGTCCTGGAAATTGATCTTTTTGAGAGCGAGCGAGCGAGAGAGCGTGAGAATGAGAGAGAAAGTGCAAGAGCGACCACGAGAGAGTGCGCAAGCGAGAGAAAGAGCGACCACGAAAGAGAGAGAGCGAGCGCACGCCATGGTAGTGTTCCAAAAAAAATATAAAACGTACATCACCCCAGACTACCCTAAAGTGTACCCCTGCCTAATAGGGGTCAAAATAATGACAGTGTTGCTCGCTGAGCTGTTTGCAACAGTGACTTTTCTATTGCCCATGGTGGGTTAAAATGTAAAAGACATGTTGAGGTGAATTTAACAGGTGTCATTCATTCATTAGCATAGCTAACGTTATTTAAACTAGCAGGCTAGCTGCTAAGGAGCTACTCTATTGCAAACATCCCACCTCTCCCGGAAGTTCTGGCAGTCTCCCGCAAATTGATGGTGCTACCTCCCTGAAATGAATTTTTGCAGGGTGGGATGTCTGAGATAGGCACATGGATGATAGACAAATGGAGGGCTCTGTAGGAGGGAAGGGTTAGATTGATCTTAGAGTAGGTTAAAAGGTTGGCACAACATCGTGGATCAAAGGGCCTGTACTATGCTGTACTGTATGTTCTAATTGATTCCTCTTTTCTTCCTCCTACTCTCCAACCGGCCTCCACACCTCCCTTTCTTCTATGAACAATTACTAATCAGAACAAAATCCTTTACAATTTGGATTTCTTATTAACCATACACGACCTTGTCTGATTTACTCCCATACTCTGCATAACCAAAATTTTGCACAAGATTGAGGTTTCTGAAGTTAAAAGTAAAATCCTTTGGTAACAAAAGGGTTAACCAGGATCAGCAGAGATTCAACTTCTGTTTGACCTCGCTGACAATTTCTCTTTCTCTTTGTGATGATTAAAAATGAACCTTTCCACTGATTTCCCATTCTGACATTAAGACCTAATCCGAAAACTCAAACTATTTGTAGTTACCCTTAACTTGGTGATCGATCTGTACAAAAACTGTGGAATGTTTATGTTCAAGATTTTCAAACCTTCTGTGTGCTTTAGTATAAAAATAAGCAAATGCTTTTCACTGCAGAAGGCCTGGCTCAGGCTTTGATATTGACTGTGGTTTCAGTCGCTATGAATATATTCCTACTGCACTTTCACTTTCTAGTTAGAAATTTTAAATGAGTCATTTCTCGCACACTGAAACTCCAGAGCACTAAAGTGACTGAACATAGTTAGTAATTTTACACATACATTGATCTAGATGGAAGTGGAGCCAAGTAGAGCCTGAGAAATCGGATGCTGATGGAGACAAGGAGGAGGAGAAGGAAGTGAAGCTATGAAGGAGTGTCAGAGACAGGAATCGAGAGCGGCTGAATTCTCTGCTATCATGAGGAAGGAGTGGGAAGAGGGTGGCAGAGTTAATGTAACCAGCTGTGCTTGAGAGTTTGTGAAGGATTAAACAAGAAAGGAAGTCATTGTTAGGATGATAGACCAAATGGGCACATCCTCCCCTCCCTTTCCCTTTCAGCCTTCTGAAGGGGAAGTTTCCTTTGCAACTCCCTAGTCCGCTCTTCCAAGTAAATCAACCACTCCCCTCATACAACACAAAATACTGAAGGAACTCAGCATGTCAGGCAGGATCTAAGCAGGGGAATAAGCAGTTAGTGTTTCAGGCCGAGACCCTTCATCAGGACTAGGAAGCTAGAGAAAGCAGGTGGGGGTGGGGGAGGAGGATATAAGCTCCCAGGTGATAGGTGTGATCAGGTGAGGGGAGAAAAAGGTGGGTGTGTGGGGGAGGAGGGATGATATGAGAAGCTGGGAAAGAATAGATGGAAAGGATGAGGAAAAAGTAATCTAATGGGAGAGAACAGTGGACCATGGAAGAAAGGGAAGGAAGTGATGGGTACGTGAGGAAAAGAGAAGGGCGGAGAAGGTAACCAGAATGGGGAATGGAAAAAGGGAGAAAGAGGGAGGGGGAGAAACTATCAGAAGTTAGAGAAATCGCTATTCATGCCATCAGGTTGGAGAATATGTCAGGATGGGAATAGAAAGTCGAATTGAAATGGGTAGCCACTGGAGATCCTCTCTTTTGTGGCGGACAGAGTGAGGGTACCCGACAAAACAGTCCCCCAGTCTGCACCAGGTCTCACTGCTGTAGAAGATGCTGCACCAGGAGCACCGAATACCATAGACGACCCCGACAGAGGAGGTGAAGTGTTGCCTCACCTGGAAGGACTGTTTAGGACTCTGAATGGTGGTGAGGGAGGAGGTGTAGGGGCAGCTGCTGCACTTGTCATGCTTGCAAGGGTAAGCGCCAGGAGGGAGGTCATTTGGGAGGGACGAAAGGAAAAGGAAGCTCAAGATTTCCAGAATCTCTTGTGTTCCCCTTATATAACAAGGCCCAATGTAAATATAGAACAGCATCGCATTTTCCATCTGAGCACTTTGTAACCTTCCAGATACAATAATAAATTCAACATTTTCAGGTAACATTTTTTTCTGTGTCAGAACTGGCCAGTTTTAATTTTACCTTATTTAGAAGTACAGCATGATAACAGGCTCTTCTGGCTCCCTGAGCCTGCGCCGTCCAATTACACCCATGGGACCAATTCATCTTTGGGATGTGGGAGAAAACTGGAGAAGCCAGTTGAAACCCACACAGTCACAGGGAGAACGTACAAACTTCTACAGGCAGCGGCAGGAATTGAACCAGGGACGCTGGCTCTGTAAACTCTATGCTACAGTGGCACCCCATACCAATGTAGTTCCGTATCATAAGAACACAACAAAACCTGGAGCAGGGGTAGGCCACTTGGTCCCTCTAGCCTGGTCCACCAGTGGAATCACTGACCTTCCAAAAATGTATCCACCTCCTCTTTAAATCCTTCCACAGATCAAGCCACCAAAACCAGCCAGCATAGAGAGCTCCAGAGATTCACCGCCCTTTGCAAGAAGAAATTTCTACACACCACAGTTTTATAAATGACCATCTCTGTCCCCCATCTTGCAGTTGTGCCCCTTGTTCAAGACTCTCCTACGTGTTGAAACCTCTCAAAACCTCTCAAAATCAGTCTCTAGGATCTTATATGTTTGAATAAGATTAGCACATCCATCAAAAAGGATACATCCCTGGTAGCATGAGTCTGGAGTTGCCATGGTGATAAGGTGTTGATGAAAGAGAGGGAGAGAGAACAAAAATCAACAAAGAAACATACAAGTGCTCATTAGATCTAGATGTTCCCTTTTCCCAAACGAGCCCTCCCCCACCCTCTCTGCAATTTTAACCTAACATTTTCTCTGTTACCCAGATAGCATTGGACTTCCTCAACCTGAAACATTAACTCTGTTTCTCTTTCCACCGATGCTCGCTGACCTGCTGAGTGTTTCCAGCATCTTCAGTTTTTACTTTTTGATTTCTGGCATTTGTAGTTTCTGATCTCCATTAAATCTTCCACCTTCCTTCGTATCCTAGACCACAGTAATTCAGCACACTGGTTTTGTTGTCTCAAGTTCTGCCCTCCGATTACCGACCCTTCTGCCAATGAAATCAGTTTCTCGTATCTTATATCAAGGTCTGCCATTCATTTAAACAATGGGGAATAATAAAACTGGAGATAAAATAATGCAGATAGTCTAGTCTTTGGACACAAAATATTAACTGCTTTTTGCTTTCCACAGATATGGCATTAGTTATAGATTCATAGACTCATGCAGCATAGAAATAAACTCTTCACCCCAAACTGCTACATGCCGACCAAGGTTCCCATCTTAGCTAGTCTTGTTTGCCTTTATTTGGTCCATACCCCTCTGAACCTTTCCTATCCATATATTTGTCTTCTTCTTCTTTTGCCTGTTTAGGGCAGCACTGAAGGTCCTCCATCTCTGGCGGCGTTCATGGCTTCCTTCATCGTGTCAGTAGCTTCCTTTTGGTTTACTGTCAATCATGCAAGTCCCGGGTGGAGACCCAGGAATACCGTCACACACAGATGTAGAAGGATTCTTCATTGCTGTTTCTGTAACAGTTTTGTTTGACCAGTCAGGTTTGTTAGCCCTGAGCTGAACCTCCAAACCTGGAGGATTGGTGGACCACTCTTAGTCTGGCCTCTACTCTTTGACCTATTTTGCACGGGCAACCCTACCAAGTGCCAAAGCATAAATCCCTGACTCCAACCAACATAGCTCTCCGAGTCATTGAGGCACGCAAGCCTCCAAACTCTATGACAAGGTTGTGGACCTCTTGGAGGTCATATACCTATCCTGGTGCCTTTTACATACCACTTCCTCTGGCAGCTCATTCCATTCACGGACCACCCTATGGGCAAAAAAAAACATTGTCCCATACATTCTGATAAAACCTCTTCCTTCCCACCTTAAACTTATGTCTTCTAGTTCTTGATTCCCCTATCCTGGGAAAAAGACTGCGAGCATCAATGCTTCTACACCCTCATGACATTCTTCCAGCATTTGCTGTTTTTGTATTAATTTAAACAGGCCTACACGTAATAAAAGCAAAGATAAGGGTGCCAATGCATTGAACCTGATGGAAGTGTTGTAGTGGCGGTGATGGCGGGGGGGTGGGGTGTAACAGAAAGGAAATAGGAGCTTGCACTGACCCCAGGATCAAACTGCTCAAGTTTAAGTTTGCCATTTAACCATACACAGGAATACAGTCAAATGAAACAACGTTCCTCTGTATCCAAGGTACAAAATACAGTACATTCAGTCACACACAGCACGTATAGTTATGATAGCACATGCAGTCACAAAATAATATCAGCACAAGTCTGAGTGACATGGACTGAAGGTTGATGGTGGATGGGATGTTGTCCTGGAGCCTGTTCTCAGCTGGGTCAGTCACGGATGAAGGTAATCCTGCTTGTCTTCCAGGGAGTGAACACTGGACAGCAGAGCTGGCCTGCAGGCAACGCCGTGGCATGGGGGCCTGGTCCACGCAACAACTGAGGCCAAGCACCATCAGTCTCGCCAATGGACTGATGCACCGGACTTGCAGAATGTTATATTACCTATGTCCAAAGGGGTCTTGCAGTCACCTTCAGTCACTACTAACCTGTCCTACTCAAACCCAATGCAGTGAGAATATTTACGCATTCCGATTGGGATTGAATTCGAGTGGAGTGCTTGTCTTTGTCTCTTTTTCTCTCAGTCTCTTCTGTAGAACGCTGACCAGGTTCTTTTCTGAAGCAGCCAATTCACAGAGAATTTGAACTATTTAAAGGATGTCTACTGTACAATGAACAGTTCTCCCAATCCCTGATCTCGTGGCCTGAGAAGTTGAATAGCTTCTATGCTCTTACCACTGATGGGTTAATAGATGATACAAGAACAAACGAGACTCAGATTCAGAGAGAGAACTTAACCCTGTTACTTGCCCTTAAACAGGGCAATAATTGGGTTCCCAGGCACCTGAGTTGTAGAGAAAGGAACAACACCCACATTTTTTTCCAGTGTGATTATCTACCTTTTGTTCATTTAGGGTTTTTCCCAATAGTCAATTATAAATAATTATTTTATTGATCATCAAATGACAGAATTCTGCAGTGCTCAGATGTGGCAAATTAATTGCATTTAATTTAAAATTTCAAAGCCCTAAAGGAATAGTCTGATGGATTGGAAGTGAGAGATGCTTGTTCTTTTTCTTTCCAGTGTACAGTTTAGGAATTCATCTGCTCATCACGACTGTGATGTCAAGGTTGGTTGTTAAACTTGAAAAGGAAAACATTGGAACACTGAGGAGAAACGGCAGGGTGTGTGACTAATTGGATACATAGTTCAAAGACTGGGCAGAGCTATGATGAGCCAAGTTATTTCTTCTCTTTGAAACATTTCTATTTGCAAATTGAAGTAGCACAGATTGAGCACCAGAAAGCATTTGCCTTCCCAGCAACTAGATTGTATGCAGATCATCAAACATCTGCAAATCGCCACCTTCCATTTAGTCAGAATATTAAAGATCTCAGGCTTAGTGCCTTTGTGACTCCTCTTCCAAATTACAGCCAGCTCACCGTTGTCCTACAAGGATTCGTGGTGTTCCTTCAGTGGGCTCTGAAAGCCTTGCTGCCTTTGAGTTCTTGGTGCTCGGTAAGGTGGGGCTTTGAGTGTTTGGACTGTAAGTGGCATTGACAGTTGTCATTGGCAGAAGCTTGTCAGTTCAGACCCAGAAAATCTCTACAGAAATTACTCAAGACAGTGTCCTAGGCACAACCATCTTCAGTTGCTGAGGAGAAGCAGCAGCTGAATGACCTTTCTTCTATCGCAAAGTCAGAACACAGTATAACAGAGCACAGGCCCTTCGGCCCATGATGTTGTGCCGACCTTTTAACCTGCTCCAAGATCAATCTAACCCTTTCCTCCTGCATAGCCCTCCATTTTTCTTTCATCTATGCGCCAAATCTAAGAGTCCAATGGTTCCACGCACCAATCACTCTGTATAAAAAACCTACCTGATATCCCCCCCTATACTTTCCATAGAACCATAGAAACTACAGCACAGAAACAGGCCTTTTGGCCCATCTTGGCTGTGCCAAACCATTTTCTGCCTAGTCCCACTGACCTGCACACGGACCATATCCCTCCATGCACTTCCCATCCATGTATCTGTCCAATTTATTCTTAAATGTTAAAAAAGAACCCGCATTTACCACCTCGTCTGGCATCTCATTCTATACTCCCACCACTCCATGTGTGAAGAAGTCCCCCACCCTAATGTTCCCTTTAGACTCCCCCCCCCCCCGCCCACCCTTAACCCATGTCCTCTGCTTTTTTTCTGCCCTTGCCTCAGTGGAAAAAGCCTGCTTGCATTCACTCTATCTATACCCATCATAATTTTATATACCTCTATCAAATCTCCCCTCATTCTTCTACGCTCCAGGGAATAAAGTCCTAACCCATTCAACCTTTCTCTGTAACTGAGTTTCTCAAGTCCCGGCAACATCCTTGTAATCCTTCTCTGCACTCTTTCAACCTTATTTATATCCTTCCTGTAATTTGGTGACCAAAACTGAACACAATACTCTAGATTCAGCCTCACCAATGCCTTATACAACCTCATCATAAGATTCCAGCCTTATACAACCTTATCATAACATTCCTCCAACAGCTTAGTTATGTACCCTTGTATTAACTATTTCTGCCCGGGGGGAAAATCTCTGGCTGCCCACTCGATCTATGCCTCTTATCTTGTACATCTCTATCAAGCCACCACTCATCCTACTTCACTCCAAAGAGAAAAGTCCTAGCTCATTCAACCTATCCTCATAAGATATAGCATCAATAGATGTAGGTACACAGTCTAATCCAGGCATCATCCTGGTAAATCTCCTTGGTACTATCTCTGAAGCTTCCACATCTTTCCCCAACAATGAGGGGACCAGAACTGAACACAACACTCCAAGTGTGGTCCAACCAGAACCTTACAGAGCTGTAACATTAACTTGCGGCATAAGAACTCAATCCCCTGACTAACGAAGTAGGGACGTTCACTGATTATCGCACAATAATTAATTAAGCTAACAGCTTCCCAGCAAATGAGGTAGCCCATGCCTGCACATAGCAAGACCTGGACAACAGTCAGGCACAGACTGATAAGTGACAAGTAACATTGCAGAGGCAGATACATTAGGGGCATTTAAGGGTCACATGGATGATAGAAAAATGGATTGCTATGTAGGAGGGAAGGGTTAGATTGATCTTAGAGTAGGTTATTAAGATCGGTACATTGTGGGCCACAGGGCCTGTACTGTACTGTAATGTTCTATGTTCTTTTAGCTCCATAAAAGTGCCAGGTAATAATTATCTCCAGCAACAGAGTTTCTAACTATTCACTCCTTACCTCAGCAATAGCACCATCATCACTAAGTTCCCACCATTAATATCCCGGTATAAATGGTGGGGACTACATCAATAGCAACACAGGTCAGAGGTCGAGTATCCTGAGCCTGCGGTGTAATCAAGAGCACAGTGGAGAACTCTCCACTTGCCTGGATCAATGCACACAAGTACAGTGAGATGCAGGTACAATGGAAAATTGACTTCCAGCAGATTACAGGTGAATAGGTTCAGACAACACACAGAACGTAAATATTTATCATTTATCCAATGCCTTGAAAAAGTATTCGGCCCACAACCCTTTGTTCGCATAAATGAGTATTACAAGCAGGGACCGGAAGTCTGGTTAGAATTGAAAGGAAGATGAATGCTGCCATTACAGTTTTTAATTTTTTTTTCATTCTTTCCAGTTTTCCCTGTTTTTGAGGGGCTCTGCTATGAAATAAAGAGCATATGATTCACAAATAAAAGTTCTCAGTTAAGTTGATCAAAATCCCTGGTTGTAATACACATTTATGCGAACAAAGGGTTGGGGACTGAATACTTTTAAAAGGCCCTGTATCAGAAAGAGAAGTGAAAAAAAAGTGTACAAATAGACATCTGTGCAACAAATAAAAGACAAGTCCATGGTAGTGCAAGAGGTGATCTACTGCTAAAGTAAGACAAGTGCAATGCCACCGGCCGTCAAGACTTCCAGGCAAATCAGACTGCTTGACTGACAGCCTGTCAACCTCCCAAGCCTTCCTTCCCAACCCCACTGGCATACAGTGGCTACAGCACAGTCTATCACATGCAAAGCCCTCCCCGTCACTGAGCACACTTACAAAAAGTGCTGCACCCATTATCAAGCACCCCAGTCACCCAGGCCGTGCCCTCATTCAGTACTATAATTGGGCAGGATGTAGAGTAAGAAGCCTTAGGTCCCACACCACCAGATTCAGGAACAGTTACTACCCTACAACCATCAAGCTCCTGAACGAACGTGGACAATTCTGCTCACCTCAACGCTGAACTGACTCCATAACCTATAGACTCACCTTCAAGGACTCTACAACACAAGTTCTCACTTTAACTTTTTTATTAATTGCACAATTTTTCTTATTTTGCTTATTGACTGCTTGTCAGTTTTTGTTGTGTATAGTTTTTCATAAATGAGTTGTATATGGTGACATATACGTACTCTGATAATAAATTTACTTTTGACTTTGACCTACAGAGTATGCTGGAGTTAAATACCTATACTTCTCTGGCAACAGCTCCCTAAACCTCACCTCGATATCAATACTCATGAATCTACATAAATGTCATAAAAACCCATCTGGTTCACCTCCTCCTGGAGGAAGTCTGATCTTACCCAGTCAAAGTCAGAGTTGAGTTCACTGTCAGATGCACAAGTACATGTCTGCACAGGTGCAATGAAAACCCTACAGCAGCAGCATCATCACAGGCACACAGAATCATATAAACAACATTCATAAGAAAAACATACATTAACATAGAACATAGAAATCTACAACACTTTACAGGCCCTTCGGCCCACAATGTTGTGCCGACCACGTAAACAACTCTAGAAATTGCCTAGAATTTGCCTACCGCATAGCCCTCTATTTTGCCAAGCTCCATGTACCTATCCAAGAGACCCTTAAAAGACCCTATTGTATTCGCTTCCACCACTGCTGCCAGCAGTGCATTCCACGCATCCACCACTTTGTGTGTGAAAAACTTAGCCCTGACGTCCCCTCTGTATCCATTTCCAAGCACCTTAAAACTATGCCCCCTCGTGTTAGCCATTTCAGCCCTGGGAAAAAGCCTCTGGCTATCCACACGATCAATGCCTCTCATCATCTTATACACCTCTATCAGGTCACCTCTCATCCTCCAAAACTCCAAGGAGAAAAGGCCAAGTTCACTCATCATATTCTCATAAGGTACGCCCTCCAATCTGCACTTTCTCTATAGTATCCACATCCTTCCTGTAGTGAGGTGACCAGAACTGAACACAGTACTCCAAGTGGGGTCTGATCAAGGTCTTGTATAGCTGTAGAGCTTGTATAGCTTGTAGAGCTCTCACGGCTCTTGAACTCAGTCCCACGGTTGATGAATGCCAACACACCATATGCCTTCTTAACAACGCTGTCAACCTGCACAGCAGCTTTGACTGTCCTATGGACTCGGACCCCAAGAGGTCTCAGATCCTCCACACTGCCAAGAGTCTTACCATTTATATTATATTCTGCTTTCAAATTTGACCTACCAAAATGAACCACTTCCCACTTATCTGCATTGAGCTCCATCTGCCAAAATTATGCACAATCTTTACAAGAAGAAAAAAAACAATTCAGTAAAAGCCCATTTTAGTGCAAAGTGATCAAAGTGGCCAGAGTGCAGCTAAACCTATGATTAGGTTTATGCCAGTCAGTTCAAAAACTGAGTGGATGTAGCTGTCCTTAAACCTGGTGGTGTTGGACTTCAGTTTCAGTATCTCCTGCCTGATGGTAGCTGCCCGGATGGTGGGGATCTTTTGATGATCGATATTACCTTCTAGAGACAGTGCCAGTCAGGCCTATATGTGAGAGTTGCGGTTGACTTTTAACTTCAGGGTCAACAAGGGATGGACAAATAAATGCCAGCATTCCCAACATCTATATTCCATGTCTGAATAAAAAAAAATGGCACTGAACCGAATGCTATACAAAGAACTCTCCACATCTGTTACAGTGTAGGGTTATTCTATAAACAGGGTGCAGGAACGTCAAGCAAAAAGTTCCCAACGTTATAAAGTCACATACCGAATCATAGATAATAATTCCAAGAATTTTTAACTCAACCTGCCTGTCTGAATTTTTTTTAATGTTGTTTTATAGTTTGTTCAGTTTTACCGTAAACTAATCACTCTAAGGCGGACCATTGCTTGACAAGATACCATTGGCACACTGCCCAGTGACTTAAGACAATGTCACCCCATTAAATTTGTGGCTTTATTCTAATAAATCATATTTCTTTCACATGGTTTGCAGTGTAGTAGAACCAGTGACTGTCTGTGGGATGCCTCCAAAAACTGGTTATTGCAGTACAGTTCTGACAGAACAATTGTAATTATAGGTTACTAAGTTACTGTCACTTAACAACAAGGCAAGGTAAAGAACTTGACAACAGCCAGGATCTCCCGGTGCCCACTCATTTCAATTTGACTTCCTATTCCTGCAACATCATATCTGTCCATGGCCTCCTCTACTGCCACACTGAGGCCAAACTCAGGTTGGAGGAGCAACACTTCACATTCCACCTGGATAGCCTCCAACTTGATGGCATGAACATCTATTTCTCAAACTTCCATAATCTCTCCCCTCTACTTCCTGCCCCAACTCCTCTCTTCTCTCTTTTACCATTCCCCATGATGGTTACCCTCTCACCTCCTCAGCTATCCATCACCTCCCTTTGGTGCCCCTCCTCCTTCCCTTTATCCCATGTCTTCTCCTGTCAGATTCCTTCTTCTTTGGTCCTTTATCTCTTCTATCTATCCCCTTCTAGCTTTATACTTCTTCCTCCTCCAACCCAACCCACCTCCCCCCTCAGTTGGTCTCACCTATCACCTGCCAGCTTGTACAACTTCCCCTCCCCCCAACTGCCTTCTGCCCCCTTCCTTTAGTGTCCTGATGAAGGGTCTCAGCCCGAAATGTTGACTCTTTATTCTTCTCCATAGACGTTGGTTCACCTGCTGAGCTCCTCCAGAATTTTGTGTGTGTTGTTTGGTGAAGAACCAAAACTTTCAGATGAAGCGAAGCACAGGATTGTCTGTAATCTAATTGATTAACTGTGCACACTTGAGGGGCCAAATGGTCTCCTCCTGCCCCACGTTCAGCCAATATGTTTGAAAGAAAAACTCAGCATCTTCATCAAAGGCATTCTGTTGCTTTGTTTAATGCACTTTGTCTGTTTCCCTCCACTCTTTGCCTCCCTAGCCATCTGAAGTAGAAATCACTATTTGAGGGAAGGCCAAAAAGACTGCAGATGCTAGAAACTGAAACCAAATACAGAACGCTGGGTCAAATAGTACAAGTCAATATTTCAGAATCAGGTTTAATATCACCAGCATATGTCGCAAAAGTTGTTAATTTAGCAGCAGCAGTACAATGCAATACATTATAATTATAGGAAAAAATGAGTTACATTAAGTATATATATATATTAAATAGTTATATTCAAATATTGCAAAAACAGAAATAATAAAAAAAGTGAAGTAGTGTTCATGGGTCTTGACGAAGGGTCTCGGCCTGAAACGTGGACTGCACCTCTTCCTAGAGATGCTGCCTGGCCTGCTGTGTTCACCAGCAACTTTGATGTGTGTTGCTTGAATTTCCAGCATCTGCAGAATTCCTGTTGTTCATGGGTTTAATGCCCATTTAGGAATCGGATGGCAGAGGAGAAGAAGCTGTTCCTGAACCGCTGAGTGTGTGCCTTCAGGCTTCTGTACCTCCTACTTAATAGTAACAGTGAGAAAAGGGCATGCCCTGGGTGATGGGGGTCCTTAATAATGGACGCTGCCTTTCTGAGACACCACTCCTTGAAGATGTCTTGGATACTACAGGGGCTGATACCCAAGATGGAGCAGACTAATTTTACAAGTTCCTGTAGCTTCTTTCAATCCTGTACAGTACCCCCACTCCACCTCACATACCAGACAGAGATGCAGCCTGTCAAAATATAGCCAGGTGAAGACCCTGCAGCAGCACAAAGAGGGTAGAGGGAAGATTGTTGGTTTCTAGGGATAATAATCACTGTCAGTGATAGGTGGAACCAGTTGGGGAGGGGATGATTGACAGATGGATAAAAAGAGTGGAGAGAGGGATAGGACAGGTGAACAACTAGCTGAGGGAATCTGAATATTCATTTCCAGATCACAGTTCTCCAACACTTTGGTTACACTCTCACCCTTCTCCTCAGCTGCCCATCTGGTGACTGAACTGCAAACAAGATTAGCATTTCCCTTTTCCTCTGTGTCATGCTGACCCTCAAACCTTCCCATCTCCTTTGAATCCCCACTAGCTTAAATTCTCATTTTTTCCTTCACACATCTTCAAATTTGATATCAGTCTTCGAGTTTAATGAAGTGTGTGGCAAATACTTGCTGATGATAAATCCGACTGCAGAAGCAAAGACCATTTTCACTGGCGTGAGAGTTGTCAAGTCCACATGACCATAAAACATAGGAGCAGAATTAGGCCATTCAGCCCATCGAGTTTGCTCCACCATTCTATCACAGCTGATTTATGATCCCTCTCAACCTCATTCTCCTGCCTTCTCCCTGTAACCTTTAAAAATCAAGAACCTATCAACCTCTGCTTTAAATATACCCAATGACTTGGCCTCCATAGTCATCTGTGGAGTGAATTCCATTGATTCACCACCATCTGGCTAAAGAAATTCTTCAGTTTCTCTGCTCTTAAGGGATGTCCCTGCATTCTGAGGCTGAGCCGTCTGGTTCAAGACTCCTGCACGATGGGAAATATTCTCTCCAAGTCTACTAGGCCTTTCAATATCCATCGAACATTCCTCATGCGTTCAACCCTTTCTTTCCTGAAAGGAATCATTCTCATGGATCTCCTCTGGACCCTCTCCAATGCCTTTCTTAGACAAGAGCCCAAAACTGCTCACAATGGCAAGTGTGGTTTGACCAATGCCTTCTAAAGCCTTAGCATTACATCCCAGTCAAGAGTGCTTACTGGGACACTACACCCCAAGATGTATAACACAACTGGAAACAACTGCCTAAAAACTTCATTAAAAAGCTGAAGTATTTATTCAAAGTTTTAATGTAAACAAATTCAGAATAGTAATCCCTGGACACCAGTTTGTACCAGTGACTGATAAATGGTCCTAGTGGATTAGATAATTTGCTCAAAAGGCCCATGAATTTCAGATTGAGTTATAGTCGAAATCTGCCAGCTGTAAAGTCTGATAAAGTCCCACAAAGGAGATTAATGGGCAAAATTAGGGCACATGGTATTGGGGGCAGAGTACTGACATGGATTGAAAATTGGCTGGCTGACAGAAAACAAAGAGTAGTGATTAATGGGTCCCTTTCAGAATGGCAGGCAGCGACCAGTAGGGTACCGCAAGGTTCAGTGCTGGGACCGCAGCTGTTTACAATATATATTAATGATTTAGATGAGGGAATTAAAAGTAACATTAGCAAATTTGCCGATGACACAAAGCTGGGTGGCAGTGTGAAATGTGAGGAGGATGTTATGAGAATGCAGGGTGACTTGGACAGGCTGGGTGAGTGGGCAGATGCAGTTTAATGTGGATAAATGCGAGGTTATCCACTTTGGTGGTAAGAACAGGAAGGCAGATTATTATCTAAATGGAGTCAAGTTAGGAAAAGGGGAAGTACAACGAGATCTAGGTGTTCTTGTACATCATTCACTGAAAGCAAGCATGCAAGTACAGCAGGCAATGAAGAAAGCTAATGGCATGCTGGCATTCATAACAAGGGGAATTGAGTATAAGAGCAAAGAGGTCCTTCTGCAGCTGTACAGGGCCCTGGTGAGACCACACCTGGAGTACTGTGTGCAGTTTTGGTCTCCAAATTTGAGGAAGGACATTCTTGCTATTGAGGGAGTGCAGCGTAGGTTCACAAGGTTAATTGCCGGGATGGCAGGACTGTCATATGTCGAAAGATTGGAGCGACTGGGCTTGGAATTTAGAAGGCTGAGAGGGGATCTTATTGAAACATTTAAGATTATTAAGGGATTGGACAAGCTGGAGGCAGAAAGCATGTTCTCGTTGATGGGTGAGTCCAGGACCAGAGGCCACAGTTTAAGAATAAGGGGTAGGCCATTTAGAACGGAGTTGAGGAAAAACTTTTTCACCCAGAGAGTGGTGGATATATGGAATGTTCTGCCCCAGAAGGCTGTGGAGGCCAAGTCTCTGGATGCTTTCAAGAAAGAGATGGCTAGAGCTCCTAAAGATAGCAGAATCAAAGGTTATAGGGATAAGGCAGGAACTGGATACCAATTGTGGATGATCAGCCATGATCACAGTGAATGGCGGTGCTGGCTCGAAAGGCCAAATGGCCTACTCCTGCACCTATCGTCTATTGTAAAGAGCAATAATAAAAAAGTTACATGCCTTTAACCAACAATATCAGGATTAGGGCATCTATCCAGGACTAACTACTGTATAAAAATAGAGCTCACTGCACGGAACAAGCAACTGAAGAGGTATGCAGAGTCGCTGCTGAAGATTTACATTCACACCTTCAAGCAATTTAACTCAGCCTGCACATTGATAATCCAACAGCATTGGTTTAACTGCTAATTTTCTACTTTGTCCAATCATATTCTGGGCAGGTGAAGCTAAAAGCTGATGTTTTACCCTATCTTGCTGGATTGCTGCCCAACAAGTTACATTGTAACTAACCTACAATATCTTTTGGAGTTAATGATGGAAGATAGTGTGAGGGAGGTAGGGCAGTGGTGTGGTACATATGTAAAGAACTGCTTACTGAGTACAGACGGAAGAAACTGGAGGCTCAAGAGCCGGTCCTCATTAAGGAATTGGAGGTGGAGAGGGTCAGTAACTTTAAGTTCCTTGGTGCTATCATATCAGAGGATCTGTCCTGGGACCAGGCACGCAAGTCTCATCACAAAGAAGTCACAGCAACGCCTTTACTTTCTTAGAAGCATGTGCAGATTTGGAAAGTCATCTAAAACTTTGCCAACCTTCTATAGATGCATAGAGAAAAGTTTCCTGACTGGTTGCATCATGGCTTGGTATGGAAACGCCATGCCCAAGAATGGAATAAACTACAAAAAGTGGCGAATACAACCCAGTCCATAACAGGAAAAGCCCTCTCCACCATCGAGCACATCTATGAAGAAAACTGCCACAAGAAAGCAGCATCCATTTTCAAGAAGCCCCACCATCCAGGCCATTCTCTCGTCTCACTGCTGCCATTGCGAAGAAGGTACAGGAGCCTTCGACTTCTGGAACAGTTATTACCCTTCAACCATCTGGCACCTGAACAAATGTAGGTAACCCCACTCACCTCAACACTGAACTGATTTTACAAGCTATGTACTCCCTTCCAAGGCCTCTATAACTAATGCTCTCAGCATTATTTATTTGAAAGCGAGTCTGTAGGATGTGGAATCAGTTCAGAGTTGAGGTGAGTGAGGCTATCCCTGGATGCTGCCTGACCTCTGAGTCCTTCCAGCATTTTGTGCCTGTTGCTAAAGAAAGTTCAATACTGGTTTATTTACAATGCCTTTTATAGTTGAAGACATCATTCAACACACGAGGTTCTGCAGAATCTGGAAATCCAGAGCGACACAAACAAAATGCTGGAGAAACTCAGCAGCTCAGGCAGCACCTATGGAGGGGAATAAACAGTCAACGTTTTGAACTGAGATCCTTCATCAAGACATGCACTCAGTGGCCACTTTATTAGGTACACCTGTACACCTGCCCGTTAATGCAAATAAGACCATAAGATATAGGAGAAAAAGTAGGCCATTCGGCCCGTTGAGACTGCTCCGCCATTCAGTCACGGGCTGATCCAATTCTTCCAGTCATTCCTACTCCCCTGCGTTCTCCCCATACCCTTTGATGCTCTGGCTAATCATGAACCTATTTATCTCTGCCTTAAATGCACCCAATGACTTGGCCTCAACAGCTGCTTGTGGCAAAAAAAAATCCACAGATTTACCACCCTCTGACTAAAGTAATTTCTCCACATCTCTGTTCTAAGTGGACGTCCTTCAATCCTGAAGTCATGCCCTCTTGTCCTAGAATCCCCTACCATGGGAAATAATTTTGCCATATCTAGTCTGTTCACGCCTTTTAACATTTGGAATGTTTCTATGAGATTCCCCCTCATTTCCCTGAACTCCAGGGAATACAGCCCAAGAGCTGCCAGATGTTCCTCATACAGTAGCACTTTCACTGCTGGAATCATTCTTGTGAATCTTCTCTGAACGCTCTCCAATGTCAGTATAAACTTTCTAAAATAAGGAGCCCAAAACTGCACACAATACTCCAAGTGTGGTCTCCCAATCACGTAGCAGCAACTCAATGCATAAAAGCATGCAGACATGGTCTAGAGCTTCAGTGTTGTTCAGACCAATCATCAGAATGAGGAAGAAATGTGATCTAAGTGACTTTCACCATAGAATGATTAATGGTGCCAGACGGGGTGGTTTGAGTATCTCAGAAACTGCTGATCTCCTGGGATTTTCACACACAACAGTCTCTAGAGTTTACAGAGAATGATGCAAAAAAAAAAAAACGAGTGAGCGGCAGTTCTCTGGGCTATAATGCCTTGTTTACAAGAGAGGTCAGAGGAGAATGGACAGACTGGTTCAAGCTGACTGACAGGAAGGCGACAGTAACTCAAATAACCATGCATTACAACAGTGGTGTGCAGAAGAGCATCCCTGAATGCACAACACATCGAACCTTGAAGTGGATGGGCCACAGCAGCTGAAAACCATAAACATGCATAAACCATAAACATACAGTGGGTACAAGAGGACCCACTGTATTAGTTACAGGAGGTACCTGATAAAGTGGCCACTGAATGTAATTTCATGTTAGGTGAATGAGGAAGGTTTTTGACGGCTTCAGTTCATTCTCAAAACACCTTACAGCTAATTAATTGCTTATGAAATGCAATTACTGTGCATAGAATGTGCTGTTAATTGACCACTGAAACCTCCACCTTTTGCCTAATATGAGAATTATTCAAAGTTTGGGTTAAGTATTCTCATTAAAAATACATGCACAGAGTATAAATGCCATAAAAATAAGCTCTTTGCAGCAGCATCACAATACGTTACAAGGCAAGGCCAAACACAAGTTCACATAAACATAAATTAAATATAATATACATGTGCGCAAAGTTATCAAGAAGATAAGCAATTCTCATGCAAGTTCAAGAGAGAGAAAAATTATACTTCGAGATAGCCTTAGAATTTTTCAACCCTTCCCCATTAACCTGATATGAGAATTATTCAACATGTTCCTTTTTGCCTAACATGAGAATCATTCAACACTTCCTTATTTGAATATTGAAAGGCCTAGATAGAGCAGCTGTGGGGAGGATGTTTCCTATAGTGGGGGAGTTCAGGACCAGAGGGCACAGCCTCAGAATACCTTTAGAACAGAGAAGAGGAAGAATTTCTTTAGCCAGAGGGTGATGAATCTGTGGAGACCAAATCATTGGGTATATGAAAGCAGAGTTTGATAGGTTCTTGATTAATCAGGGTGTCAAAAGTTATGGGGAGAAGGCAGGAGAATGGGGTTGAGAGGAATAATAAACCAACCATGATTGGAAGGCAGAGCAGACGATGGGCCAAATGGCCTAATTCTGCTCCTATGATTTATGGTATTGTGGTCTTATTCACCTAACACAGGAATTACTCAAAGACATAAGCACAAAAAAAAAACTGATCTAATAGACACTGCTATGAAAGATCTAATGAACTATTATTATCATTTTTTTTTAAACAGATTGTTCACGTTCTACAACATGCCAAGTTGTCACAGCCAGGTAGATCTTTCTGAAGTGCACTCTATGCTCTGCAGGCACATTATCAGCCCATTAAAGAGACAGAACATAACTGAGATAAATGACCAGATCATCCATTTTCGTGGCACTGAACAAGGAATATCATCTGGGACACCAGCAGAATTATCCTTATAATATACATCTGAGAGGGGAGACAGAGCTTCACGCAAAAGACAGCAGCAACTCTAACAATGCAGAAGTTCCTCACTACCCAGTGGCTGAATCAATTAGTCTCTTTTGTAGTGAATATTAATTGGTAAACTTACTGCTACAAGTGTAGTTATGATGCTCGTCTCATTCTCAGTTGCACATTAGCCATATGAACTCTGCAAATTATAAGTTACAAATTACACTCAGTGACCACATTATCAGGTACACCTGTAAATATCAGTTCAGCCAATCATGTGACAGCAACTCAATGCATAAAAGCATGCAAAATGTTCAAGAGGCTCGGTTGTTTGTTTTATATATAGAGGTTCAGTTGTTGTTCACACCAAACATCAGAATGGGGGAGAAGTGTGACCTAAGTGACTTTGACCATGGAATAATTGTTGGTGCCAGATGGGGTGGTTTGAGTATCTCAGAAACTGCTGATCTCCTGGGATTTTCATGCATAACGAGTGCAAGGGGTTTCTTCTTTTATGCTACTGCTAAGACTAATGAAAAAGGCTTCTTTGTTGTGTTACAATAAAATGGCTTCTTTGTTATGTTAGCTGCTGAGAAACTGCTTCTCTTTCGCAGCTTGTTTGGATTATATTATTGATAAGAGAGGGAACAAACCAATTGGGATAGATAAAAGTTGCTGGTGAACGCAGCAGGCCAGGCAGCATCTCTAGGAAGAGGTGCAGTCGACGTTTCAGGCCGAGACCCTTCGTCAGGACTGGTCTCGGCCTGAAACGTCGACTGCACCTCTTCCTAGAGATGCTGCCTGGCCTGCTGCGTTCACCAGCAACTTTTATGCGTCTTGCTTGAATTTCCAGCATCTGCAGAATTCCTGTTGTTTTCAATTGGGATAGATGTTATTCTTTCTTGTGTGTCTGTAAACTATTGTTTTTCCACGGGCTTTGAGGCGGATGGGGGCAGAGAGAGGAGACGTGATGCTGTAAACTGGGCGGCGGGACGGATCCCGAGTGGGAGTCCAAGGCCCAGGGTCTTCGGTGAGGAGAGGAGACGAAGGCAGACTCGTGTGGAGCGTCTGGTCAACCACCATGGTTGATCCGAGGCGGTCGGAGGGGATCGAATGCTGGAAAGAAGACTCCGTTAATTGAGCTCCAACTGTTGTGCACGAAGTGCTTGAACTTTGATAAGTTTGGCACCTTTTACTTTCCTTTTATATTTTATCTCTATTAATTACATAGTTCCAGTGAAATCTATAAAGTGTAATCATTTAATCGCATATGGTGTATTGTCTGTTATTTGGCAGGGTGGGGCACATCACACAGCATCCACACAAACTTGATTACCCAGTTTGGCAGGGCCGAAGGCTGCTCCCCCTCGTCGGAAGCGAGCTGAGCGAGCCTGAGGCTTAACGGGGGCTGCACGAGCTTACAGAGAAGGATGCGGGAAACAAAAAACATCCAGTGAGCTGCAGTTCTGTGAGTGAAAATGCCTTGTTAATGACAGAAGTCAGAGGAGAATGGACAGACTGGTTCCAGCTGATGGCAAGGCAACTGTAACTCAGATAACCTCACGTTACCTTAGTGGTGTGTAGAAGAGCATCTGAATGCACACCACATTGAACCTTGAAGTGGATGGACTACAGCAGTAGAAGACAACAAACATACACTCAGCGGCCGCTTTATTAGGTACAGGAAGTAACTAATAAGGTGGCCATTGAGTGTATATTATTAAGTAAACTTAAGGTGCTTAACTGCCGATCCCCATCCAAGGCACAGTTAGTAGAGCCACTGCCTCACAGCTTCAGAGATTCAGGTTCAATCCTGATTTCGGGTACTGTCTGTTTGGGGTTTGCACCTTCCCCCTGTGGCACAGATTTCTCCAAAGTCTCAAAGGTGCGAGATATTTGGCCACTGTAAATTGTCGCTGGTGTGCAGTTGGGTGGTAGAATTGGGGGCAGTGTTTATGCAAATGCAGAGAGAAGCTTAAAAAAAAGATTAATGTAGGATTAGTGCAAATCAGTGGTCGATGGTTGGTGTCAGCTAGATGGGCCAAAGAGCCAGTTTCTACAACTCTAGAGCATATACTGCTGGATTGGCAACTGATCTCTGGTTGCAGGATTGGAGACAAAGGGTTTGTTTTCTAATGTGTGTTTATCACTGACTAGAAACTTAATTGGACATTACATAAATAATGCAGCTATGACAGCAGGACAAGCACTGAGAATCCTGCAATGAATGACTCACTTCCTGACCCTACAAAGTCTTTCCAATAGCTAAAAGAAACAAGATAAGAATGGAATGCAGCTCCAAAAACTCTAAAGCAAAACTCATCACCATCTGGGACAAAGCAGCTCACTTGTTTAGTACCCAGTCTATTCTAAAGTTGCACATCTTCTGCACCAATAACAATATGTAAACCATCTACAGAATGGAACTCAATAAGATTTCTTTGAAATTATCTCCCAGAAGGAAGAGGAGAATAGACAGCTGGAAATCTCACCAACAACCAGTGATAAGTCCAAGCCACACACCATCCTAAGTGGAAAATATATAGTAATTTTTTCACAGGTAGGTCTAAATCCCAGAACTCCATCCCCAACAGCACGGTACAAGTCCCCTCACTATATAGATTATAGCAGAATACATAAAATGCTGGAGGAACTCAGCAGGTCACCATCATCTATGGAGCAGAACAAACGGTCAACATTTCAAGCTAAGATAAAGCACCGAAGAAGGGTCTTGGCCCAAAACATCAACTGTTTATATCCTTCCACTGATGCTGCCTGACCTGCTAAGTTCCTCCAGCATCTTGTGCGTGTGCTTTCAAGATTTCCAGCAGTTACAGAATCTCTTGTGTCATAGATCATAATAGTCCAACAGGGCAGCTCACCAACACTTTCTCAGGAGCAATTAAAGACAGGTAATAAGTGCTGGTTTTCCCAGTGAAGTTCACATTGTGAAAGCACAGCTCTTTTTTAAAATCTCAAGACACTCCTGCCATTTTTTCCAGGTTTAGATTCATTAATTTATCACATGTACAGTACATTGAAACATAGAATGAAATGTGTCATTTGACTTAACAACCAACACAATCAAAGGAATTCCGGCACCAACATAACATGTTCGCAATGTTTAGCAGTACACCACAAGAAACAACAACATACCAGCTAAACAATGGGAAACAAGCCATTTCAACCTCTCCATTCCTGCGTGGCTGACCTATAATGAGACATAGTTGAATGGGTAGCGTCCTATCAGCAGCTGCCCATCTTACAGAGAGGTCATCACAATGAATCTTGAGCCTAAGTGAAGAGTGTGCAGAATTGAACATATACGCTCACAAGCACAGTTAGCAGGGCAGAGCACCTCCCAACTATTGAGCACATCTATATGAAACACTGCCATAAGAAAGCAGCATCAGAGATCCTCACCACCCAGGCCATGCTCTTTTCTCACTGGTGCCATCAGGTAGAAGGTACAAAAGCCTCAGAACTCACACCACCAGGTTCAAGAACAATTACTACCCCTCATCCATCAGGCTCTTGAACAAAAGGGGGTTAACTACACTCACTTGCCCATCCATTGAGATGTTCCCACAACCAATGATCTCACTTTAAGGTCTCTTTATCTTATTATCTCATGTTCTCATTATTTATTTATATTTCCATTTGCACAGTTTGTTGTCTTCTGCACTCTGGTTGATCTTTCATTGATTCTGTTATAGTTACTCTTCTATACATTTCCTGAGTATGCCACAGGAAAATGAATCTCAGGGTTGTATATGGTAGTATATATGTACTTTTATAATAAAATTTACTTTTAACTTTGAACTTTGATAGCAATCAGAACTCGGAAATACTACACACCATGGTACAACGGCAAATGACAGCACTCCTAACCCTCAAGGAGATCCATTATCAGCTGAGGCTCCATGAGAATCAGAGTTCTAAAATTCAGCCCCACCCTGGAGGCCCAAGCACAAAGTTCTAGGCCATCATTCATGCAGGGCTGAGTTAATGCCTTCTAGACAAGATGCAAGATCGAGGTCATATCAACTCTCAGTTTGAATGTAGTAAGCAACCCTATTGCATTAGTTCAAAAGAGCAATGTGATTTCTGGTGTTGTGTTCACACAAGAGACCACAGAAGGGAAGCAGTGATTTGTTATTAGACATTACTGAAAGATGGATTATTTTTATCATTATTACATTATAACCTATGAGAACCTGCTGTTCATAAATTGACTGGTGTGCTTTTTGTATTAATAACCTTACTTATGGGTGTAAACTTGCTTCAATCCTGAGAGGTGCATTGAAGGTGCTAGCTAAATGTAAATCTTTCTTCAGCACAGTAGATCAGAGCTCAAATCTGGAACATTCTTTAATAATCAGATAAGGTAGTAAATTCATACTCATAACGATATTGAATGTGGAATTGGATGCAAGTCAAGAAAACATCTCCAGGATAAACCCCGCGGGGCCGACTAGTGTTTATGGCATTTATTGACATCAATTGCGCTCTGCGTTCTATCGATCATTTCAACCATTAGATGCAAGATCAATAGGGTATGTTCTTCAATTTAAAAATGTAAACATTTTCTTCAGGATTACAATAGTGTGGGGAGCTCATTATTACGTAAAGCATGCACGTTTATGATCTTGGAACTTTTACAAAGTAAAATTTATATAAAGCCGCACTGTTTGCCAATTTTTTTTAATCATTGCGACGTCAAAAATAAAAAAGGTAAAGCTCGAATTTATCTAAAGTTTCTTAATTGTTGAAAAGAAATGACTTACATTAACAACCGATTTTTTAAAAAAACACTAAATTGCTCCTTTAAATATTTGGATTTCCGAATCGAGAAATCCCGCAGAGTAATCTATACTAAACCAGACTTGAGAAAATATTAAAGCTGGCTGCTCGCCACTGCACGGAATCAGCCTGATTTTCTCGGCGTATGTAAACGCCTGCGCACTTGTTCCCGTCCAGCCCAGCATCTCGCTTCGAACAGTAAGACAAGGCAAGAAAAAATGTTGCTGATTTTTAAAACACGATTGTCAAGTAAACGTATTAACTAGCTGAGTAAATGTCAGAAAGCACAGCTTAAGCAGCCGGAGCAATAATTAAATCGGGGTCCAAACGAGAGAGGAAGACGAAAAAAAATATGGCTGAGTGTTTGTGCCATAAGTGTGAAGGACGAAAGATAGAAAGAGAGATTGATTGTTGTTCTAACCCGCTGTTCGTGTCTGTGTGGGTGTGTGCGCGAAAGGTTGCACTCACGTGTTGTTGGTCGATCCTGGGACCCCATCTGGTTGTGCTTGTCTCACTTCTACCCAGGCTGTTCTCTTTGTAACTTACACCAAACTGAACAATGTTGCGATTTCACTCCCCGCAGAAGCACCACGTGGTGGCGCAAACCTCTACACTACAGTATCAATTCATGACATGTTACCAAGAGGTTCTCTTTGTATCCTTTCCATCCCAGTTCCACACTAGCAACATTATTTTCTCTGATAGTAATTTACCTTTAAAATGTACCTCGCTGATGATGACAGTCCCAGTGGCTACTCAGATCGGCAGGTGAAATATTAACTCAGCGAGTTGCTTGCACACCAGTTTTCTGGCAAAAGCTCTGCTTTGTACAGCTTGTTTGGGCAGCGCGCTGCCATCTTCGGCATCCTGATTACAAGTGGGCGGTTTGTTTACATCAGGGATTTCCAAGACTGTTCTGGATAGCAATCCCTCTTTTAAAGAAGCATTTCCGCTTTAAAGAATTTATTTAAATCATAATTTTCCTCAACCAATTATTGTTAAATAAAGAGTAGAGCATTAAAACCATATTCATGTTCGGATTTAGGTCGCTTGTCAAAACTGTTAATATATTATGGGTTCTTTGCATATTTTATCGTCAGAAAATTAATCTTTGTCCACTTGCCAAAAAAAAATGCAGCTCATCAGTTTGTCGACAAGGACCGTGGCCCTTTAAAAAAACAATGAGAGGCATGGTCACTGTTGGGATGTTTTTAAAAAAGCAGTTCATTTAGAAAAATCATCTGTTCATTTTGTTTTGGATTTTTTACCGCAGTATTGACGAAAATTCGAGTGGGAGAATTGGTACATATTTGAAATACTTCTCTGTAGGTTAAAATAAATATATTTTAAACATGGTGTGGTGTTTGATTGACCTCTCTGCACTAAGAAAGATCCGTCGTTCCAAGTATCTTCCCTCTTCGCTCACAGCAGATTATCAGAGTAGTTCCATTCACGACGACAGGGGCTGTGAGTTTACTGGCGCGTGTGGTTTTCGTGTTTAGGAATTTGCAGTTTAAACACCTGTTGTTTGGGATAATTTCAAAACTGGAGATTTAAAATGGACGGTAAAGAAGAAAAGAAGGGAAAAATGTTGGAAATTTTATTTCAAAATAGAATTGCCCTGCCTGGTGTGCTGGTAGATGCAGATACATCAGATACATTAGGGACATTTAAAAAACTCTTAGATAGGCTCAAGGATGATAGAAATTGGAGGGTTAGGTAAGAGGGAATGGTTAGATTGATCTACGAGTACTGTATGTTAAAAGGTCGGTACAACATCGTGGGCCGAAGCGCTGTAATGTTCTATGTTCTCATCAGTCGTAGCCGCACCAGCAGTGTCGATGCCTAAAGAGGAATTGAGAAACAAGAATAGCAACAAACCATTTAGCCCTCGGCTTGTTCAATGATATTTGGTGGTAAACTAGGGCGAGTTCCTGTCATGAGCAGTCAATATCCAAGCTGTAGCTAGCTGCTTCAATCCCAGAGTAATCATTCAAACGGGATAGACGGCATAATTTTTTCTGCCTTGAGTGAGACTGTTTCTTACTTGTTCGGCTTGTGGGGAAATAGGGGTGAGGTGGAGAATGGAAGGAAGAGAGGAGTCAGGAAACATTTACCAGCAACTGCAAGAGATATTGGAATGTAACAAATCCAGAAAGAGCGGCTAATTTTATGCATACCAAGCTCCCACGTTTAGCAATGTCATAAATGACATGAACTTAACCAGCCCAAAACGTTGACTGTTTATTTCTTTCCATCACAGATGCTGCCTGACCTGCTGAGTTCCTCCAGCATTTTGTGTGTGTGTTATTCTGGATTTCCAGTATCTGCAGAATCGCTTGTGTTTACCATAATGTGGGAGAATCTAGGAACAGAAGGCACAACTTCAGAATAGAAGGAATTCCCTTTAGAGCAGAGATGAGGAATTTATTTAGGCAGAGGGTGGCGAATCTGTGGAACTCATTGCCACAGGCAGCTGAGGAGGGCAATTCATTGGGTATATTTAAAGTGGAGATTGATAGGTTCTTGATTAATAAGGGTGTTGAAGGTTATGGGGAGAAGGCAGGAGAACGGGGTAATTCTGCTCCTACACGAGGAATTCTGCAGATGCTGGAAATTCAAGCAACACACATCAAAGTTGCTGGTGAACGCAGCAGGCCACGCAGCATCTCTAGAAAGAGGTACAGTCGACGTTTTGGGCAGAGAGCCTTCGTCAGGACTAACTGAAGGAAGAGTTAGTAAGAAATTTGAAAGTGGGAAGGGGAGGGGGAGATCCAAAATGATAGGAGAAGACAGGAGGGGGAGGGATGGAGCCAAGAGCTGGACAGGTGATTGGCAAAGAGGATATGAGAGGATCATGGGACAGGAGGCCCAGGGAGAAAGAAAGGGGGAGGGGGGAAGCCCAGAGGATGGGCAAGGAGTATAGTGAGAGGGACAGAGGGAGAAAAAGAAGAGAGAGAGAAAGAATGTGTGTATATAAATAAATAATGGATGGGGTACGAGGGGGAGGTGGGGCATTAGCGGAAGTTAGAGAAGTCAATGTTCATGCCATCAGGTTGGAGGCTACCCAGACGGAATATAAGGTGTTGTTCTTCCAACCTCAGTGTGGCTTCATCTTTACAGTAGAGGAGGCTGTGGATAGACATATCAGAATGGGAATGGGATGTGGAATTAAAATGTGTGGCCACTGGGAGATTCTGCTCCTATGTCTTATATCTTATGGTCTAATGGACATATTACTCTCTTTGCGTTTTTTCCCCTTCTGAGAGAGAAGGCAGCGCAGCAGTTTAATATTGGATTTGAAAAATGCACTTCCATCACCACAGAACTCCATCAGAATTCCTCTTAATTGTCAGTCTAAATGATGCTCTCATATTTCTAGAGGATCAGTGAAATCTTTGAAATAAGAAGAAAAATGCTGGAAGAACTCAGCCCATCAAGCAGCATCTGTGGAAATGTTTCAGGTTGAAGATCCTTCATCAGAATCCTTGGATGAGTTTGCTGTCAGTGATGAATGGCTTATCCCATTCCAGGTGCCTAACATTTTAATTCTCGATCCCATGCCACTTGGATTTCTGTGAAATTGCAGCGAAATCGAATGTAGGCTCCAGGTACTTCACATTCATCAGGTATTTAATTGCAATTTGAGTCAAAATTGGACACTTTTGATGAAAGGTCATCAATCCCCACATCGAGATGGCAGGTGTATGGGATTGAATGGGATCTGGGATCAGCCATAATGGAATGGCAGAGCAGACTCGGTGGGTTGAAAGGCCTAATTCTGTTCCTATGTTCTATGGGCTTATGGTCTTATGTTGCTGAATACATGCCCCTGCAAAGGTATTTGGATCTATAACCAGAACTCCCAGGAAGAGAGCCCAATCTTACAGATCTTCTGTGCATGAACTTCTGACCGACTTCTCCCAATGACTGTAAAGTTCAGGCTGAAGACATTACTTTATCCCTGACCAGTCAGCACACTCTCACCAAGAAACTCACTGTCTTCTGAATGCCTATGTTTGACAAAGTTATTACATTCTGCAAAGAATGTATCTGCTGGATACATTCCCTGGACTCTGCTTCCCCCTCTTGTATTGAGCTTCTCTCCTTGGTTGACTTCGGCCAGTATTGTCCTTTGGAATTTCCTCTCAATTCCCTTCTATACGCTCAAGTTGCCAACTGCACACCTTTGCCTCTGCTTCTTGAAGCTCCAGTTGTCATGGAAACAGGTGAAGTACTGTATGGTGCTAACCTAACAATCTGTAATGTTAAATCCACTTCTCCTTCTCTACAAATGCAAAAATAGTCTGCTGTGTGTGTATTTCCAACATTCTATTTTCTTCAAATTTCTAGCAACTGTTCTGTTTTGTATCTTACAATTGCAGCACTGACATAAAATTTTAACTTGCTTCTCCCTGCACAGATGCTGCCTGACTTGCTGAGCATTTACAGCATTTTCTGGTTCTCTTTCACATTTTCAGCTTCTGAAGTTTTTTTGCTCTTCAGTTATTGCCATTCCTAGTTTTATCTGGGAGAGCCCCACACCACCAGGTTCAGGAACAGCTACTTTCCTTCAACCATACAGTTCTTGACCCAACTAGCAAAACTCCAGTCACCACAGTTTAGCAGTATAGTAGCGCAGCAGCTAGTGTATCAACTTACAGTGCCTGAAATCGGGGTTCAATTCCCACCGCTGGACAATCTCCCTATGACTACGTGGGTTTCCTCTGGGTGCTCCGGTTTCCTCCTATATTCCAAAGACGTATGGGTTAATAAGGGTTAGTAAGTTGTGGGCATGCTATGTTGGCACCTGAAGCACAGCCACATCTTCAGTCTGCCCTCAGCACATCCTCACATTGTGTTTGCCATTGATGACAATGACACATTTCACTGTATGTGTCAATGTTTCACTATTTTGATGCGTACCTGACAAATAAATCCATACGAAGTGCTGGAAGAACTCAGCAAATCAGGGAGCACCTATGGAGAGGTTAAAAAAAACAGTTGATGTTTCCAGCTGAGATCTTTCATCATGACTGGAAAGGAAGGGGGCAGAAGCAAGAATAAGAAGATGGGGGTAAGCTGGCAGGTGATAGGTGAGACCAGGTGAGGGG
Source organism: Mobula birostris (assembly GCF_030028105.1). Taxonomy (NCBI): domain Eukaryota; kingdom Metazoa; phylum Chordata; class Chondrichthyes; order Myliobatiformes; family Myliobatidae; genus Mobula; species Mobula birostris. The sequence goes on from NC_092402.1 coordinate 47,595,888, forward strand.
CAAGATGGGTGGGTTTGGAAGGGGTGGGTGAAGTAAGAAGCTGGGAGGTGATAGGTGGAAAAGCTAAATAAGAACAAGTCTGATAAGAGAGTTAGAAATAAAGGGAAGGAGGTGGGAACCTGAGGGAGATAGTGGACAGGTCACAAGTGCAGGGGAGGAAAAGAGAAGGGTTGAAAGAGCAACCAGAATGGAGGCAGCAAAAAGGGGGGCAGGGAACATGGGAGTGGTTACCAGAAGTTAGATAAATCAATATTCATATCATCAGGTTGGAGACTACCCAGACGGAATATGAGGTGTGCTCTAGCCTGCATTTGGCCTCATCGTGGCAGGAGAACATGGACAGACATGTTGGTGTGGGAATTAATATGGATGGCTTCCTTTTTTATTTTGACTTTTGCCCCTTTCCTTCTGAGTCCTGACGAAGGGTCTTGGCCCGAAACAGTGACTGTTCATTCCCCTCTATAGGTGTTGCCTGACTTGCTGAGTTCCTCCAGCATTTTGTGTCAGTGCTCAAGATTTCCAGCATCTGCAGAATCTCTTGCAACTATAAACAGGAAGTATAAATAAATGAAATAAGCAAGACACGAGGAAATCTGCAGATGCTGGAATTTCAAGCAACAGACATCAAAGTTGCTGGTGAACGCAGCAGGCCAGGCAGCATCTCTAGGAAGAGGTACAGTCGACGTTTCGGGCCAAGACCTTTCGTCAGGACTAACTGCAGGAAGAGCTAGTAAGAGATTTGAAAGTGGGAGGGGGAGGGGGAGATCCAAAATGATAGGAGAAGACAGGAGGGGGAGGGATGGAGCCAAGAGCTGGACAGGTGATTCCCCCCTCCCCCTTTCTTTCCCCCAAGGCCTCCTGTCCCATGATCCTCTCATATCCCTTTTGCCAATCACCTGTCCAGCTCTTGGCTCCATCCCTCCCCCTCCTGTCTTCTTCTATCATTTTGGATCTCCCCCTCCCCCTCCCACTTTCAAATCTCTTACTATCTCTTCTTTCAGTTAGTCCTGACGAAAGATCTCGGCCCGAAACGTCAACTGTACCTCTTCCTATAGAAATAAGCAAGAATTCAGTTAAGATTTTAGCAACATTACAAAAGATCTGAGCATATTTTACCTCCAGCAGGAGATCTGATGGCATCTGCCTGTAGTTAGACTTGTACATTGCAGTTTTTACAGGTTTTACATGACTCTTTACATACAAGCTAGAAGGTCAAAGCCATCAAAAGCAAAAGCATGGGAACACCACCATATAGAGGCTGTTGTACAAGTCGCACACCATCCTGACTTGAAAATTGACATTCCTTCACCTTCACTGGGTCAAAATCCTGGAACTCTCTCCCTAACAGCATTGTGGGTATACCCACCTCTCAGTGAATACAGCAGTTCAAGAACACAACTCCCAACCTCTCAAGGGCAACAAGGGATAGGCATCTGAATTTTGGCTCACCGGGCAAAGTCGACATCCTTTGAATGAATATACTCTCAGTGGCCACTTTATTATGTACACCTATACACCAGCTCATTAATGCAAAACTCTATTCAGCCAATCACATGGAGGATGCTCAATGCATAAAAGCATGCAGACATGGTCAAGAGGTTCAGTTGTTCTTCAGACCAAATATCAAAAAGGGGAAGAAATGTGACCTAAGTAACTTTGACCATGGAATGATTATTGGTGGCAAATGGGGTGGTTTGAGTATCTCAGAATCTGCCTATCTCCTGGGATTTTCACGCACAACAGTCTCTGGAGTTTACAGAGAATGGTGTGAAAAACATTTTAAAAATCCAGTAAGCAGGGAAAACACCTTGTTAATGAGAGAGGTCAGAGAATGGCCAGACTGGTTCAAGCTGACAGGAAGGCGACAGTAACTCAAATAATCACGTGTTACAACAGTGGTGTGCAGAAGAGCATCTCTGAATGCACAACATGTTGAACCTTGAAGTGGATGGGCTACAGCAGCAGAAGACCACAAACACACACTCAGTGACCACTTTATCAGGTATAGGAGGTACTTAATAAAGTCACCACTGAGTGTATATAGATAACAACACAGTATGTGAATCAGAATATTTGAATTGCATGGACAAGGCAAGCTACTATTTCCTTAACCACTAAATGTTAGCATTGTGAAATGAACATTGTAAGGATTGGAAAAGAAGTCTGGAATAGAACAAGTGAATTCGACGTTGAAAGAGATACATCAAGAAAAATTAAATGAAGAGTGCGGATTAAGAAAGAGAAAGAGAAAGGAGGCAGAAAAGTTAAGTTAAAAAGTAACATTTTAAAGTTAACATTTTTAAAAAATATCCAACAATAATTATGTCCTTGAGGGATGTGACTGAAGTGGCATAACAATGAATTTGAATGCCAGGGAGCTGGCAGGCGGTATTTAAAATGGATATGGACTGAAATAAACGAAGCAATTTTATGGACTGTCTACGTTTATCCCATATAAAGAACTTTGACATTGAAAGGTTTGATTGTAGGAAGTGAGAAAGAGAAAGTAAATATACAAACAAATTTGCAATATAAAAGAGTAGTAAGATGCCAGCTTTACACAGATGGAAGGTGGTACAGTTTCGACAGCAACCTTTGGACAACCAACGTTACCTGTCCACCTGCTCTCACTGGAACTTTCTGTGCTATGTCTACACAGGCAAGTTGTTTACATGAAACTACATTTGCCTCCTGTAGAGATGTCATTCCATTCTCCCAGTTCCTCCATCATTGTCAGAGGTTTCCCTTCCTCCTGAACCCCATGGATTCCGATTTAACATAAGAGATAGAGCCCTTGACAGCATTTAATGTATTTTCCATACCACTGCTGTCATCCACTCTGCACCTGGTCAGAGCAAGGAGACAGCTGCTCTGCTTCTCATTTTCCATCTCACTAGCCTCTATATTCAATAAACCACCCTCCTCAACTTCCACTATCATAACAGATTCCAGTACCAATCATATCTTCCTCTTACCTCTTATTCAACATTCCAAAGGGTTTGGTTCCCATCCTGATTCCCAAGACTGCTTTTTCTTTGCCCCAAGAACTCCCCATTTCATAGAAGCTTCCCATGCAAATACATTTCCTTTTATCTCTTCCCTTCCCACCATCCAGCTGCTCTTCAGTTCATCTGTACTCCTTCTAATCTTGTGTGTTGCATTTGGTGCTCACGATGTGAACTCCTCAATACTGGGGAAACCAAATACAGATTCGGTGCCTATATTGTGGAGTACCTTCACCCAATCAATAGGAACAACCCTGGGCTTCTGATTGTCTGTCACTAATCCTCCATCCCACTCCCACTCTGACTTAACTGTCTATGGTCTCTAATATTTGAGGAACAGCAACTCATCTTCCATTCAGCATGTGCCAGCCTTCAAGAAGGTCCATGAACACTACCTTGTTGTTCCCTTTCTTTTGCACTATTTATTTCTTTTTTTGTAATTTTTAGTAATTTATAGTAACCTTAGGTCTTTGCACTGAATGGCTGGCACAAAACAACAAATTTCACATCTTATAAGTCAGCGATAATGCTTCTGATTCTGATTCAATATCAGATTAAACAATTGTACCAACCCACAAACACAAGGGATCCTGCAGATGTTGGAAATCCTGAGCAACAGACACAAAATTCTGGAGGAATTCAGCAGATCAGGCAGCATCTATTATAGCAACCTACTTTCTCTGTTTCTATCAGAATTGGCCAATTTTGCTGTAAGGTTATCAATCTGTAAGTAACTTACTTTCCAATCACAAACAAGAGAAAATCTACAGATGTTGGAAATCCAGGCAACACACACAAATGCTGGAGGAACTCAGCAGGCCAGGCAGCATCTATGGAAAAATGTACAGTCGACGTTTTGGGCTGAGATTTTATGCATTGCTTGGATTTCCAGCATCTGCAAATTTTCTCTTGTTTGTGATTGGGTTACGACCCCGCGAAGTCTCTTCCAGGGATGCTACCCTAAAGAAGTTTAAATCTTCCCAACTAACTTAGTTTCGTGTGTTTTCAGAGATACAGCCTGATCCTCAGCATTTCCAACACTTGGATTTTTTTTCAGTTTTGTGCAATGATCTGGCCTGCATTTCAGAGTTTTTACATGCCCCTTTGTGCTTTTTTTCCTCTCTCATACAATCCTCATTATTCTATCAACCATACTGTTTCCTAAACAACATGTCGCCATGGCAACCTTGGCCTCAGCCTATCAGAGATATTCCCTATGTCCCTTCCGTTCCTCCCCCACGCACTCTGCAACTTTGAACTAACTTGTTTTCTCAATATTTTTGTTCTGATGAAGAGCCTTCAACCAGAAACACTGAATCTGTCTCTCCAACAGTGTCTGTTTCGATTTCAGATTTTCAACATCTGTAGTTTTAGATTTTCACAAAGTGGCATTTATGCTGCTGTTAATCTGGTGACAAATCATGACCTATAAGAATGATCTTTTTTCTAACAAGCGGTGAATCTCTAATGGAAAAAAAACCTTTTACAGCAGATAAAGCTTTAAAATTAATATTGATTTTTTTTCATTATGTTTGTTACTGTGTGTTCCACACCATTGGTGATGGTTATTTTAAGCACCTTTTCTAGATTTGGCACTCTTATTCACAGAATCGGTCAAACTACATGGAACGAGGCTCAGCCAGTACAAACATACAGTTTCCATTAGCATGTACCTAAGACCACAAGACCATATGCCTTTTAAGACCATACAACCATAAGGCACAGGGGAAGAATTACACCATTCGAACCATTGTGTCCCCCCTGCCATTCCATCATGGCTGATTTATTTTCCCTCTCAAACCCAGTCTCCTGACTTCTCCCCATAACCTTTGGTGCCCTGACTAATCAAGAACTGGTCAACCTCTGCTTTAAATATATCCAGTGACTTGGCCTCCACAGCCATCTGTGGCAATGAATTCCACAGATTCACCACTCTGTGGTTAAAGAAATTCCTCCTCATCTCTGTACTAAATGGACATCTCTATATTCTGAGTCTCTGCCCTCTGGTCCTCGGCTCCTCCATTATTGGAAATATTCTTTCCATATCTACTCTATATAGGCCTTTCAATATTCAATATGTTTCAATGAGATCACCCCTCATTCTTCTAAACTTCAGTGAGTGCAGGCCCAGAGCCATCAAACACACCCTTTCATTCCCGCAATCATTCTCATGAACCTACTCTGGACTCTCTCTAATGCCAGAACATCTTTTATTAGATAAGAGGCCCAAAACTGCTCACAAAACTCCAAGCGTGGTCTGACCAATGCTTTATAAACTCTCAGCATTACATCCTTACTTTTATATTATCATCATCATTATGTTCCATGTCGTATGACATGGGCGATCATGGTCCCATGATCATGATTGTTCTTGGCAAATTTTTCTACAGAAGTGGCTTGCCATTGCTTTCTTCTGGGCAGTGTGTGTCTTTACAAGATGGGTGACACCAGCCATTATCAATACTCTTCAGAGATTGCCTGCCTTGCACCAGTGGTCACAGAATCAACCGAAGACGCTGCACCCCAGCAGCCTCAATGACTACAGACCGGTGGCATTGACCTCCCACATCATGAAGACCCTGGAGAGACTTGTTCTGGAGCTGCTCCGGCCTATGGTCAGGCCACACTTAGATCCCCTCCAGTTTGCCTACCAGCCCCGACTAGGAGTTGAGGATACCATCGTCTACCTGCTGAACCGTGTCTACGCCCTCCTGGACAAGCCAGCGAGCACTGTGAGGGTCATGTTTTTTGACTTCTCCAGTGCATTCAACGCCATCCGCCCTGCTCTGCTGGGGGAGAAGCTGACAGTGATGCAGGTGGATGCTTCCCTGGTGTCATGGATTCCTGACTACCTGACTGGCAGACCACAGTACGTGTGCTTGTAACACTGTGTGTCCGACAGAGTGATCAGCACCACTGGGGCTCCACAGGGGACTGTCTTGTCTCCCTTTCTCTTCACCATTTACACCTCGGACTTCAACTACTGCACAGAGTCTTGTCCTCTTCAGAAGTTTTCTGATGACTCTGCCATAGTTGGATGCATCAGCAAGGGAGATGCGGTTGAGTACAGGGCTATGGTAGGAAACATTGTCACATGGTGTGAGCAGAATTATCTGCAGCTTAATGTGAAAAAGACTAAGGAGCTGGTGGTAGACCTGAGGAGAGCTAAGGTACCGGTGACCCCGTTTCCATCCAGGGGGTCAGTGTGGACATGGTGGAGGATTACAAATACCTGGGGATACGAATTGACAATAAACTGGACTGGTCAAAGAACAGTGAGGCTGTCTACAAGAAGAGTCAGAGCCGTCTCTATTTCCTGAGGAGACTGGGGTCCTTTAACATCTGCCGGACGACGCTGAGGATGTTCTACGAGTCTGTGGTGGCCAGTGCGATCATGTTTGCTGTTGTGTGCTGGGGCAGCAGGCTGAGGGTAGCAGACACCAACAGAATCAACAAACTCATTGATAAGGCCAGTGATGTTGTGGGGATGGAACTGGACTCTCTGACGGTGGTGTCTGAAAAGAGGATGCTGTCCAAGTTGCATGCCATCTTGGACAATGTCTCCCATCCACTACATAATGTACTGGTTGGGCACAGGAGTACATTCAGCCAGAGACTCATTCCACCAAGATGCAACACAGAGCGTCATAGGAAGTCATTCCTGCCTGTGGCCATCAAACTTTACAACTCCTCCCTTGGAGGGTCAGATACCCTGAGCCGATAGGCTGGTCCTGGACTTATTTCCTGGCATAATTTACATATTACTATTTAACTATTTATGGTTCTATTACTATTTATTATGTATGGTGCAACTGTAACGAAAACCAATTTCCCCCGGGATCAATAAAGTATGACTATGACTGTGACTATGACTATGACTATAACTTGTGATTTGCACCAGCTGCTCATACGACCATCCACTACCTGTTCTCATGGCTTAACATGACCCTGAACAGGGGGCTAAGCAGGTGCTACACCTTGTCCAAGGGTGGCCTGCAGGCTAGCGGAGGGAAGGAGCAACTTATACCTCCTCTGGTATCCGCCCCACCACCCAGTTTATATTCTAGTCCTCTTAAGATGAATGTTAACATTGCATTTGCCTTTCTCACTACTGACCCAGCCTGCAAGTTAACTTTTCAGGAATCCTGCACCAGGACTCCCCACTCATAGAAACATAGAAAATAGGTGCAGGAGTAGGCCATTCGGCCCTTCGAGCCTGCACCGCCATTCAGTATGATCATAGCTGATCATCCAACTCAGAACCCTGTACCAGCCTTCCCTCCATACCCCCGAACCCTTTTGCCACAAGGGCCATATCTAACTCCCTCTTAAATATAGCCAATGAACTGGCCTCAACTGTTTCCTGTGGCAGAGAATTCCACAGATTCACCACTCTCTGTGTGAAGAAGTTTTTCCTAATCTCAGTCCTAAAAGGTTTCCCCTTTATCCTCAAACTGTGACCTCTCGTTCTGGACTTCCCCAGCATCGGGAACAATCTTCCTGCATCTAGCCTGTCCAATCCCTTTAGGACTTTATATGTTTCAATAAGATCCCCCTCACTCTTCTAAATTCCAGAGAGTATAAGCCTAGTTGATCCAGTCTTTCATTATATGAAAGTCCTGCCATCTCAGGAATCAATCTGGTGAACCTTCTTTGTACTCCCTCTATGGCAAGGCTGTCTTTCCTCAGATTAGGGGACCAAAACTGCACACAGTACTCCAGATGTGGTCTCACCAAGGCCTTGTACAACTGCAGTAGTACCTCCCTGCTCCTGTACTCGAATCCTCTTGCTATGAATGCCAGCATACCATTCGCCCTTTTCACCGCCTGCTGTACCTGCATGCCCACTTTCAGTGACTGGTGTATAATGACACCCAGGCCTCGTTGCACCTCCCCATTTCCTAATCAGCCACCATTCAGATAATAATCTGTTTTCCTGTTTTTGCCACCAAAGTGGATAACCTCACATTTATCCACATTAAATTGCATCTGCCATGAATTTGCCCACTCACTTAACCTATCCAAGTCACCCTGCATCCTCTTAGCATCCTCCCACAGCTAACACTGCCGCCCAGCTTCGTGTCATCCGCAAACTTGGAGATGCTGCATTTAATTCCCTCATCTAAGTCATTAATATATATTGTAAGCAACTGGGGTCCCAACACTGAGCCTTGAGGTACCCCACTAATCACTGCCTGCCATTTTGAAAAGGTCCCGTTTACTCCCACTCTTTGCTTCCTGTCTGCCAACCAATTCTCAATCCACATCAATACCTTACCCCCAATACCGTGTGCTTTAAGTTTGCACACTAATCTCTTGTGTGGGACCTTGTCAAAAGCCTTTTGAAAATCCAAATATACCACATCCACTGGTTCTCCCCTATCCACTCTACTAGTTACATCCTCAAAAAATTCTATGAGATTCGTCAGGCATGATTTTCCTTTCATAAATCCATGCTGACTTTGTCTGATGATTTCACTGCTTTCCAAATGTGCTGTTATCACATCTCTGATAACTGACTCTAGCATTTTCCCCACCACCGATGTTAGGCTAACCAGTCTATAATTCCCCAGTTTCTCTCTCCCTCCTTTTTTAAAAAAGCGGGGTTACATTAGCCACCCTCCAATCCTCAGGAACTAGTCCAGAATCTAAAGAGTTTTGAAAAATTATCACTAATGCATCCACTACTTCTTGGGCTACTTCCTTAAGCACTCTGGGATGCAGACATTCTGGCCCTGGGGATTTATCTGCCTTTAATCCCTTCAATTTACCTAACACCACTTCCCTACTAACATGTATTTCCCTCAGTTCCTCCATCTCACTGGACCCTCTGTCCCCTACTAGTTCCGGAAGATTATTTATGTCCTCCTTAGTGAAGACAGAACCAAAGTAGTTATTCAATTGGTCTGCCATGTCCTTGCTCCCCATAATCAATTCACCTGTTTCTGTCTGTAGGGAACCTACATTTGTCTTGACCAATCTTTTTCTTTTCACATATCTATAAAAGCTTTTACAGTCAGTTTTTATGTTCCCTGACAGTTTTCTCTCATAATCTTTTTTTCCCTTTCCTAATTAAGCCCTTTGTCCTCCTCTGCTGGACTCTGAATTTCTCCCAGTCCTCAGGTGAGCCACTTTTTCTGGCTAATTTGTATGCTTCTTCTTTGGAATTGATGCAATCCCTAATTTCCCTTGTCAGCCATGGGTGCACTACCTTCCCTGATTTATTCTTTTGCCAAACTGGGATGAACAATTGTTGCAGTTCATCCATGCGATCTTTAAATGCTTGCCACTGCATATCCACCGTCAATCCTTTAAGTGTCATTTGCCAGTCTATCTTAGCTAATTCACGTCTCATACCTTCAAAGTTACCCTTCTTTAAGTTCAGAACCTTTGTTTCTGAATTAACTATGTCACTCTCCATTTTAATGAAGAATTCCACCATATTATGGTCACTCTTACCCAAGGGGCCTCTCATGACAAGATTGCTAATTAACCCTTCCTCATTGCTCAATACCCAGTCTAGAATAGCCTGCTCTCTAGTTGGTTCCTCGACATGTTGGTTCAAAAAACCATCCCGCATACATTCTAAGAAATCCTCTTCCTCAGCACCCTTACCAATTTGGTTCACCCAATCTGTATGTAGATTGAAGTCACCCATTATAACTGCTGTTCCTTTATTGCACGCATTTCTAATTTCCTGTTTAATACCATCCCCAACCTCACTACTACTGTTAGGTGGCCTGTACACAACTCCCACCAGCGTTTTCTGCCCCTGAGTGTTATGCAGCTCTACCCATATCGATTCCACATCCTCCCGGCTAATGTCCTTCCTTTCTATTGCGTTAATCTCCTCTCTAACCAGCAATGCTACCCCACCTCCTTTTCTTTCATGTCTATCCCTCCTGAATATTGAATATCCCTGAATGTTGAGCTCCCATCCTTGGTCACCCTGGAGCCATGTCTCTGTGATCCCAACTATATCATATTCATTAATAACAATCTGCACTTTTAATTCATCCACCTTGTAACGAATACTCCTTGCATTGACACACAAAGCCTTCAGGCTCGCTTTTACAACATTCTCAGCCCTTATACAATTATGTTGAAAAGTGGCCCTTTTTGATTTTTGCCCTGGATTTGCCTGCCTGCCACATTTAATTTTCACCTTACTACTTTTTGCTTCTACCCTTATTTTACACCCCTCTGTCTCTCTGCACTTGTTCCCATCCCCCTGTTGTGAACTAACCTCCTCTCTCCTAGTCTCTTTAATTTGATTCCCACCCCCCAACCATTCTAGTTTAAAGTCACCTCAGTAGCCCTCACAAATCTCCCCACCAGGATATTGGTCCCCCTAGGATTCAAGTGTAACCCGTCCTTTTTGTACAGGTCACGCCTGCACCAAAAGAGGTCCCAATGATCCAAAAACTTGAATCCCTGCCCCCTGCTCCAATCCCTCAGCCACACATTTATCCTCCACCTCATCGCATTCCTACTCTCACTGTCGCGTGGCGCAGGCAGTAATCCCGAGATTACTACCTTTGCAGTCCTTTTTCTCAACTCCCTTCCTAACTCCCTATATTCTCCTTTCAGGACCTCTTCCCTTTTCCTACCTATGTCATTGCTACCTATATGTACCACGACCTCTGGCTCCTCACCCTCCCACTTCAGGATATCTTGGACGCGATCAGAAATATCCCGGACCCTGGCACCAGGGAGGCAAACTGCCATCCAGGTCTCTGGACTGCGTCCACAGAATCGCCTATCTGACCCCTTACTATCGAGTCCCCTATTACAACTGCCCTCCTCTTCCTTTCCCTACCCTTCTGAGCTACAGGGCCGGACTCTGTGCCGGAGGCACAGCCACTGTCGCTTCCCCCAGGTAAGCTGTCCCCCCCCCAACAGTACTCAAACAGGAGTACCTATTGTCATGGGGCACAGCCACCGGGGTACTCTCTATTACCTGACTCTTCCCCTTCCCCCTCCTAACCATGACCCACTTGTCTGCCTCCTGTGGCCCTGGTGTGACCACCTGCCTGTAACTCCTCTCTATCAACTCCTCACTCTCCCTGACCAGACGAAGGTCATCGAGCTGCAGCTCCAGTTTCCTAACGCGGTCCCTTAGGAGCTGCATCTCGGCGCACCTGGCGCTGATGTGAACGTCCGGGAGGCTTGGAGACTCTAGGGCTTCCCACATCCGGCACCGAGAACAACAAACTGCCCTCACACTCATACTGCCCCTCTCCTCAAATAACAACAAAAAATGAATACCAAACCTTCCTCGCCTCGCCCATTTCCGCCTAAGCCCGTTGAGCCGAAGCCCTTAAGCCTTCACTCTGCTCCCGGCTCACTCCGCCGCCCACAAACTACGCTGCCCGCTATATGAGGCTGTGTTCCTTTTAAATCTTCTGCGCTTCACTGCCCGACGTCACACACCTGCGCAGTCCCGCCTCTCTGAACGCCGATGGAAAAAAAACCGAAAAATTCAAAAATGGCTTCCTCCGCACTCCCGCTCTGATTCTCAGACTTCCTTCTCCGAACTAAATCCGAAGCAGGATTTCTGTCCTTTTAAATCTTCCGCGCTTCACTGCCTGACGTCACACACCTGCGCAGTCCCGCCTCTCTGAATGCCGATGGAAAAAAAACGAAAAATTCAAAAATGGCTTCCTCCGCACTCCCGCTCTGATTCTCAGACTTCCTTCTCCGAATTAAATCCGAAGCAGGATTTCTGTCCTTTTAAATCTTCCGCGCTTCACTGCCCGACGTCACACGCCTGCGCAGTCCCGCCTCTCTGAACGCCGATGGAAAAAAAAAGAAAAATTCGAAAATGGTTTCCTCCGCACTCCCGCTCCGATTCTCAGACCTCCTTCTCCCACTCCCTTTGCAGCTCTGGTTTTTTTGAATTTTCTTCCCATTTAGAAAATAGTTTATGCCGTTATTCCTTTACCAAAGTGCATGACCATAAACTTTCCTACATTGTATTCCATTTGCCACTTTTTTTGCTAATTCTCCCAACCTGTCTAAGTCCTTCTGCAGACTCCCGGCTTCCTCAACGTTCCCTGCCCCTCCACCTTTCTTTGTTTCGTTCACAAATTTGGCCACAAATTCCATCATCCAAATCATTGACATATACAGTAATGTAATAAGAATCGGTCCCAACACAGACCTCTTTGGAACACCACTAGTCACTGGCAGCCAACCAGAAAAATTTCCCTTTATTCCCACGCTTTACCTCTTGCAAATCAGCCATTGCTCTATACATGTTAGTATCTTTCCTATAATACCATGAGCTCTTATCTTGTTTAGCAGCCTCATGTGTGGCACCTTGTCAAAGGCCTTCTGAACATCCAAGTAAACAACATCCACTGACTCTCCTTTGTCTATCCTGCTTCTTATTTTCTCAAAGAATTCCAAAAGATTTGTCAGGCAAGATTTCCCCTTAAGGAAACCATGCTGACTTCGGCCCATTTTATCATGTGCCTCGAACTATCTCGAAACCTCATCTTTAATAATAAGACCATAAGGCATAGGAGCAGAATTAGGTTGTTTGGCTCATCAAGTCTGATCCTTTTCTACTCTCCCCAGCCTTCTCCCCATAACCTTTGATGCCATGACCAATCAGGAATCTATCAATCTCTGCCTTTTATACTCCCAATGACCTGGCCTCCACAGCTGCCTGTGGTAGCAAATTCCACAAATTCACCAGCCTTTGAATGAAGAAATTTCTCTGCATCTTTGTTTTAAATGGATGTCTCTCTATCCTGAGGCTATGCCCTCTTGTCCTAGACTCCCCACCATGGGAAAAATCCTTTCCACATTTACTCTGTCTAGGCCTTTCAACATTTCAACATCTTTCCAACCAGTGAAGTCAAGTTAACTGGCCTATAATTTTCTTTCTCCTGTCTCCTTCCATTCTTGAAGAGTGGAATGACCTTTATAATGTTCCAAGTTTCCAGAACCAATCTAGTGATTCTTGAAAGATCACTAAAAATGCCTCCACAATCTCTTCAGCTATGTACCTCTTTCAGAACCATACCTCTTTTATATATCTGAAAAATCTTTCATATTATTGACTAGTTTACCTTCATATTTCATCTTTTCTCTCCTTATGGCTTTTTTGTCGCCTTTTGTTGGTTTTTAAAAGCTTCTCAGTCCTCTAATTTCCCTCTCATTTTTGCTATATATATGCCCTCTCTTTTGCTTTTATGCTGTCTTTTACTTCCTTTGTCAGCCATGGATGCCTCATTATCCCTTTTGAATACTCTTTTTTCTCTGGTATGTATCTATCTCGCATCTTCCAAATTTCTCCCTGAAACTCCAGCCATTCTGTCATCATCACTGCTAGTGTCTCCATTCAATCAACTTTAGCCAGCTCCTCTCTTATGCCTCTGTAATTCCCTTTACTCCACATGAAACTGATACATCTGACTTTAGCTTTTCCCTCTCTAACTGCAGGGTGAAGTCTATCATGTTATGATCATTGTCTCTTAAGGTTCCTTTACCTTAAGCTCCCTAATCAAATCAGGTTCATTACACAACACCCAGTCCAGACTAGTCTTTTCCCTAGAGGGCTCAACTACAAGCTGTTCTAAAAATTGATCTCATAGGCATTCTACATATTCCCTCTTTTGGGATCCAGCACCAATCTGATTTTCCTAGTCTACCAACCTGCATATTGAAACTTCTCATGATTACCATAACATTGCCCTTTCTACATGCTTTTTCTATCTCCTGTTGTAACTTGTACCTCACATCCTAGCTGCTGTTTGGAGGTCTGTATATAATTCCCATCAAGGTCTTTTTACCCTTGCAGTTTCTTAACTCTACCCACATAGATTCTACATCTTCCAATCCTATGTCACCTCGTTCTAAGGATTTGTTTTCATTTTATGTCGACAGAGCTGCCCCATCCCCTCTGCTTACCTTCCTGTCCTTTTGATAGAATGTGTATCCTTGGATGTTCAGCTCCCAATTTCTTTCAACCACGACTCAGTGATGCCCATGACATCGTATCTGACAATCTCTGGCTGCACTACCTGATTCCGTATACTGCATGCATTCAAGTATAACACCTTCAGTCTAGTATTCATCACCCTTTTTGATTTTGCCCCAATTTACACTTCAGCTGCTCCCACTGACTGCAATTGTGCCCTATCATCTGCCTGTCCTTAATCATGGTCTCACCCTACACACTGCATCTAATTGTATACCAGCTGCCCCATCCTCAGCCCTATCATTCCAGTTCGCACTCCCCTGCCAAGGTAGTTGAAACTCTCTCCATCATCTCTAGCAAATCTGCCCGCAAGTATCTGCCTCCTCAAGTTCATGTGTCAAAAATCCATATTTTCTTTTTAATTTATTGAGATACAACATCAAATAGGCCCTTCTGGCCCTTCGAGCCATGCTGACCAGCAACCTCCAATTTAACCCTAGCCTGATCACAGGACAATTTACAATAACCAATTAGCCTACTAACTGGTATATCTTTGGTCTGTGGGAGGAAACCATTGTATCCGGAGGAAACCCATGTGGTCACAGAGAGAAAACACAAACTCCTCCCAGAGACTGAGGGAATTGAACCTGAGTCGCTGGTACTGTAAAGCACAGTGCTAACCAGCCTGAAACACTGCCCCTGCAGCAATTCCTCAGCCACGCATTCATCTGCCAGATACCAATATGTACCACGACTTCAGGCTATTCACCTTCACCCCTTTAGAATACTTTCTACTCTAACTAGGATGACTTCCCTTAGTCTTGACCCTGACTAAGCTGCTCCTTGTGTTACCCTTTACCTTAAGTCTTTGTGGAAGTTAATCAAGCTAATCAAAGTTCAAAGTTCAAAGTACATTTATTACCAAAGTTCCATATTATTAATGTCACCATATGCTACTCCAAGATTCATTTTCTTACAAGCATTCACCGTAAAGAAATACAATAGATACAATGATAAACTACACACAAAGACTGACAAACAACCAACATGCAAATAAAAACAAACTGTGCAAATACAATAAAAAGCAGATGACAAATAAATATAGATAGATAGACTGACAGACAAACAAACAAATAAGTAATACTGAGAACATGAGTTGTAGAGTCTGAGGCTGTAGGTTGTGGAATCAGTTCAGTGTTGAGGTGAGTGAAATTATCCAAGATCATGATGGTTGAAGAGTAATAACTGTTGAAGGGTCATCAGACAATTGTGTGACACAATTCACTGCGTTTGTTATATAAAGATTCCAATGTTGTATGACAGGATATTACTGCAGAGTTGCTTTAGTCAGAGTGGACATTGAGAGAATATGTCCAGATGTGGTATATGGATGGGAGGGGTATAAATGTCTGTGGTCTACGTGCGGGTCGATGTGACTAGCATGGACTACATGAGTCAAAGGGCCTGTTTCTGTGCTGTACTGTTGTATGACTCTATGAGTGTATATCTACTTTGATAATATATTTTACTTTGAAAATTGTCTTCACTTACTCCCTATTTTTTGCTTTTGTTTTCACTTCTTATTTAATTTTTACATACACTCAGTGGCCATTTTATTAGGCACACCTGTGCAGCTGTTTGTTAATGCAAGTATCTATTCAGCCAATCATGTAGCAGCAATTCAATGCATAAAAGCATGCAGACATGGTTCAGACTAAACATCAAAATGGGAAACAAATATGGTAAGTGTGGCAGTTCTGTGGGTGAAAATGCCTTGTTAATGAGAGAGATCAGAGGGGAATGGCCAGACTGGTTCAAGCTGACAGGAAGGTGACAGTACCGCAAATAACCATGTGTTATAACAGTGGTGTGCAGAAGAGCATCTCTGAATGCACGACACGTTGAATCTTGAAGTGGATGGATTACAGCAGCAGAAGACCACAAACATGCACTCAGAGGCCACTTGATGAGGTACAGGAGGTATTTAATAAAGTGGCCACTGTGTGTATAGTATATCATATATTGGACTGTATTGCTGCTGCAAAACAACAAATTTCATGACATAGGTCAGTGATAATAAACTTGATATCTTTCTGAACCACAAAAGCTGTTTCAATCTCATAGTAGCCAGAACTCTAGAAATGAACTGATGTATCCTTTCATTTTAATACATTAGGCAAAGCAACAGGGTGGGATCTAAAATGTGCCCTTGCAATCCTCCATAATAAAGAAACATTTTTAAAGGCACTATGTAAAGCTCTCTTTTTTGTATTACTTACTTAGTTTTATATTTTTTATTGTAACTTGTAGTAATTTTTTATGTATTGCACCGTACTGCTGCTGCAAAACAGCAAATTTCACAACATGTCAGTGATATTAAACTTGATTCTGATATTGATTTTTAAAAAGCTGTTTCCCATCTGTAATTCCAGGCAGCAAGAGTTTATTTTCAAGAAAATTCCCCTCACAGAAAGGTGATTTAACACTCACACTTACTGTATACAAAACAATCTGAAGCAGTGGCTTATTGCATCACCAACAAATAGAATGATTTCTTAATATTGTTATTTCTGAAAGAATCGTTCATGATTTTACTGTGAGTCGTGACTAAGTGAGGTGTTTTTTTCCTCTTCTCCTCAGTCATTATGTAACAGCCAGCATGATATCATTTTACATTTGGCAGACTTGGATCACAGCCCCAGATTTTGAGGATAATGAGAAGAAAATAGGATTGAACGGGAGCCTGTGTTTTAACAAGCCAGAGGCTGCAGAGGTAAGAAATCTTACTAGATCCATATGCAAGAATTTCTAAAGCCTCTACCTTGTAGGAAATGTGAGATGAGTGAGACAGGGATTTGGGGGTCAAGTGACATCAATATTCAGTGTCTGAAATCTGTACAAGTTAAAGCAGACTGAAAAGGCGATTACAAGCTTCAGTCCTAAAATTGTGATCTGTAGGACATAAAATCTGAGGGAGGCAAGGAATGGGATATTTGATGACCCAAGCATGGATTCTTAAATCATCAAATGGGAAGCAGTGACAGAGGGAATTATGGTTTTGTGGTTCAGGTAAACAATGTGCAAATGGAATGGCATGGTAAGCAGAAAGCATGATTTGTAAAATAGATAACAGAGTAAATTAGCTAGCAATCAGTCTGTTAATTCACCTTATCTGCCATGGTAAGTGTGATTATAGAGTTCTTGCCATTGTCATTCGTGCAATAACTCAGTTCTAGTGCCTGGGCTGGGGTAATTTTTCTGTCAAAATTTAGTTTCTTGTTATATGCACAATTACATGTGTGTACAGGAGCAATGAAATCTTACTTGCAGCAGCATCACAGGCACATTGCATCAGATAAGCAGCATTCACAAGTAAAACATTAATTAAACATATATTAGACACATTTTTACAAGAAAGAACACAATTAGAACAAAGAAACAAAGTCCATCTTAATGCAAGTGATCAAAGTGGGTTGTGGTGATTAAGGTTTATCCAGTTGGTTTAAAAGCCGAATTGTTGACGGATGGTAGCTGTGAAAAGGTGGCATGGCCTTAATGGTGAGGATTTTTAATGATAGATGTTGCCTCTTAAGGCAACACCTCCTGTAGATGCTATCAATTGTGGGGGGTGGGGGGGAATGTGATTCTTATGTTCCAGTGTGTTTGAATTGCCGTAGCAGACCATGATGCAACCAGTTAGTTTTTAATAAATAATAGCAACTTGTAGTTAAAAATAATCACACTTGGAGTATTGTGTTCAGTTTATGTTGACTCATTATAGGAAGGTTTTGGCAGCTTTAGATACAATGCTGAGATTTTCCAGGTAACTGTTTGCATTAGAGATTATGTTTTATGAAGATAGGTTGAGCGAGCTAGGACTTTTCTCTTTGGAGCGAAGGAGATAAGTGGTGACTTGATAGAGGTGTACAAGATGATAAGAAGCATAGAGAGAATTGGCAGCCAGAGACTTTTTTCCCAAGGCAGAATTAACTGATACGAGGGGGCAAATGTTTAAGGTGTTCGGAGGAAAGGGGGAGGGGTGTCGGAGGTACATTTTTTACACAGAGTGGTGGATGTGTGGAACACGCTGCTGGGGCATTAGGGACTTTTAAGAGACTCTTAGGAACATGGATGAAAGGAAAATGGACGGCTATGTGGGAGAGAAGCATTAGATTGATCTTAGAGAATGTTAAAAGATTGTCGATCATGAGTCGAAGGACCTGTACTGTGCTGTACTGCTCTATGTTCTATATTTTAATAATTTTATTGTAATATTATGTCCTAAGGTGCTACAGAAGTGTTACAGAAGTGTTTTAACAAACAAAATCAGTCAATAAAGTGTAAAGATATAATACATCAGGTGGGCAATTGTCCATTGCTACATAAAGGGTCTTTCCAAGTGTAGATAGTATACTGCATTCAGCAAAGGGGCTAATCAATTTTGGGATAATTCTAAGAAATCATGACGTTTTACATGAAAGTAAATTCTTGCTAAAAATTAGCTACCTAAAGCAGGAAGATAAAAGGTAGCAAATGTACCCATTTAACAAAAAATGCTGTATTCAATTGCATACTAGGACACTGCGATGCATCAACATAATGTACTTTCTGATACATCACAAACACGGATTAGAGATATTACTACAGTAGCTCTCACAGCTGTGTACACAGGCCCAAGGGAATTCACGTTCCGATAGGTACATGATAAAATTAGAGAAACAGAAAATGTCAATTAGATAAATATAGATTAACGGATGTTTTTAATTTAATGATCTTTCCAGTCCATTTGTTAAATTAGTGCAAATATTCCAGCAATTTTTGCGGATATATAGGCTATTGAGATCGTTTTCCATGAATGTCTTAGTTTTTCCTCAGAATTTTGCTGATTCATTCTAGTGGAACACATTCTTAACAGTTTTCAGAGGGAGTGTGTCTGTGTGCATGTGCGTGCGTGTGTGCGGGGTGGGGGGGTTGGGGTGGAGAGGTTTCAGTACAATTGTGATGCTCACAGTTGATTAGCCTGTCAGTATTAATTGTATAACCTCACATAAGAACTGGCCCTGGGTGAGCTGATCTATTCAAAACAAATAATGTTTTTTTTCCCATAATTATGTTCAATTCTCATGACTTACTGCTGGCAGAAATTAAATCATACTCATTAAATATCGCAATTAATTTCCGGAGGGTAAGGCTCTAAATTTGCATTACACCAATTTATCACTTGTGATTGCAGGAAATTCTGGATTAGAAGAAACACTTTAGAAAGTCCAAGTCTAATCAGCCGTTGGACTGTGTGCTGCATCTGGCAAACGTGTGAATGAATCCTGTCACGTTCCCCAACTGAATACAAAGGTAACCTGTCATTTGGCTGTCAATCCCACCCTTATCTCCTCCCTCTAAGCAATTTGGCAAAAGGTCTCTTTCCATAACATTAACCTGTCTTTTTCATTTAGATATCAGTGGGTCTTCCACGAATTTTAAACAATTTCTGGATCCTTTTCATTTATTAATTACCACATCATTCACTATTTTAATATTTCTTCAGGTATGTCATTCCATATGTGCTTTAGATGTCATGGTCTTAGCCTGCTATAGTGTAAGGTACCACCTTGGTTCAAGATTAAAGATTTTTAATGTTATTTCCAGTACACAAGTGTAAAGGAGAACCAAATGATTGTTATTCTGGATCTGATGCAGTGCAAAACAAAAACACCATTAGATAAAGAATACAATGAATATAAATATAGTAGCTAGTTTATATACATAGATTGATTTTATGTACAGAAAGCAACTGTATGTAAGTCACTGATTAAGGTGTTTAAGTTTGTTCCAGTTTGGCTGTTTAATGGATTATTAAAGGATTTAAAAAAAATACTATTTCTTTATTGTTCAAAATGTGGGCAAGGCACATTTAAATTCTGCCCTACTTGTTAAGAGCGTGGTCATGTGTCACTTTCTGATGAAGATATTCCTGCAGTGCTGTTGAGGAGGCATTTCTAGGATTTAGACCCGAACACAGTAAAGGACCACTGACATATAGATAGATATTTTATTGATCCCAAAGGAAATTACAGTGTCACAGTCACATTACAAGTGCACAGATACACAAATATTAGAAGAGAAGTAAGAAAGAATAAAAAAAGTTACCTTAAATATAAGATGTACAAGATTCACAAGTCAAAGATGACAAACTTTACAAGATTTTGAAGTTCACACTGATAAGATGGTAGTGCAAGAATTACTGTGGGATTATACAGTAATGGGAGCACATACACACCATCCGGATAAGAAGTGGTGGTAGTATTGCACAGGGCATCCACGATAGCAGGGTGTGGTAAAGAGATTTAAACACAGCTTTGTAACACAGATGTTAATAGCAATCTAACAGGACGGGGGTTATCACTTCCTCGATTATAGGTTGACTGATTCTAGAGTCTAATAGTCGAGGGTAAGAGTGACCTCATATAGCACTATTTGGAGTAACGCTGTTGCCTTAGTCTGTTACTAAAAGTGCTCCTCTGTTCAGTCAAGGTGGCATGCAGAGGGTGAGAAACATTGTCCAGAATTGGCAAGATTTTCCACAGGGTCCTTTGTTCTACTGCAGCCTCAGTGTGTCCAGTTTGACTCCTATAACAGAGCCAGCCTTTCTAATCAGTTTATTGAGCCTGTGGGCATCACCCGTGTTGATGCCATTGCCCCAGCACACCGCTGCATAGAAGATTGTACAGGTGACGACAGACTGGTAGAACATGTGAAGGAGAGGCCTGCACACTCCAAAGGACCTCAGTCTCCTCAGGAAATAGAGGCAACTCCAGGCCTTCTTGTACACAGCCTCTGTGTTGGTGCTCCACTCAAGCCTGTCATCCAGGTGCACCCCCAGGTACTTGCAGGTCCTCACCACATCCGCGTCCTCACTATCAATAGTAACAGGGAGCAGTGTAGGCTTGGTGTTCCTAAAGTCCATCACCATCTTGAGCTGTTGATGATTCAGCTTGCACCATTTGACAAAGTCCTCCACCTGGCTCTGTATTCATCCTCCATCCTCCCTTTATACACCCAACTATTGCTGAGTCATCAGAGAATTTCTGCAGATGGCATGACTCAGTGGTGTATCTAAAGTCTGAGGTATACAGGGTAAACAGGAAGGGAGCCAAAACAGTCCCATGTGAGGCCCCAGTGCTGCTTATAGCCATGTCTGACACACAGCTCTGAAGCTGCACAAACTGTGGTCTGCCAGTCAGATATGACTGCAGAATATCTGCAGGACCTGACATGTTTCAAGTCACGTTGGTGTAGAAGTTGGTGGGGATTTGGGAGGTGCTATTAGTGTAGTCTGGGTGAGTAACTGCAGCAGATGGTAAACATTGTAGATGGTGAACATAGCCCAGTCCATCATAGTCAAAGCCCTCCCCATCATTAAGCTCATCAATAAGGAGCACTACCACAAGAAAGCAGCATCTATCATCAAAGACCCCCACCACCCAGGCCA
The DNA here is from genome assembly GCF_030028105.1 of Mobula birostris. Lineage (NCBI taxonomy): Eukaryota > Metazoa > Chordata > Chondrichthyes > Myliobatiformes > Myliobatidae > Mobula > Mobula birostris. The sequence continues at coordinate 47,617,312 of NC_092402.1, forward strand.
TGCTGTCTTCTCGCTGCTGCCATCAGGAAAGAGGTACAGGAGCCTTGTGTCCCACACCACCAGGTTCAGGAACAGTTATTACCCTACATCCATCAGGCTCCTGAACCAGTGTGGATAACTTCATGCACCTCAACTCTGAACTGATTCCACACCTACGAACTCACTTTCAAGGACTCAACAACACATGTTGTCAGTATTATTTATTTATTTACTTATGTATTTTAGTTGCACAATTTGCCTTCTTTTGCATATTGATTACTTGTCAGTCTTTATGTACAGTTTTTTCATAAATTCTATTGTACCTCTTTATTTTCCTGTGAATGCCTGCAAGAAAATAATCTCAAGGTACCATATGGTGACATATAAAAACTTTGAACCTTGGTATATCAGCAGTTCTATTATATCTCATGTTGTGCTATGCTGTTCCATCAGCCTCCATATACAAGCAAGAAGGGGAATGGAGGTTTTTGCTAATTGGCATTTTGGTCTGCAGGAGGAATGTGGGGTGTATGTGAAGCAAGGCTGATCAGGAGGCTGAGGTGGGGTTCTCATTTCCCATTTAAACCCATAAACTTCCTATCTGGAATCTCTTCCTTCGGGATCTGTGAAGGCCTGCCCAATTACTTGCATGCTTTTTTCTTGGTTCCTGAGGCACCAGACATTTATCCAATGGCTACCTCCACCCTTTCATGAAAGCAGCTGCAATGTCACAAAAATTATGCAAAAAAACACTTATGCACAAATGATAGAGGTAACTATTTAATTACTGTAGGAAGAAAGAGAAATGGAGTTTTCGGTGGGCTCTTTCATAACTTCAGAGTGTTATAAACCCAGTTCAGTGACTTAAAGCAAATGAAGGAATCCTGTCCTGGAATCAGCTTCTTGATTGGAAAAAAAACAAACTGCTGGAGGATCTTAGCAGCTCAAGCAGCATCTCTGAAGGCAAAATATAGCTGACGTTTCAGGGCATGAATCTGGATTAGGACCGAGCTGGAAAAGTGGAGATAGGCAATATAAAGAGGTGAGGGAGAGGGGATAAACTGGAGATATCAAGTGATAGGTGGATCCAGATAAAGTGGGTCTGATAGATAGATGGAGCCAGCTGGGGAGGAGTTAATTCAGGGGTTGATGGACAGATAGAGTCAGATGGAGGAAGATGTAGACCGTAGCTGGGTCCAAATCTGATAACAAAGGAAGATGTTAGGGAAACACCAAGGATGGGTAAAAATTACCATCGATTTGTCTTTGTATCTTTGCTTTTGCACGGTCATTCTTTTCACTCAAAAGGATATAACCATATAACAATTACAGCACGGAAACAGGCCATCTCGGCCTTTCTAGTCTGTGTCGAACTCTTACTCTCACCTAGTCCCACCAACCTGCACTCAGCCCATAACCCTCCATTCCTTTCCTGTACACCTACAACAATACTTCACCAATAAAAGACAAAGTGATATTTGCCTTTTTAATTACCTGCTTTTTGCATTTAATGCACTCACTTGCAAACTCTCTCCACTTAGATAATACTCTGCTTTTATACCTCTTTCCCAGTGCAAGACCCCACACTTTTATATGGTTTATATTCTGTGTGTTATTTGTTACCTTTGTGTTTATGAGACTTTCAACCGAAAATGACTGTTTTTGCATAAATGAAGTCATTGTGGGGAAGTGCTGGTAGATATGAAACAGCCTCTTTATTGAACAAAACAAGATACAGCAGGCATTATATGGAGACACTTTTGGGGGGAAGAGAAGGTCTGCTTGGCCCAGTCCTACACAAAATTTTACATGCTAGAGATCAAAGGACAATTGTTCAGGACAATTCAAACAAATACATATTTACCATGCTTCCTTTTGAGCTACACACCCCTATCACACCTCCCTCCTTCACACCAATACTACAGACATCCAAGTACACACAAATAACGAATTTAAATCAGCATTGTCTACCCATTGTTCAGAGTTGCATTTTAGATTTAATCTTCAATGCATATTCGAATCTGAAGGCTAGCAGCTGAAGTCGGTTAAGTTAATTGCTACATGTACTAACCTCAAAAAATCGCTGGAACAATGTCAACAATTTCTTTCCTCCCACCATACTGCTGCGCTCACTGAGTTCCCTCAGCAGATTGTTTATTGCTCCAAATTGCAGCACCTCCTGTCTCTTGTGCCTCCAAATTTTCCACTGTACCTGTACCTCACTGTACTTGAGCATAAGACAGTAAATAACTTGACTTAATGATGTCAGCATGAAGAACAAGTGAAACATCAGGAAAAAAAGGTGAAACATCAAGGATAGGCGAAAGAGCATAGACCAAACTCAGGTTGGAGAAGCCACACTTCATATTCTGTCTGGGTAGCCTCCAACCTCCAATATTCTTGTGAGCAGGTTTACTACAGCTGTTGGGAGTGATTTAAGCTAAAATGGCAGGGGGATGGGAACCAAGATGATAGAGCTGAGGATGAGCCAGCAGGATTACACGTAGATGATAATGTAACATGAACGTAAATCAGAACAAGAAAATAAATATGTACAAATGCAGACAGAGCAAAGAGTTAAATTGCACCACAGAGGCAAAATTCAAAAGGGCGAAGAATGCAGGACTGAAAGTGCTATATTTAAATGCGCATAACATTTGGAATAAGGTGGACAAACTCATGGCGCAATTAGAGATTGGTCGGTATGACATTGTGGGCATCACTGAGTCGTAGTTGAAAGAAAGTCATAGTTGGGAGATTAACATCAAAGGATACACTTTGTATCAAAAGGACAGGCAGGAAGGCATAGGCAGAGGTGTGGCTTTGTTGGTAAGAGATGGAATTACCTCTTTAGAGAGAGGTGACATGGGGACAGAGAATGTTGAATCTTCCACAACAGAGAATGTGGAGTTAAGAAACTGCAAGGGTTAAAAAAACATTATGGGAATCATATATAGGCCTCCAAATAGTAGCCAAGATGTGGGGTTGAGATTGTAAAGGGAACAAGAAAAGGCATGTAATAAGGGTAATGATGTAATTGTAATAGGGACTGCAATATGCAAGGGCATTGGGAAAATCAGATTGGTGTTGGATCGCAAGAGAAGGAAATTTGTTGAACACCTACAAGATGGCTTTTTAGAGCAGCTTGTGCTTAGCCTAATAGGGGAAAGGCTATCTTAGATTGGGTGTTGTGTAATAATCCAGATCTTATTAGCTTAGCATAAAGGAATCCTTAGGAGGCAGTGATCATAATATGATTGAATTCATACTGCAATTTGAGAGGGAGAAGCATAAGTCACATGTATCAGTATCACAATGGAAGAAAGGGATTTACAGGAGCATAAGAGAGGAGCTTGCCCAGGTGGATTGGAGGAGGATACTGGTGGGGATGATGGCAGAGCAGAGATGGCTGAAGTTTGTGGGAAAAGTTCACAAGGTGCAGGATAGCTATGTCCTACAGAAGAAGTAATTCTTCAATGGCAAGGGTAGGCAACCGTGGCTGACAAGGGAAGTTGAGGACTGCATAAAACCCAAGGAAATAATGGCATATAAGGTAACAAAAGTGAGTGGGAAGTTGGATGATTGGAAAGTTTTTAAAATCCAACAGATGCAACAAAAAAAGCTATAAGAAATGAGAAGAAGAAATCTGAAGGCAAACTAGCAGGATTCTGGACATTTTTTTCAGTTATATAAAGGGTAAAAGGGAGTTGAGAGTTGATATTGGACCACTGGAAAATGATTTGGTGAGGTAGTAATGGAGGACAAAGAAATGGCAGATGAGCTTAATAAATACTTTGCTTTAGTCTTCACTGTGGAAGACACTAGCAGTGTGCCAGGGGTCCGTGAGTGTCAGAGAGCAGAAGTGAGTGCCATTGCTATTACAAAGGAAAAAGTCCTAGGCAAACTGAAAGGTCTTAAGTTGGATAAGTCACCTGGACCAGATGGACTATATCCCAGAGTTCTGAAAGAGGTTGCTGAAGAGATAGTAGATGCATTGGTTATGACCTTTCAATAATCACTTGATTCTAGCATGGTTCCAGAGGACTGGAAAATTGAAAACATTAAGAAGAGATGAAGGCAAAAGAAAGGAAATTATAGGCCAGTTAGCCTAACCTCAGTTGTTGGGAAAGTGTTGCAGTCCATTATTAAGGAAGAGGTTTCGGGGTTCTTGGAGACTAATGATAAAATAAGTCAAAGTCAGCATAGTTTCTGTAAAGGGAAATCTTGCCTGACCAATCTGTTGGAGTTATTCGTGGAAGAAACAAGCAGGGTGGACAAAGGAGAGACAGTGGATGTCATTTACTTGGATTTTCAGAAGGCATTCGATAAGGTGCCACACATGAGGCTGCTTAACAAGATAAAATCCCATGCCATTACAAGAAAGGTACTGGCATTAAAAGAGGAATGGCTGACAGGCAGGAGGCAGCGAGTGGAAATAAAGGGGCCTTTTCAGGTTTGTTGCCGGTGACTAGTAGTGTACCTCAGGGGTCAGTACTGGGACCGTTACTTTTCACATTATTTGTCAATGATTTAGACAATCGAATTGATGGCTTTGTGGCAAAGTTTGCAGATGATACGAAGACAGGTGGAGGGGTAGGTTCTGCTGAGGAAGCAATGTGATTGCAGCGGACTTAGACAAATTGGAAGAATGGGCAAAAATAGTGGCAGATGTAATACAATTTTGGGAAATGTATGATAATGCATTTTGGTAAAAGGAACAAAAGTCCAGACTATTATCAAAATGGGGAGAGAATTCAAATTTCAGAGGTGCAAAGGGACTTGGGAGTCCTCGTGCAAGACTCGCAGAAGGTTAATTTACAGGTTGAGTCTGTGGTAAAGAAGACAAATGTAATGTTGGCATTGATTTCAAGGAGAATAAAATATAAAAACAAGGAAATAATGCTGAGGTTTTATAAGACACTAGTCAGGCTGCACTTGGAGTGTTGTCAACAGTTTTGGGCCCCACATCTCAGAAAGGATGTGTTGTCATTGGAGAGAGTCCAGAGGAGGTTCAAGAATTCCAGGAATGAAGGGGTTAACATATGAGAAGCATTTGGCAGTTTTGGGCCAGTACTGTCTTTAATTTAGAAGAACATGGGGGAATCTCATTGAAACATACCGAATGTTGAAAGGATTTGATATGGTGAATGTGGAGAGGATGTTTCCTATCGTAGGGGTATCCAGAACTAGAGGGCATAGCCTTAAAATTGAGAGGTGGCCTTTTAGAATGGAGGTAAGGAGGAATTTTTTTGAGCCAGAGAGTAATGAATCTGTGTAATGCTTTGCCACAGACTGTGGGTGGAAGTCAAGTCTGTGGGTATATTTAAGGTGGAAGTTAATAGTTTCCTGATTTGTCAAGGCAGCAAAGGATGTGGCGAGAGAGCAGATGTACGTGGTTGAGTAGGATCTGAGATCAGTCATGATGGACTGGTGGAGCAGACTTGATGGGCTGAATGGCCTAATTCTGCTCCTACATGGACTTATGGTCTGATCTGATGGCCTGAACCTTGATTTCTCTAACTTCTGGTAATTTCTCCCCTACCCTCCTTCTCTCTTTTTCAATCACCCATTCTGTTTACCCTCTCACCTCTTCTTCTTCTCCTCCTCTACCCATCACCTTCTGGTTCACTTCCTTCTTTCCTTTCTCCATGGTCACTGTTCTCCCCTATTAGATTGCTTCTTCAGCCCTTTACCTCTTCCACCTACCAACTCCCAGCTTCTTACTTCATCTTCCCCTTCCCCCATTCCCCATCCATACAACCTCTCCCTCACCTATCATCTATCAGCCTGTACTCTTTCCCCTCCCCCACCTCCTTATTTTGGCTTCTGCCCCCTTCCTTTCCATCCTGATGAAGGGTCTCCTCCCAAAACTCTGACTGTTTATTTCTCTCCATAGATGCTGCCTGGCCTGCTGCATTCCACCAGCATTCTGTGTGCATTGCTCTGGATTTCCAGCATCTGCAGAGTCTATTGTGTTATGACAAGAAACATATATTCCACCTACCTATATTCTGTTCAATAGCCTCTTCACCACTTTCAAAATGTACTCTTTAAACCCAGAACAAACACAAAATACTGGAGGAACTAAGCAGGAAAGGTAGCATCTGTGGAGGGGACAGTCAACATTTTGTGCCAAAACCCTTCATTAGGACTGGAAAGGAAGGGGATGACGTCAGAACAAGAAGGTGGGGGGCAGAACTCAAATCTCCTGAAACCAAATAACTTTTATATATGAAGAAAACAATGGTTCCAACACCAAGACACAACTGATATTTCACCAGCTAAACATTCATTCACAAGTACTCGTTCTTTATAATCCTTTAACCAATTATGCACCCCAGTCATCTGCAGAATTTCTGCACAAGCAACAACAATAACATCAGGTTTGATATCACTGACACACGTCGTGAAATTTGTTGCTTTGCGGCAGCAATGATCCTAATTCTGATTCTGCTGCTGTTGTTGGTTGTACAGAGGAGTGGCATTTTATTCCTCCGGACAGTAGGGTGCAGTGTAGCGCGCGTCGGACCGGCTCCCTGTGCACGAGCATGCCCTGTCGAGGGGGCGCGCTGCGGCTTCCATTTTGTTGGGCGCCTGTGTGGAGAAGGGAGAGAAGGAGAAGATTTCCGGGTTGTTGATGAGGAAAAAGTTGGAAACGTCTTCGGCGCAAGAGAAGCGACCGCTGGAGTCGAGGCGTTAGAGAGGTTGGAGAGATTGGTGAGCATCGACCTGCGATCTTCTTCGCCGTCCGTCTCGTAATATTAACCGTGACCACCCCCTTCCCGGAGCTGGAGTATGTGACCGGGGCAGTAAGGTAAGGAGTTGGGGGATGGACTCGAAACCCGGCCCCAGAAGGCAGGGCCTAGACCTTGGTGCATTTTAGGAGAGGAAGAGGAGGAGGAGGAGGAGGAGGAGCTGCATTCCAAACACCGGGGTCGCAACTAGTCGGGCGCTGACACTCGCAGGAGGGCAGCGTCAACAGTAGATCCTCCCAAATTCTAGGTGGATTGGACGGCGAGGCACCTGGCTATTTGAGGCCCCTGCTCCAAGGAGGGCAGTCACTGCACCCACGGGCCTCTGACACAAGTCAGGTTTGGTGGAGAAAGGACCAAGGACTGTGTGAGGCAGAGGAATACCTGTGGATACAGGTAAATAATACAGGGGACCAAACCTGCAGGTACTCCCCCATTCGCTTGGCGGAACGCAGGAAGAATTGCCCTGTTATCTTTTTAAGCATATATTTTCTTGCTGCGAATCTCTGTAGTTGAACTTGTGAATGATGGCTATAAAGTTAATTTAGCTTGAAGGAGGAGAGGAGGAGATGTAATTCTAGAATTTCAAATCATACAGAACATTCTCTGAATGCCATTTATTTGGGCTGCTGTAATTTCCAAAGGTTTGAGATGTTTGTTTTCCTGATCGCACTTTTTAATGGATCTTTACGTTGTGGGGGTTTTGTTAGAACTGCATATTTTTGAAATAAATAAAAGCAGTCTTAAGCTTAATAATTTTTAACACTGAAAACAACTTGCAAATCTACAGGCATTAGTTTTGCAGTTCTAATAGGCTTACATTTTCATAGTATAGACTTCATAAATCTGCATGACTTAAACTATATATCTTTTGTGGTCAGCTTGATTTCTGGCCTGAATAAAGATCTGTTTCCTTTTTTTGGATGTTTAAAAAAAACTGATGCTAACTTCAGAAGATAATAGCATTTTGTCTTTGGTTAGGGCCTAATACATTAACAAAGTGTGAAAAAATGTTTAAAAACTGCAGATGTTGGAAATCTGAAATAAAATGAAAATGTTTTGCACACATTCAGCAAGAGGTGTAGTTTGAAACCATTAGATGTCCTAAAACAATGAGATATATGGAGCTATATTCTCTTACAGAATCATAGGAAATGTTAAATAGTCCTGGAAATTATACTGGTAAAACTATGCTAAGTTTGGGAAAAGAATTGCGTTACATGTTTTGTGTGAAACTTTTTGCATGTAACTTACAAACTCAAAATCCAAAGTATTTTCTGAATTATACAGTAGAGCAATTAAAATAGTTGAAGCCCAAAGGTCAAGTCCATGATTGGCGAGTCGTGGGGTTGAGGCCTGAAGGTCAAAGTTCTTTGACCGGTGAATCCTGGGGTAGATACCTAGACGTCAGTAAAGCCAAAGGTTAAAGTCCAGAAATCAGCAAATCCAGAGTTAGAAACCCAAAGGTTGAAGACTGAAGTTGGCAAGACTAGAGGTAGAGGCCTGAAGGTCGAAGTCCTTGTCAGTTTGTCTGCAGGTCAGAGGCACGATGTCTGCGAGTGTGGGCCAGGGACTGAAAGTTGGAGACCTGATGTCTGCAAGTCTTGGGGTGGAGGCCTGGGGGCAGCCCATCCTGGGGTTGGAGGCCTGCTGTGTGTGAGTCGGTGGAAGGGTGAGCAAGGGGCTTGTTTTGCTGTTGCTTGTGTTATTCTGTTAGTCATGGTGTGCATGTTGGTGCTGGAATGTGTGGTGACACTTGTGGGCTGCCCTCAGCACATCCTTGGGTTGTGTTGGTTGTTAACCCAAATAGCCCATTTCACTATGTTTTGATGTACATGTGATAAATAATTCAAAGTCTGAAACTAGCTATCCCTTTAAAAGAAATCTCATCTAAAACATTAGACTCAGATTTAAGGCACAATTCCCAGTTTAGCAATCCAGGTGACCAATTGGTTAATAGATTGCATTGCATTACATTAATTACATCTACCCTGATTGAAAGTTTTAATTGCTATGGACTTAGATTAATAACTAAAACTGAGAGGGAGAGGGATTTGCTGTGGAGTAATAAGATAAAGCAATTTGTTGAATTCTGTTTGAAATGTTGACAATGTGAAAATGAGCAGCTTGGACCCAAAGAATAATGGAAAGAAAAAGTATAACAAAAATTATCCAGGTAGCATTTCTATTTAGCTTGTATAGGATGTAGATTCATTTTCCATTTAGGCACATTACACTACTCAAACCTAGGCAGTTGGAATAATCGAGTTATTGACCCCAGGAGTATGCAGTGATAGTTTTAATTGGCAAAAACTGGAGTTTGCTAGTACAGTTTATTTGCTTACCAAGTAGAACAATCATCCTGTGAGAGCATTGAGTTGCAAGTTTATCTGGGAACTGAAAGGGTGGGTATTCTTAATTTGTACTTGCCTGTCCATTCCTCTGTTCCATTATTAAGATAGGACCATTGCTCAAATATCATTGACATCTTGGAGTACTGCAGAGCAGCTTGGTTCAGGTGTTGGACTTGGGTCTGCCAGTGAGAATTGACTCAGTTCCAACCTTACATCAAACCTCATATTTGATTTGGCCCAAAGAGATCCTCTTTTCTGTGCTTTCAGCTTTTGCTCACAGATGAATTAGAAACTGGGCAGTAATTAAACAGTGGCAATGTGCAGATTTGAGTATTTGCAGGCAAATAATATCAGAAGTAACCAAACTCACCATAAACCTGTGCCCATTGTTGTTATCATTCTTTCCACAATCTCAATCAATTGGAGATAATGATCTTCATAAGTAGCTTCTTGCCTTTGTCTTGTGGGCTCTGAATCCTGTGTAATTCTCATAACCAGTTTTCAAGTAATAGGTGTTATTGCCAAGTGTAGGCAATCAGGCATCTCAAATATTTTACATGTCTGCCTTGAGTGTGACTTGTCTTTTTTTTCTGGATGTCAACTTTTGATCCTGTATGCATATCAGGTTTATCAGCAACTTAATCCAGATTCTTGTGTGGAATTTAGTTTTCCTTTTAAATGAGTGGCTGATTGTAATCCTTGCTCTTAGCTCCAATTTTCGCTTTCTATTGCAGCTGTTTTATAGCCAGATCATAAATCTGAGAACAAAGATGTGATTTTTTTCAGGTATCTAGCTGGTTAAAGTGAAGCATAGATCAAGAGACCAGGTTGCATTGTTAGTCTGTGCTTAACAAATACTTTTTTTTTTGAGAAGCCAATTTCATTCGAGTTGGCAACAGAGCATTAAGCTGGAGTTCTTGCTCCTGATATTCTATAAATGTTCTCTGTGGGGAATGAATGTGTCTCGACACCTATGTAAAATATAGCCACTAATATGAAGCAAGTGGCTTCTTTAGGCAAATAATTGGAGCTTTCAGGAGAGTTGTTGGGGGAGGGGGGAGAAGGGAAGAACCTCAACTCATGACCCGATGTAGTAAACAATGACTAAAGCAGAGGGACTGTGAAATAATGATTGAGACCTGAAGGAAAATAAGTAATATCCACGAATATGAAGCAGAAGGTATTAAGCATGATATAACACGTCACATTGCATCCAGGAGAGGGAAATCAAAGGGCAGGAGAAGCAGAATTGCACAATATTGCTTCTATGCCCTGCCCTTTCTATGCAGTATTGATTCATTGACTGTTTACACTTTTAAGTAGAGCAGTTTTACCGGCGAGATTAACCTAGGAATGTATTGTTGATTCATTTCAGTTTGACAGACTTCTGTGGTGAATTTGGCACTGTAGCGCCAATCCACCCACTTTGCAATTATTTAAAGACTGGGAATTCAAGCTGATAAGCATTAGGTATAAAAACAGACTTGAGTAGGCAGTACTAACTGATGTATATAAGTAGAAGCACAGTTTATTCCTGATATTCTAAATCATACTGGAAAAGTCTGAAAGGTGCACCAAGATTGATTGTGTTAATTGCTGAATAGGGTGAAGATCTGGTTTTCTTGACTGACATATTGTTGAGGTATAAGTGACAGCAGCCCTTGTCAGTGAATGTTATTAGCAAGATATCTTGCTATCAGCTAAAACCAGCCTTATTGTTTGAAATTTATGCAGGCAGTTTCAATATGAGTTTGACCTTTAATTGGTTTTCTACCCCACCCCTTCTGCAGCCTGAGGTGCTCAATGAAATCATAGCACCTGTCAGCGGCTGGCTATTGCAGGCTTGGAATTGCATCTGGAGGTTGTTAGTCCTTTCTGATAGTGAAATGTTCTATTTCTTTTTAATGTTTATTTCTCAGTGAAATTAAAAACAGCAATTTCAAAGATGGAAAATGTAGTGAGGTCTCTCTGTTTCCTCATGCTGTACTTGTATGATTGTACTTTGACTCTGCTTTGAAAAGTGATCATTTAATGTATTTATTTATTGAGATATAGCATGGAGTAGGCCTTCCAGCCCTTTGAGCCGCACTGCCCAGCAATACCCCGATTTAACCCTAGCCTAATTGTGAGACGATTGACAATGACCAACTAGTATGTCTTTGGACTGTGGAAGGGAACCTGCACAGTCACAGGGAGGAGAACGTACAAGTTGCTCACGGGCTGCGGCAGGAATTGAACCCGGGTCACCCTGGAATAAGTGTGCATATTGTTGCAATTACTAGTAAATAAAATAGGACATTACTCTGGATTAAGAAGCTTCCATCTTAAGTAGTGCTTTGCTTGTCTTATATTATTGTGAAAGTCTATTTCCCAGTGAAAGTTTGGTTGTGTTGAATTGGACACTAGTCACTTGCCATTGGGTTGAGGAATGACTGCATTTAGGGGATGCCAAGCTAGATAAAATAAATTTAACATGCGTAACAAACAATGTCATCGTGGTTAGTGTACTCAGCTTTAGCCAGCTGGCAGCCTGGCAATTGCTATTTAATACAAGGATCCAGTCCTATTGCTGCATAGTTTCCTTGATATCTTTGAATGTAGTTAGTTCCATTGTACAGGTGTGCGCCACTTAACGTCCATTCGGACAACGTCCGTAGTCCCGATCGGAAAGCGTGATGTAGCGGACGTAACCAATCTCGTGTATCGCATGTCTCTTGAGTGTAGTAGCGTTATCTCTGTTTAATTTTCTTTTGAAAATATTACTGTAAAGTGCATCATGGCTTCCAAATGCAGCAAAACTACTAGTGATAGCAGCAGCAAGAGGCAAAGGAAAAGTATTGATTTGCAAGTGAAACAAAAGGTTATTAAACAATATGAAGGTGGAAAACCAGTGAATGCTATTGCTCGGGATTTAGGCATGTCGCACTTGACAATCATGACGATCCTGAAAAACAAAGAAAAACTTCTCAAATCTGTTAAAGGATCGGCTTCACTGAAAACTACAAGGCTCACGAAAATGCGAGAGGGACCTATATCGGATATGGAGAAATTGCTAGTGACATGGTAGGTTTGCTCAGTATATAAATATGGTGTTTGCACAACGTCCAAATCACATAATGTCCGATTTCACAGAACGTATCATGGATGTTAAGCAACACATACCTGTATATAGATTATTTTAATACCAAGGCCAATGTTACTAAATTACAAATGCTCTGCTCAAGAACTTCAGCCAATTTGATTGAATGCAACAATATTGCAGACAACAGATGTCGCAAATACTTAAATGTGTTGTATCCCAGTACAAAAGAGGTTGGAGGGTATCCTGTGCTGTCTAGGGAAGCCAGCTGCATTATTGAAGCTGTAATTCATTCTTGGGTTGTTCTTCTGTCTAGTGTTGAACAAGTCTATTGTCATCAGGATTTTGATGTAAAATAGTTAGCAATGAGCCTACAGAGAAGAGGTGGAAGAGCCTGAGGCCTGATACCAGGAAAATAACTTCATGTCAACAAAACAAAGAATATGGTTATTAACTTCAGGAGAACTTGCACCATTCACCCCCTCTCCCTCTTTACATCAGTGGTACAGCAGTGGAAATTGTGTGAGCAGTTTCAAACTCCTGGGAGTGTACACACCTCTTACAACCTCTCATGGTTCCAGAACACATTTTACACAATCAGCAAAGCTCATCAATGCCTCTACTTTCTGAGGAGGCTGAACAGAGCTGAACTATACATATCCACACTTTTGTCATTCTCCAGGTGCACAGTAAAGAGCATCCTAACATGCTGTATTGCTGCTTGGTACAGAAACTGCACTGCAGCGGACGGGAAGGCTCTACAATGGATAGTCAAAACTACCCAATGCATCACCAGCACTAGCCTACCCGCCATCAAGGATATATACAGGTTGCCCCCGCCATCCGAAGGTACAGCATTCCTGTGAAACAGTTCGTAAGCTGGAATGTCGTAAAGTGAAGAAGCAATTACCATTTATTTATATGGGAAAAATTTGTGAGCGTTTGCAGACCCAAAAATAACCTACTAAATCATGCCAAATAGCACACGAAACCTAAAATAACAGTAACATATAGTAAAAGCAGGAATGATATGATAAATACACAGCCTATATAAAGTAGAAATACTTCTCTACAACGATTGCCTGCACTGTTCTCCGTAGCGAAAATCTCACGCAAGCGCTCTCAGCAGAAACACGGTGCAAGCGCTCTCAGCAAAAACCTTTAAGCTGTGAAGCTGCCAAATCATACCAAATAACACATAAAAATACACAACCTATATAAAGTAGAAATAATGTATGTACAGTGTACTATCACTTACCGGAATTGGGAAGACAGCGCCAAGCACACTGATGATGGTGTGTTAGGCTGAGTCGTTGGAGGTTGGGGTGGTGCAGTGGTCCCCACCCTCCAGTCAGCGAACCGATACCGATCCGTGCAGCACCCAGCACATCTTTAAGAAAAAAGCCGAAATAAACAAGCTAATTAATTAGGTGCCGCCTGGCACGTAAATGTCGGCCCAGATTAGAGGTGACGCAATCGGTTTTCACCCCACACAAAAAGCAGCATCTGTAAAAACACTTCCGTTGGCCACTGCTTTCAGACATGAAGCAGGGAATATCTGTCAAATGCAGGGAGCACTGACAGGATGATGCAAACCAAATATAAATTTTCCTGGTTTGGGAGCATAATTTAATCGTTACAGTAGTGACTTGAAGCACTAAGTGAGAAACCATACAGATGGATTCTTAACTGTATTATTCAACTCCTAGTTTTAATGCACACCTTGTAGAGCTAACTAATGATCTTTTGAATTGGTTACTATTGAAGTATTGGGGATATTTTCTTGCAATTGGATTAAACATTACTGAAATATCTTGGGTTGCAGTGATGCTATATCCCTGCCTAAGCTATCATGCAGATATACTCAGCTTAAATCAACAATGTACAAGCTAAGCTGAGTTGTGGAGACAGCAGTTTGAGAGAGAATTTGTGGGTGGAATTGTGCCTGGTACTAAAAGTTGGTCAGAAAGAAGAGTTACTTATGAAGCATCCTGTACTCTTGTAAACAGCTCTGGTCTTACCCCTTGAAGGAAGAACACACTTGCAATAAATGGAACATTTGTTTGTGCCTAAAAAGATGAATTAAAAAAGAAAGAAATCTGAAAAGGAAGGAGAAAAAAATGGACATCTCAGAATGGAAGGTTAGATTGTTGATTCAGAAGTTCAATGTTGGAAACTGATTTTTAACTTTAATTTGTTTCAAAATATTTGTATTGATTAGAACTATTTTGTAAGAAGATAAGAAATAATAGGAGCAGACCAATCAGCCTATCATGATTTCTCTGCCATTTGATAAGATCATGGCTAATCTTTCTTTTACCACAGCACCATTTTTCCTGCACTAGTTTCAGGTTCCTTTTTTTCCTTTAATATCTAAAAGCAGAAATCAAATGAATGAGCAGGTGTCCTTCCTTCAATGGGGTAGACCAGACCTATTCATAATGTTCCAGATGTAAGTTCACCAAGGCTCAATTTAGTTGCAGTAAGGCACCCTGCTCTTTTATTTGGCTCCTCTTAGGATAAATACCAGTATGACGACATAACACGGGAAGAAAACATGGTAGCCATATCCCTTTACAGCATCAGCTTTCACTGAACGGGGTTCGATTTCCCACCACCGTCTGTATGGAGTTTGTATGTTGTCCCTGTGACCCTGTGGTTTTCCTCTGGGTGCTCTGGTTTCCTCCCACATTTCAAAGTCATGCAGATTAGGACTAGTAAATTGTGGGGATGCTATGTTGGTGCAGGAAGCCTGGTGACACTTGCGGCTGCCCAGCATAATCCTTGCTAATTTGATGTAAGTGATGCATTTCACTATATTTTTGGATGTACATGTGGCAAATAAAGCTAATCTTTTACCATTTGTCTTCCTAATTGATTAACTTCAAATGATTTGTGTATGAGGACCTATTGGCCCCTCAGCACCAATAATTTTCATTCTTTCACCATTTAAAAAAAAATTCAACTTTTCTATTTTCTCAACCAACTAAGATGTAAAAATAATTTTTGGTTAGTCCAGAATTAGACCTAGATATGTCTAAGGTATTAGTTTGCTAAATTCTCCTCTCTAGACTTGTAAAAAATATTTTGTGCACTAATCTCTATAGGCAGCTTGCTCCCAGTGTCAGATGCTTTTATTTCCACTTGATGGCTCAGTTGATTTGTTGAGTTGAAGAATCCTTGGTGCAGATACTGTGCTGTAGTAGCTTTGCCGGCTTGGTATTAGTTGGTTTCAATAATGTGATTGCAGATGGCTTCATTATCTGATAATTCACTGTAAATGTGTATGATAACTTTGACTAAAGGTAGGTTCTTTTTAGGCCGATTTACCCCCCCCCCGGTGTCAAATATTAACACACATTACATCAATTGTATGTGGTGTAAGCTTCTCAAGCAGAAATGGAGGTGTTTGAAGACTGGGCATCTATAGTAAAGATGAGGTGGAGGTGGCCAGGGCACTGGTGAAGGACATGCAAAATATCCCAGATGTAAGTGGGAAGGGACTGGACAAGGGGAGATAGGCTCGGGTCAGAATATGAGAAGATGGGTTCATTGCACATCAGATTACAACTGCATATAGTACAGAGTGTATTTTCCTCATACCACGCTTATTTTCCTTTTGCCTTATCTTTTTACCTGTGACCTTGAGTGATCAACCTGTCCACCAGAAGGAACACTCACTAGTCATTCAGTCCAGGCCCTGCCTGCACCCATTTTATATACCTATCATTTCTTCAAACAATGCCAGTATTCCAAACCTGTTCTTGTCATTCCAGTCTCTCATCATTTAAATCTTTCTGAACCTTCTCTAAGGCTCCACAGACTTCCTGTAATGTTGTAACCAGTATTGAACAAGGTCCTTAAGTTGAGAATTAATTTGAGTTGTTTGCTAAAGCTAGAGTTGAACATAATTTCCTTGCTTTTATATTCTTTGTTTTCTATTAGTGAAGCCCAGAACTGTTTGCCTTATTGCTTGTTCAGAGAAGCATCTAGATCCCAATTCTCCTGCTATTCATTTAGAATAGTTTTCTTAATTCTGTGTTATCTTTCTTTCTTCCTATTAAATTGCAATAGCTCACATTTCTGCACAACTTCATGAGGATAAAGCAGGGATTCCAGTTTTCTGTGAAATTCAATTAATTAGAAACTTTGATTTCAGTTTGTTCAAAATGATGTGTAAGCAAACCTTATTGATAGAATTGTGCCAAATAATGTTCCCCTCTCCCTCCTGATTCCCACCTTCCTACTCTTCCCCTCACCTGGTTTTATCTGCTCACTGTCTGCTTCCATCTATAACCCACCAGCTTCTATCCCATCCCCAACCCCTTCTTACTGCTGTATGCTGGCAATATTTCCTGTGCCCTCTGTCCTTATCCAGGTTCTTAACCCATCAAAATATCAACACCTTTTGCTCCCATAGATGCTGCTTGACCTTTGTGTTCTGATTTTTGTTCCAGGTTCTGGCATCTGCAGTCTTTTGTGAAAATAACTGACTTGATATTTGACAAATGGGTTCCAAGTCTTGAAAATGGAAAGATTGTATTTCATATTAAATTGTATTACATTGATTAGCTATTTCCATTGTGTATGAAGAGACTTTGAGTTTATTTAGATTGCAAGTTTGGAGTTGTTTTCTCATCACTGGCTTGATGGAACTGCAACATTCGAGACAGGGCCCAATTTATAAGGATTTATTCTGAACTAGTTTAAGAGCAGTCTCAAGTCCAGTTCACAATTGCATAGGTATACTCTGAATATCATTTACATTTGATTAGTTAGTCTGATTTTAAGTATTCAGTAGGACAGCTGTGTCTTAAAGTGTGCACGTGGGTTTGTTATTGACAGAAATGATGCACTCTACTGTTCTACATCTGCCATTAGTCAGGTGAAAAAGAACTGGCAGTTGTAGTTTGATTGCTTCATTCGAGCAATGAACAAACCTCGTGACAGAGATTGAACTGGAGCTGTGGGACGCATCAAAACTCACACTTGAGGTGCTTGACTGTTCATGGATCACACCTAGGTTATTACATAAGCTTTTCTAACATTCAGTATTTGATAGAAGTGCAAATGAATTCCTCTTAAATCTGACAAGGATTTGTGATTACGGCTGAAATATATTTAATGGTAAAAGAAGATATCCTTATATAAACACTCAATTTATTGTGTATTGTAGATATCCTATGGGATCTAGTTAACAGATACAGGGGACTCCAGCATTATGGCTGTTCAGGTGATGGAAATTGGCCCTACTGAATTTACAAATCACTACCAAAAGATTTGAGATACAGAATATCTGAATTCTGGGAATGTGAGGAAAATGTATTTTTAAAAAATCTTGCAGCATGTGGTGGCAACTTTTTGTGTTTGAAAGTTGCAAAATGACCAGTTACGTTTAAAGTAGATTTTGTCATCAGAATAGGTTTATTTTATAATAAAAATAATTAGTGCTCATGGATCCACGGACCATTCAGAAATCTGATAGAAGACGGGAAGAAACCACTCATGAATAATTGATTTTGGGTCTTCAGACTTCTATACCACCTCTCCGATGATGGTAACAGGAGGGCATGTCACAGGTAGTGAGGGTCCTTAGTGATGGATGTCGCTGCCTTGAGACACCATCTTTTGAAGATGTCCTCTAGTGGGAAGAGTTGGGCCTGTGATGGAGTTGGCTGAGTCTACAACCTTATGCAGCCTTCTGTGATCCTGTGCACTGGATCCTCCATACCAGGCTGTGATGCAACCGGTCCAAATACTTTCCACTATGCATCGATAGAAATACAAGTCTTTGTGACATAGTGAAACTTCTCATACTCCTAACAAAGTTGAGTCACTGGCATGCCCTCTTTTAGTGTGTTGGCCCCAAGATAAAACCTCCCAGATGTTGACATCCAGGAACTTGAAGCTGCTCACCATTTCTGCCACTGTCCCCTTGATGAGGTCTGGTGTGTGTACTCCCAACTTTCCCTTCCTGAAGTCCACAATCTTGCTGATTTGTGTGAAGTCGTGGTTGCGACACCATTTAACCAGCCAATTTGTCCCAGTTGCGTACGCCTCCATATCACCATGTGAGATTCCACTGACAATAATAGGTTTGTCAGAGAATTTATAGATGGCATTTGAGATGTGCTTAACCTCACTAAGTCACCACAAGTGTAGAGTGAGTAGAGCAGTGTGCGAAGCGCGAGTCATTGATGTGGACCTGTGTTGGTTGTCAGCAAGGAGATGTTATTGCCAATTCGCATTGACTATAGTTTTCCAATAAGGATGCTGAGAATCTAGTTGCAAAGGGAGATGGAGGTGTTTTTATCCCTCTTATTTTTATAGATTTCACCTTAACCTTTGTCCTGGGAGAAAACCACCAGCCTCTAGTCTCTGCACAACTGAAATGCTCCAGCCTGGACTGCACTGGGCAATTATTCTTGCTGAGCTAGTTTTGTTAGATAGGTGTTGAAACAAAAGCAGAGAACAGTTGCTTTTCAGAAAGCTTAGGCTGAATTTTTGATATACAGTGGATTCCGGTTAATTGGGACACATTGGGGACAGTACATTTTGACACAATTAAGCAGCTTCCCCAATTGCTGAAGTTTCATGAAGATATAAAAAAGACAAATTACTGCTTAACTGAGTAATATTATGTATTTAAATGAAATACAGAACACTACCAGTACTACGATAGTACTATAAAACTGTATTAATTCCTAATATTGATGGAGGAGTTCATCCAGTGTACGCTGCTGTGTTCTTTTGATTGACTGTGAATAAACAAAACCAATGCAGACACCTAATGCAGATATGAGCACTGCCTTCGTATGATACTTTTGTCAATTGCATTCTCCAAATCTTCATTTTCATTGCAACATTCAAGATGATTGTTGTTACCTTCAAATTTTTCACCATTCCTACCTTGTTGAAGTAGTGATTGCTTTATTTTCATTCCTGGCTGTTTCTGGCACAGTGAGCAAAATAGTTCTGAATTGTCTTATTGCTTATTTCGTGCCAACTATCAGTGATAAAAATTGCTGCTTTTTCAACACAAGCACATGCAACGGATGCTTCTTTTAAAAACTGTTTGCTCTAAGCATGGTGTAGTGTCTAAATGGCCACACAAGTGTGTGACTCTAGTAAGAAACAGTTTATCAACAGTCTCCTGCCCCAATTAAGTGGCATGGTATCCCAAATAAACAAAGGGAATCCCAGCTATTTTCTTGATTAGTTTTTGTTCTTTGAGAGTTGTCCCAATTAAGCAGCTGTGCTGATTATAGCCCAGTTAACCGGAACTCACTGTACTAAGCCAGCACATTTCTCAAGATACTTCAATAATGCCATTCTTGAGACAGAACTGTTAATCACTTTTCTTTTCAGTCTGCATTTAATATGGTTACTTAAGGAGTCACATTCAAAGATGGGCAGTGGTCCAACTTTGTTTTAAATTATTGTTTTGCCAATTCTGTTGTGTATTTTGTGCAATGAATTAATGCTTTGACACAAAACAAGAAATTAGATCAGGCTTTTGTCTTTGAGGTCACATCAGTATATTAGCCATGATTTTGTAAAAACCAAGGATAATGTCATGGAAAAAAATAGCCATTTATCAGATTTCAGTTGGGCTATTGCAAAAATGTGATCTGTTGTCAAAGGCTGCAATATGAGAGCAAGTGGGATATAGATTATAGGAATGAGAACTGATCTGATGTGTTGCATAAGATTATCTTTCTACATATGACGAAAAAAACTGCACTAGCTGAAAATCTGGAATACAAATAGAAAATCCTGGAAACATACAGGTTAGGTAGCATCAATGAGAGTGGGTAATATTTTACATTTTGGGTTGAAAACCCTTCTCATTTGACCTAACCATTTCCAGCATTTTCTGTTACACTTGTAATACTGATGGCTGTTCATCCCAGAACAGCACTGAGATTAATTCTTTTTGATTCTAGCATCTTGACACGTGAGCTCTGGCAAAGGTCACTACAGAGTGATTGTGAGCATTCCACTTGGTAAGTCTAAAAGGCCAAAAGAGATCAGCTAGTTCACACTTAGAAAATTAAATCTGGAGCATTTTAGTTTGGATGGTTCACTATTTTCTGATTTATTTATTTATTTTGAAGTACTATAGTTAAGGGGAAAAACATACAAAATACAGTCGGCCCTCCTTATCCGCGAGTTCCACATGTGAATTCAACTGCGAATCGAGAAAACCCGGAAGTGCTCTTCTGGCACTTGTTGTTCGAACATGTACAGACTTTTTTCTTGTCATTATTCCCTGAACAATGCAGTATTACAACTATTTTACATAGCATTTACATTGTATTAGGCATTATAAGTAATCTAGAGATGATTTAAAGTATACGGGAAGATGTGCGTCGGTCGTTGTTGATCAGGATTGGAAAAAAACCGGAAGTCCTCTTACTAAGTAAGTAGGAACAGGTACATCTGGTGTTATTTAGCGTCAGTTAGTCAAATGTTTATCTTATTATATAGTGTATATTTTACCTTTCTATGCATATAAAACACTTAAGAAACGTATGTGTCAGCGCCAGGCTCGAACAGAAATTACTGAGTTCAATCCAGTGGCAGACCACTCCCAAGCGCTCTCCATCCCTGCCGGGTTGATGTAGAGGATCAAAAACCAAAAACCCAAAACCCAATAATTAAACCACTGCAGGGCTTTTCTCACTTTATGGTTTAAAATTGTTCCGATTGTTGACCGACTGTAGCCTAATGACTGATGGTGTTTCACCTCTTTCCAATCGCTTTATTATTTCCACTTTATTTTAAATTGTGATTATTTTCGTGAACAGAAACACTGTGGATTCAGAGCTCCGCCGCCGGGTCCTAATGTCCGCCGCACTGAGACCGGTTAAATAAGGTCCGGGGTTCCGCTGGGTCCTAAGGTCCACCACATTTTGACAGGTTGAATAAGGGACTTGAGCATCTGCATTTTTTGGTATCCGCGAGGGGTCCCGGAACCAATCCCTCGCGGATAAGGAGGGCTGACTGTAAACAACTTTTTTTTAAATTGAGTAAAATTTTCTGAGTGGAGTAAATCACTGCAATTCTTCAGTCACTCAAGTAGCTTGCTGGCACTTAATCATAACATAAATACATTCATTTAATCCCATTAGTTAAATTGAAAATATTGTACTGCATTTATTTAATCATCAGGTGAAATATCCTATCTGTTCAGTTGTAAAATCTATTGTCATACCTCTTTACATACTTTGCTTCATTTCCCTGCCTTGCTTTTTACTTATTTTATATTATGTTATGAACATGCATAGTGTCTATAAACAAATCTGCAGACACTTGCTGGTGGTGCTACTTTTGCGATCATATCTTGCTTCTGTGAAATGCAGGATTCACAAATAAAATGCTCACAAAAAGAGGGGTGGAGGGAGAAGGAAGATGAGGGGTTGCCAAAGTCAGTACTTACACAGATTTTGTTTATGGAGATTGCTTGATTTGCAACAGTTGGTAATTTGGAGATGTAGTACTTTGTTGGATCTATGTTGTACTGCAGATAGACATGCAGATACCATGTAGTCATAGTGGAATTTGACATGCTTATGGAGTGCATGTGTTCTCAATAGCTCTTCATAAATAATGCTGAAAGAGTACGATGGCCTGGCCCCTGGGTTCAGTGAGTTGCTGCTCTCAGGACTGTCATTTATTTCAGCTATTTCCTGTGCTGTCTGCAAACGAGCTCACTTGCAGACAAACTCCATTGAGGATTCTGGCATTCCAAGTCCAGCTTCAAGCATTTTTTAAGAGTTTAGCAAATTCTGCCTTTCTATCTTGGTCTCAAATGTATTTGGGATTAATTCCAACTCCACTCGTTACCAGTTCCACCTTTTAATATATATTTTTAAGGTATTATTCAAGAGTTAAATAATACCATTTTGTTAATAAACCTGATGCTGGTGAGTTTCAGCCCTACTCAGATTGAAACAGCTCTGGGTGCAATATTAAGTTACCCAAGTATAAGACTGAGTAACATTCCACAGCTCCATAGAATGGTGAAATAAAACTATGTAAACAATGTACTTTGAAGCAGCCTTGGCTCAGAATATGTGATGCTTGTTATGGATAGGATTTAATTTGTGGGTATGAGCACTACAGCAAAACATTCAAATTCTGTGAGAGGAATGCTGCAAGTCTAATCTACAAGTATTTTTCTTCAAAACATTATTCAGTTTTCTTTTAAAATCTATTGTATGTTTAAATTGTTACCATAGAGCATTCCATGTCCTGGTGCATGTGATCTTTCTTTCATTGTATGAATTTCTGTCCTTGAGCTATTTGCTAACAAATGGAAATCGTTCTCATTTTGTCACATATAACGTGTCTGTTGGAGACCTTTAAATTAATTTTTTTTAAAAGTTAATTCCTTCAATCTTAGTGTCACGTTACAAAGGCCAAATAGAATTTTCATAGTTTTAAGGGTGGTGTACAATGAAAGCAATCACATTCTTTAATGACCAAAGTAATTTAATGTTTTGCTTCATCTTAGCAATGAAAAGCATTGTCATGAAAATACTTTGGACAGAATGCTTTTTTCCCCTTGTGAGCAAGTATGACGTTACAGAAGATTTTTAATAGATGGGAAGGAGGACACTGGGAGGCCTTCCACATACTCTAGGAAGTGTTAAAGTAACTTGCTCATTTGGGACAGGGTAGAAATACTAATTTTTTTTTAAGCTCTTGGATATCAGAATATAGTTTATCACTGACATGTCGTAAAATTTGTTTTGTGGCAGCAGTACAGTGCAAGACAAAATAATTACTATAAGTTAGATTTAGATTATGAGGACATGCAGTCCTCTTTTATTGTCATTTAGTAATGCATTCATTAAGAAATGATACAATATTCCTCCAGTGTGGTATCAGCAAAACACAAGACAGACCAAGACTGAAACTAACAAAAACCACATAATTATAACATATACTTACAACAGTGCAACAATAACATAACTTGATGAAGAGCAGGCCATGGCACAGTAAAAAAGTTCAAAGTCTCTTGAATGCCCCACATCTCATGCAGACAGGAGAAGGAAGAAAACTCTCCCTGCCATGCCTGACCACAGTCTGACTCTGAGTTGTCCGAAAACTTCGAGCCTTCGATCAGCCCTCCGACACTGAGTACTGAGCACCATCTCTATCCGAACGCTTCGACCTCAGCCTCGGTTGCCAGCAGCAGGCAAAGCTGGGGATTTTGAGGCCTTCCCTCCGGAAGATTCTCGATCGTACAGTAACAGCGGCAGCGAACCGGCATTTCAGAAATTTCTCCAGATGTTCCTCTGTGCTTTCACGTCTGTCTCCATCAAATCAGAATTGTCTGCGGCCCCTATTTAACAGATACGATATCATTTCACCGGAGAGCTGCGTGCGCTGCCATCTTCTCCTGCCTCTATAAAAATATAGTTTAAAAGAGGAATAACAAGGTAGTGTTCATGGGTTCATAGACTGTTCAGAAATCTGATGGTGGAGGGGAAGAGACTGTTTCTAAAATGTGAAATAGATCCCTGTACCACCTCCATGATGGAAGTAATGATATGTGGGTGGTGAGGGTCCTTAATGATGGATGCCACCTTCTTGAGACAGCACCATTTGAAGATGTCCTTGATCCCTGGGAGGGTTGTGCCCATGGTGGAGCTGGCTGAAGGTTGACTTATACTTGTGTGTCAAATGTATGCCATAGGTACCACATACCCTACGCCGTAGGGTGACGTGCACCTCCCCAAAAATGTAACTTGTGCGTCGCGGCGACGCAGACTGCAGCAACTGTGATTGGTCCGCTTGGTAGCATTGCATTTCCTCATACGCATTTCTGGTTGCTTTTCTCCGCTATGTCTGTACACTGATGCGAAATAAATGGTTGGTGACGATGAACCAAATCATCAAATCTACCTGCCGACATCCGGAAATATTTGAAATGCATTTCCTCATCCATGTCTCTCATGAAGAAACTCAACACAGTGGCATAGAAACCCCACCGCCAACTAGTGTTTTGGCGGTGAATTGCAGAGCGACGCAGATGCACCGCGCATGCTCGCTACGGCGTAGGGCTACGCAAAAGTATAAATCAGGCCTATGGCGTAGCCCTTTAGCACAAGTATAAATCAGCCTTAAGTCTACAATCCTCTGCAGCCTCTTTTGATCCTGTGCGTTAGAGCCACCATACCAAGTGGTGATGCAACCAGTCAGAATGCTCTCTCCAGTACATCTTTAGAAATTTGCTAGAGTCTTTGTTATACCAAATCTACTCAAACTCCTAATTGAGTATAGGTGCCCTTTTCATGGTTGCATCAATATGTTAGGCTCAGGACAAGTTTCATGAGATGTTGACAGGTACCCAGGAACTTGAAGCTGCTCAACCTTTCCATCAATGACCCTTTAATGAGGAAGTCAAGAAAGTAGTTGCAGAGGGAGGTATAGAGGCCCAGATTTTGAAACTTGTTAATTAGTACTGAGGGTAAGATTGTGTTGAACACCATGCTGTATCAATAAACAGCAGCCTGATGTAGGTATTACTATTGTCCAGGTTATTCCAATCTGGAGAGCCAGTGAAATTGGATCTGCTGTGGACCTGTTATGGTAGTCAAGTTGCAGTGGGTTGAGATCCTTGTTTAGGGAGTACTTAATTCTAGCTATGATCAACCTCTAAAAGCATTTCATCACAGTAGATGTGAGTGCTACTGGACAATAGTTGTTGAGATAGCTCACCCTCCTTTTCTCAGGAACTGATATCATTGATACCCTTTTGAAGTAGTTTGATTGCTTATCACAGCAGGATTTCTTTCATGGGTATCAGCTGGGCCATGCAACTACTGTTATAGAATAGAATAGCACAGTATGTGCTATTTTGCACACGATGTGCCAACCTTTTAACTACTTCATGATCAATCTAGCCCCTCCTTCCTACATAGGACATGACCCTCCATTTTTTCTTACATCCATGTGCCGACGTAGGAGTCTCTTGTAGGTCCCTTGTGTATCAGCATCTACCACCACCCTAGCAGTGCATTCCAGACACTTACCAGTCTCTGTGTATTTAAAAAAAACACCGCCTCTGACATCTCCCCTAAACTTCCCTCCATTTACCTTACAATGATGTACTGTGGTATTGGCCATTGCTGCCCTGGGGAAAAAGGCAATGGCTGTTCACTGTATGCCTCTTATCATATACACCACTATCAAGTTCAAAGTAAATTTATTATCAGAGTATCTATATGTCACCATATACAACCCTGAGATTCATTTTCTTGTGAGCATACTCCATAATTCTATAGAATAATAACTATAACAAAATCAATGAAAGACTGCACCTCATTGCAACTTAACCAAGTGTCAGATTTGCTTATGTTCATGTACAGGAAAATTCCTGATTTTATTTAAATTATCAAATTTGATCTGATTTAACTAACTTTGCAAATGGTAAATTTGATAACTGAAGTGTTAAAATGCAGTTAGAATGAGGTCATCCTTTGAATTCTGGCCCTGATTGTTATCCGAAGAATGCTGTACTTATCGAATTTCATAGAACCCACTATATGGTGTTAAATCTATCCATTTAGGAGCTAAATTATGGACTATGTAATGCTTTTTCTCTAGAAATGATACATTTTTAAACTAATAGATTTTTTTGAACATGTTCTCCCTGCCCAGTGATGGCATTGGCAAGGCTGGTATTTATTCCCCATTCTTTGCTATCCTTAAAAGTGATGTTGTGATTTGCATGATGAAAGCCTTCTTAGGAACGCTGTAGGATGGCAGTGTAACCCGGCCAAGATGGTGATGTGTGGACAAGTTGGGTATAGATCTTAGAAAGATGGTGTTTCTATGGAAGACGCTTTCTGGTACCCAGTATACCAATTGCATGCCAGTGAAGAATTGAACTTTGAGTCTTGTAGATGGAGTGCTGTTCTATACAGATTCTTTTGTCATTATTAGTTTTGCTTCCTTGTTCCTGCTTTTGTTTTTAAAAATCAGATCTTTCTTTAATCCTTGTTTGACTGCCACAGTCTTAAGGTAAACGTCCTGCATTATGCAATTGATATAGGTCTATACACAAGTCGTTATTTAAGCAAATTCACTCTGTTCTAATTGCAGCATAAAGTTAATGAATGATATATTGATATTGTAATTTGATACTATAATTGGTACAATAGCTTGAAGTTGTCATTTGTATGGATTGAAGTTGATTCTAACAGGCATCCGTTAGTCTCGTGAGACCATGGATTTGCGACTTGGAAGGTTTCCAGGGTGCAAGGTTGTATGGAAGACCGGCAGTTGCCCATGTTGCAAGTCTCCCTGGATGTGGTTTTACCTGGATTTTTTTTTAACGTAGAGTATGAATGCATTCATTTTTTTGGAACATGTATTAATATTGATTGAGAGACACACAAGGAACTTCAGACACTGGAGCAAGAATGTGCTGGAGGGACTCTGGGTCTTGCCACATTTCTGGGAGGAAAGCAATTGTTCACATTTCAGGCTGTATCTCAGTTAATAAGTATCTCAATATTGATTAAGATGCTTACTGACTTTCAAGTTTTCAGCACTACTTTCCTTTTGTGTATGGTAAGATGTTTAATCATTTTTTATGTAAGCACTGATTAACAACACTGATTATTCAACCCTGAGCACTACAGTTGACTCCAGCCTTCCTGAGTATACCACATCCCAACAAGATTTAGTTCAGTAGGATAAAAGGAAGAATTCTAACAATCTTCAATTCTTTAAATTGGGTGTTGGATATAATATCCTTGCTTTTATCTCAGATTAAAGTCAGATAATTTGGTGTAGGTCATGATT
Organism: Mobula birostris; assembly: GCF_030028105.1. Lineage (NCBI taxonomy): Eukaryota > Metazoa > Chordata > Chondrichthyes > Myliobatiformes > Myliobatidae > Mobula > Mobula birostris. Next base: position 47,644,299 of record NC_092402.1, read on the forward strand.
TGAACCATGAAAGATCCTAGTCTTTGAAGTTTAGCAAGTCTCTGGCTGAGCAGTAGGGGTATTCATTTTTTGTTTTTCCTTATGGAGGCTTTAATTCTTAATACCTTGTTTATATTACTGCCTGGTCTCTAGATATGACAATTAGGTTTTGACAGATTTTGCAGCAGGTGCTTAAACATAGAGCTTTCTCGTTCTGATTTTGGAATTATACAGTACAGAAATTTAAAATTTATTAATTATTTGACTAATAAGTGGCAATTTAACCCTCAAGCAACCACCAGTATTATGGTGTTTGCACTTCAGTTGCAAAATTTGAAATTTTCAAATGGCTATTTATTTAGTGGCAGTATGTTCCTTTAACTACCCAAATAAAAACAATACATATCAGTTAGTAATATCTAATCCCTTTTTGTACTTGTGTTGCTAAAATATTTTAAACCAGCTTGTCAGCCCCATCTGATGAAAAATATTTGGGAAGGTCAGAATAACTGCTGAACATTGCTGCAAAAACTGTCCCGATGCAGAAAATAAAACTTGCTAGTGTCTTGAGAATTGCCAGACATCAGAAGCAATTCACGAGTTTCATCACAGTTGATCTTGATGTTGTGGTTAAGTTTGGGATTGCTTTGAAACAGCAATTGCCAACAGATTGGCCAAGTCCTGACAAATTAATGAAAGGACTGTTTCATGACATTTGTTTAAAATATTGCTGCATAAATATCCGTGAAGATGATGATTTTATGGATATTTAACACTAGTGAAAGAACAGTGGTTAAAGTCAGTGTTGCCAAAAAATACTAATTCCATTCAGTGGGTGTAACTTCCATTTTGTAGCTTGCAATTTCCAGGAGATAAAGACTGCATGAAATTTAGAGTTTAGTTGGCATGGGGTGAAAAGCAGAAAACACATTGTTTCTGGATACTTTGTACTCTGTTTAATAGGATATCCCCTTAATCATTGTTGCAGTGTTTGGGAATGGATCTAGTAATACTCAGAAAATGCAACAAAATTAATTTTCATTTGTATCATTGCAGACTTCTTTGTGAATGATCATTACCTTATCATGACCGAGGGCAATGTAAAGCATTTTGCTTGCCTTGGTTCAATGCCTGTTCTTGCCTTTTGAGTCAGTAAGGTTGAGTTGAATTCCCAATACAGAGACTTGTTTGTCAGTCTAGATTATGTGATTAATTTCAGTTCTAGAAAATGTACTGTTGGAAATGTACTTTTTATTACAATGGTGAAATTGTAAAACAGTTTCCCTTTGAATCATAAAGTATCACTTTGCTTTAGTAGATTAAGTCTGGACAAGTTAAGATTTCTTTGTTATGTGACAAAACCTATCATAATCAGTCCCTTGTGAAATTAAGATGTTTTCTGATGCTTGATCACCAGTCTAAAGCATACATCCAGGAATTTAGAATCCATTTGAGATTTAGCCTGAATGACAGGTCTGCTTCTATAAGAGGCACTTTTGGCCCATTGATTAATTCTGAGCAGTTTCTACCAGTCATCTTTCCACAGCTTGGACTTCAAAGAACTAAAGTGCATCTATCTACATTGGGACACAACATGGTTTCTTGCTTTCCAGTAGCTATAAAGGATGTAAAACTATCTAAGCAATAAATGTTGTTAAAGAGACATTGGTCCAAACTAAGATTGATACCTTTGAAGTCACAGGGCTGAGTCGGTAAGATTCTTAAGTCATTAATTTTAAGATTTGTGTACCTCATTGTAGTACTGTTTGTGGTGAGCTATTGTAGAGGCTGTTTTTTGAATGTAAATGTTCCATGACACTATTTTACCTAGTGTCCTGGCCAAACTTTTCTCCTTCAATCAACAGCTCTAATGTTATTTATTTCTCTTGTTTCTTGGCAGTTGGATCTTTTCCCTACAAGTTGGTTGACACATTTGTCCTCCAAGTTTCAGGAGTACACTTGAAAAGTAATTCCAAACATTTGAACAACTTTAAGGAAATTACAGGAATCAAATTTATTTTCCAAGTTAAATCTGGTTCATAGTTGTAGCTGGGAAGATAGAGCCTACTCTTAGTGTAACACAGGGCCACTGCTTGCCTGATTTTCACGTAGGATTATTCATATATACATTTTTTTGGCAGGCTGAAATCAGTGCAAAAAGTTGTTTGTTGGTGATGCAGCGCAAGGTTTAAAAACAGCTCGTGAGCTTTTTATCGGCAGGCTGAAATCAACATGAGAGAGTGGTTATTGGTTACACAGGTAGAGGTTTAAAAAGAGCTTGGGAGATTTTTGCTTTTTGGCAGGCAGCAATCAGTGCAGGGCCAATAAACAAAAGTGTAAGCGGAGCACCCATTGTTGGGGTAGGACAGCTTTGCCTCAACAGGTGGAGGTTCTAATTAACTCAGTTTCCGGTAAGATATTTTTTCTCTGTTAGTACATAGCTAGTGCACTGAGAATGAGTCTGGAGGTAGTGTTATGTTCTTTCCATGAGATGTGGGAGCTCTGGGAGACCTCCAGTCTCCCTGATAACTACATCTGCACTAAGTGCATTGAGCTGCAGCTCCTTAGAGACCTTGTTAGGAAACTGCAGCTGAATGACCTTTGGCTCATACTGGAGAATGAGGAGGCGATAGGAGCTACACGGAGGTAGTCACCCCAAGTTGTAGGTGGCAAATACCTGAGTGATTGTTAGAAGAAAAGTGAATAGGCAGAGTACCCTTGTGGCTGTTCCCCTCAATAAGTGTACCACTTTGAATGCTATTGGGGGGAGATGACCTACCAGGAGGAATTCGCAGTGACCGGGTCTCTGGTACCGAGTTTGCCTCTGTGGCTCAGAAGGGAAGGGGGGAGAAGAGTGCAGTAGCGATAGGGGATTCCTTAATTAGAGGAACAGAAAGCAGATTCTGTGGATGTGAAAAAGATAAGCGTATGGTAACTGGCTTCCCAGGTGCAAGGGTCAGGGATGTCTCGGATGGAGTCTGTGGCATTCTAAAAGGGGAAAATGCACAGCTGGAAGTTATGCATATTTGTACCAATGACATAGGTACGAAAAGTGAGGAGGTCCTGAAGAGGTCATTTAGTGTGTTCAAATTCAGAATCAGATTTAGTATCACTGGTATATGTTGTGAAATTTGTAAACTTTACAGCAGCAGTACAATGAAATCCACAATGAATAGATACAGAGAAAATAAAACTGAGTACATTAAGTGTGTGTATGTGTACATATATATGAGATAGTGTTCATGGGTTCAATGTCCATTTAGAAATTGGATGACAGAGGGGAAGGGGCTGTTCCTGAATCACTGAATGTGTGTCTTTGGGCTTCTGTACCTCCTTCCCGATGGTAACGGTGTAAAAGGGCATGTCCTAGGTGGTGGGGATCCTTAATGATGGATGCTGCCTTCCTAATGCACAGCAACTTGAAGGTCTCGGATACTGTGGAGGTTGGTACCCATAATGGAGCTGACTAATTTTACAAGTTTCTGCAACTTATTTCAGTTTTTTTTCCTCCTCACTCCACTTCTGGTTCCTCTGAGGAGTGGTTTGTGTTCTCTAGTCTTGCCCTTTCTGAAGTCCACAGAAAGCTGAAAATCAGGACCTCCCAGTGTAGTAATCTCTGGATTGCTGCCTATGCTACATGCCAGTGGGGGTAAGAATGGGATGATCTTGACAGATGAATACATGGCTGAAGAATTGGTGCAGGGGACAGGGTTTCAGATTTCTGGATCACTCGGATCAGTTCTGGGGGAGGTGTGTTGTGACCTGAACTGGAGAGGGACCAATATCTTTGTGGGCAGGTTTGCTAGAGCTGTGGAGGAGGGTTTAAACTAATTCAGAAGAGGGATGGGGCAGTTGATATACAAGTGCATGCAATATGTGGTGAAACTGAGGAAGGACAAAAATAATAAGACAAAATTGTGGTCAGTGGGATGAGTTGAAGTGTAACATGGGGGCAAAATTGAAAAGAGTGCTAAGTACAGGACTGAAGGTGTTATATTTGAATGTATACAATATACAGAATAAGGTAGATGATTTTGTGGCAGAGTATGATGTTTGGACGTCTGAGTCGTGGCAGGAAGATTATAGTTGGGAGCTTAACATCCAAAGTTCAAAGGTTCATTCATTATCAAAGCTTGTATCCATATACAACTCTGAAATTTATTTTGTCCAGATAGCCACAAAACAAAGAACATGAAAGTTGTTCAGAGAGAAACATCAAACCCACCCTCTTCCACCCCACAGAAAAAAGAACGGCATCCCAATCATCAACCCCTTCCAAACACCCCTCCCCACACAACATGGAACAGGAACATCGACAAACTACCATAACACATCAGAACATCACCCCCGAAACACCCTCCCCACACAACATGGAACAGGAACATCGACAAACTACCATAACACATCAGAACATCACCCCCGAAACACCCTCCCCTCGCACAACTAAACAGAAAAGGAATGGGTGATAAGACACAATATATAAAAACCATAAGTCTGGAAAAAGTCCACAATCCATTAATGCGATAGTCCAATCCATAAACACAGAACCACAATACTATCCTTGTGTATTAGTTCTTTAGTTACCGACAGAGGAATTCATCCAGTATACATTACTGTGTTCTTTTGACTGTAAGTGAACAGAATCAGTGTAGACAGTGAGTGCAGATAATGGACTGGCTTCATACAATGCCTTTGACGATTACATCCTCAAAATCTTCATTTTCATTGTAACATTCAAGATGATAGTCGATACCTTCAAATTCTTCGCAGTTCCTAACTTGAAGTAGTGAAATTGTCTCATTTTTACTCTTGGCCATTTCTAAGCCTGAATGCTTGAAACAGCAGTGATCAAGACAGTCCCAAGTTGTCTTACTACTTATTTCTTGCCAACTATCAGTGACAAAAATAACTGCTTTTTGAACATGAATACATGCAACTGACACTATTTAAAAACTGTTTGCTTTGAACACAGTGTAGTGTTTAATGGCCACACAAGTGCACGCAACTGATGCTAGTTAGAATTTCGACAACAGTCTCCTGTCCACAACTAAGCAGCATGGTGTCTCAAATAAATGAAGGGAATCCCAGTTTTTGTTCTTTGAGTTGTCTCAAATAAGTGGTGCCTTAATGGCCCAATTAACCAGAATTCATTGCATGTATAATTTATAAAGAAGCATTGAATTTTTGGATCAACTTGAACTGCATCTTTGTTCTTTTAAGATGTTACCAGGAATATTTTGTTCAATACTCTTATACTTACAAGAAAGCATATATTATTCAACATAAACATGGATACAGCTAAAGAAAACATTGTTCCTCTGGGGCCAAGGTGCAAAATACAGTACATGTAGTCATACACAGCACATACAGTCACAAAACAATATTAATGCAAGTTCCTGAGTAATATGGTCTGAAGATAGAAAGGCTTACATAAAGTGCAAGATTTATGCAAGATTCTTCAGTACACCAGGATAATCTTAAGTATAGAGCTGAAGATAAAAAAAGAATAAGGCCGGGCCTGTTCTCATTGAAGGAGAGACTATTTCATGATGAACCAGATCGATGAAGAACCTATTCAAACAATTTATATTTAGAAAGAGAAATGTTTAAGGATAGAATCAGTGCAAAGATTGTGACGGCACGAAATTCTTAAAATGCATTTTGGAGAACCTTAACCTATGTAGGTCTATTGAAGCAAGAGAGGAGGGAAGTGAATCTAGATCAGGCATGTGGGCCTTCTGAACTTCTGATGGTGATTTTTAGCTGTGATTGTTGGGTGAAAGTACAATAACATTTTCCATTTACTCCACATGGCTAAACTTTCTAATGAATACAGTACAGGTTTTCCCCCCCCAATCCGAAGGTAGAGCGTTCCTATGAAATGGTTCATAAGCCGGAATGTCATAAAGTGAAGAAGCAATTACCATTTATTTATATGGGAAAAATTTTGTGAGCGTTCGCAGACTCAAAAATAACCTACCAAATCATGCCAAATAACACACAAAACCTAAAATAACAGTAACATATAGTAAAAGCAGGAATTATATGATAAATACACAGCCTATATAAAGTAGAAATACTTTTCTGCAATCATTGCACTGTCCACTGTAGCGAAAATCTCACGCAAGCGCCCTCAGCAGAAACACTCGGCGCAAGCGTTGTTGGCAGAAACACGCTCTCCAGTAACCTTTAAGCTATGAAACTGCCAAATCATACCAAGTAACACAAAAACACACAGCCTATATAAAGTAGAAATAATGTATGTACAGTGTAGTATCACTTACCGGAATCGGGAAGACAGCGAGCACACTGATGGAGTGTTAGGCTGAGTCGTTGGAGGTTGGGGTGGTGGGACACTGGGGTGTGATCTCATCATCGTCTGTTTCCATTAGGGCAGGCAGGTCATCTTCTATGTCTGCCTGCCTGCCTTGATGTCGAAGGTCGAGGTTCGTTGTCTGCTGTGGCTGATGTGGAAGGCTTGAAAAACAGTATGCTTGACTGCTAGCCTCACAAATTTTTCTATCATACAGTTCTTTGTAAGCGCTCAAACCATCCTGCAAATACGCCCTAAACCTACGTACCTTTCAAAATTAAAGTCGTACTTTTCTGTAATCATTGCGGCGTTGTCAATTGCAGCGAAAATCTCACGCAGTTGCTTCACGTTCAGTTCCTGGACGACTTCACTTTCGGTCTGTTCGCTTCTGCATTCGGTTTCAATTGTTATCCTTTCCTCTTCCAATTGCATCAGCTCTTTATTTATAAGTCCTTGGTCATGGGATGCCAAAACCTCTTCAACATCATCTTCGTCAACTTCCACAAGCCAAACTCACTTTGTCCTTACTTTGTTCACCACGATCGAAACGCTTAATTATGTCTAGTTTTACGCTAAGTGTAACACCCTTACAAGCTCTTTTAGGCTTTTCCGATACCTTAGAACTCATCTTGCTAACGGATGCTCAAAATAAATCGACATAAAGCACAGATGCTCACAGGCGCGTGTTTAAGCAATGTCGGCTAGAATGCAGTTCCAGGGGAGGAGCTTGGCTGCCTTTTCTCGTGCGCTGCCTTTTCTCGTGCGGTCTTTTTTCACATGCTGCCTTTTTTCGTAACAGTGAAAACACCTGTTAGCGAAAATAGGTAACTAACGTGGGTCTTTCGTAACAGCGGGGTGTCGTAAAGCGAACATTCGAAAAGCGGGGGACGCCTGTATTGGTTGGTGCATGTAGAATGGTTATGCATGAGAAGCTTAAGCACAGTTGTACATCTTGTATATGATTGTATGCTTGGTTTCCTGAGAAAGATGATGAAAATTGAGGGAACGAACAAGGAATTCTGTTGTATCATTTAAGAGGCAGTATAAAAGAAATTCAGTCAAAAATTGCTAAATATTTGCATATTTTTTCAGGTTTATGAATGACCAAGAACACTGTGTGAAATACAGCAGAGATTGAAGCAGCAGGTAGTGGGAAAATATGCCGATACCTCCGCCACCCCCACCTCCACCTGCTGCACCACCTCCACCCTCATCCCTTAATCAGGTAAGGAAAAGCCATTGTCTGTGACGGTTTAGGACAGGAGTTCCTAACCTTTTTTATGACATGGTCCCCTACCATTAATCAAGGGTTCCTAGTTTAGGGGATCATCAATGTTTTTGCAGATTAATACCGAAGCGAGTGAAGCCATTCAGCCCAACCAGTTTGCGTCAGTGTTTGATTTACTTGAGCTGCCTCCTGTCTAACTCTTAGCAGGATAAGCCTTGACCTTGTTCTCTTTCATGGTCTTTCATGAGTTCACTGTTTCTGCGCGGCTGTTGTAAATTGAATTATTTAACCTTTCATTTTGTTCACAAGCAAATAAATAAGTCTCATAAATTAAATTCCACCCCTCTCCCACCCTGATAGTAAACTTCTAATAACTTGGGGGGGAAAAAAAGGAGCAAGATTGTTCTTCCATGTCTGTTGGGTATAACTTCATATTTCTGTTCACATCCTTAAATTGTTTCTGTACCTTTTCCAGAGCCACTAGTTCCTTTTCATGATGCAGCACCAAGAATTGTACATTGTATTTTGGGTGTGATCTTATAAACATTAAAGCATTTTAGTGTAATTAAAATGGTAGTTCTGTACTCAGAGAATTTTAATTTTAAAAGAATTACTAGACAACGGGGTGACCTGTTGGGGCACCCTTTGAGAGAAGGGTAGTACAGTTTGATGTGACCAGAATGAACATTAAATTTTCCTGAATGCTATTGGTATCGCTTTGGTTTGGAAACTGAAGTAGTAAACCTCAGTTTATTAAAGAAGAACGACATGTAGCAAAGCAAATATAGCTCCTCCTTGTTTAACGAAGGACACTTTTGGTGGCATCATTTCTGGCTTATCTGCCATCCACAACATCTCAAATGTCCTCTTTCTTTAAGGATCATGGTTTCCCTTCTGCCGTCACCAATGATGCCCTCACCCGCATCTCCTCCATTTCCTGCACTTTGGCCCTCACCCCATCCTCCTGTCACCACAACAGGGACAGAGTTCCCCTTGTCCTCACCTACCACCCCACCAGTCTCTGGATCCAGCACATTATCCTCCGCAACCTCTGCCACCTTCAACAGGACCCCACCGCTAAACACATCTTTCCCTCTCCACCCCTCTCCACTTTCCGCAGGGATCGTTCCCTCCGCGACTCCCTGGTCCACACGTCCCTCCCCACGGATCTCCCATCCGGCACTTACCCCTGTAAGCGTAAGTGCTATACCTGTCTCTACACCTCCTTTTTTGCCACCATTCAGGGCCCCAAACAGTCCTTCCAGGTGAGGCAACACCTCACTTGTGAGTCTGTTGGGGTCATCTGTTGCATCCGGTGCTCCCAGTGCGGCCACCTCTACATCGGTGAAACCCGACGCAGATTGGGGGACCGCTTCGTCGAGCACCTCCGGTCTGTCTGCCACAACAGACAGGATCTCCTGGTTGCCACCCACTTCAACTCCATTTCATATTCCCTTTCAGATATGTCCATACATGGCCTCCTCTATTGCCAGGATGAGGCTAAACTCGTATACCATCTGGGTAGTCTCCAACCCCTGGGCATGAACACTGAATTCTCCAACTTCTGGTAATTTCCTCCCCCTCCCTTCCCCCATCCCTGTTTCACTCTGCCCCCTCCCCCAGCTGCCTATCACCTCCCTCATGGTTCCGCCTCCTTCTACTACCCACTGTGCTTTCCCCCATTCCTTCTTCACCTTTCCTGCCTATCCCCTCCCTGCTTCCCCTCCCCCACCCCTTTATCTTTCCCCTTACTGGTTTTTCACCTGGCACCTACCAGCCTTCTTCCCATCCTCCCCCCACCTCTTTTATAGGGCCTCTGCCTCCTCCCTCTTCAGTCCTGACAAAGGGTTCTGGCCTGAAACATTGACTGATCATTTCCACGGATGATGCCCGACCTGCTGAGTTCCTCCAGCATGTTGTGAGTCTTGTTCTGCCACCTTTGTGCCTCTCGTTGTCATTCTGGAGACATGCAGCCCTTTCATCCCTCGTCTCTTCATCTCTTCTGCTGTTTGTTGTTTGTCTCTGATCCTGGAGACACGTTTGCCTCTCCTCCTCTGTCTCTTCTTCTCTCATTTTTTTTTGTCCTGACTCTTTGATCCTGGAGCCGTGCGGCCCTGGCCTCATCCAATTCTTGTTCTCTCCCTTTCCTTGCCGCTTCCCGACGATGTTTGGCGTCATCTCTTGACCACAATGTCCCCCTTCCCTTTCCACGTGGCATAATTAGGCTGACCATTTTTTTTGTTTTACCCTAATGCTGGATAGAAGATACAAAGCAGTAACACCAAAGGATGCTGATTATTCTTGATGATGTGGTTGGCGCTCTCCTAAATGGACGTGATATAGTCACCGCTGTCCTTTGACTGCAGCAAAGGGTTTTATGGGTGTCTTGAAGTATGTCATTACAATAAGATTTAATTATCTCTTATTGATGGGTGGCAGTTAGATCTGTCCCAATCCCGCACATGCTGATGGTGATTAGCAGAATGTGACCCCTTGAAATAGAGCTGCCCTGCCCTTTTGCTCTGGTAGGTGTCGCTGCTGAGGCTGGCCGTGCGCATGCATCGGGCTGTTGCGTCCCGATTTCCATGATGGCCGATCGGGTCTCGGGTTAAAAGGGAGCTTGTTTATTTTGGCGAATGAGCAATTTTATTCGAATATATACCCCTGAACTTTACCTGCATTCTGTAAGTTAGCGCATTTTAATTCGATTTAGCCAAAAGAAAGTGCCGCTGTAATGCACCGTTTGCGCTAATTGGAGGTCACAAACAGAGCATGAGAGTTTTAGTAGTATATAGATATCTTGTAGCAGTATGTATTATTGCTTGTTTTTTATTCAATGGCTTTATTAAACTGCTTTGCTTTAAATTGCAAATTTGTTGTCTGAAAAGACAATCAGATTGTTATTTTCTTAATGTGCTTATTGGTATCATATTGTAGCTTTTTGCTGCATTATCCGGATTGATTAGTACTCCCCTCCCTTTTAGATTTACATTTTTTTAAATATTCCATTCCAAAGTGGAATAGCTAAATAATGAACTTCCTTGATACTTCCTACCTTCTATTATCTGAATCCTTTATCTGTACTCTCTTGAAGCTGGTTACTTCTGTTTGCTGTGCAGGCTTGAGTTCACATTCTCTATGTGGCATTTTGCCAGTTCCTTTTGGGAAACTGCATAAATTACATATTTTGCATTATCCTTATCTTATTTTCTCTTTATAGAGTTAGGTCTCTCCCTACTTTGAAATTTATGCTGATTATTTAAACACGAGATGCTGCAGATGTGGGAAGTCTTGAGCAACACACGCAAAATGCTGCAGGAACTCTGCAAGCAAAGCAATATCTATCTAGTGGAACAAACTGTTGATGTTTTGGGCTGAGACCCTTCATCAGAACTTCGGGAGTACCCCTCAAGCTCTCTTCATTCACCCCAACACTGAACTGTTGCCACAACCAAAGGACTCTTCACCTCATGTTCTTGATACAGGTTTCCTCCGCTGTCCGAAGGTAGAGCGTTCCTATGAAACGGTTCGTAAGCCAGAATGTCGTAAAGCGAAGAAACAATTACCATTTATTTTTATGGGAAAATTTTTGAGCGTTCGCAGACCCAAAAATAACCTACCAAATCATGCCAAATAACACACAAAACCTAAAATAACAGTAACATATAATAAAAGCAGGAATGATTTGATAAATACACAGCTTATATAAAGTAGGAATACTTCTCTACAACGATTGCCTGCACAGATCTCCGTAGCGAAAATCTCACGCAAGCGCTCTCGGCATAAACGCGCTCTCCAGTAACCTTTAAACTATGAAGCTGCCAAACCTACCAAATAACACGTAAAAATACACAGCCTATATAAAGTAGAAATAATGTATGTACAGTGTAGTATCACTTACCGGAATTGGGAAAACAGCGCCGAGCACACTGATGATGGTATGTTAGACTGAGTCATCGCAGGTTGGGTGGTGCAGTGGCCCCCACCCTCTGGGCCGCCGACCCGATACATTGCCGCGAAGAATGCAGCGGTAGCCGGGAGGCACATAGCACATCTTTAAGAAAAATGCCAAAATAAACATGCTAATTAATTAGGTGCTGCCGACCATTACACGCTAGACGGCACCTAATTAATTAGCATGTTTATTTTGGCATTTTTCTTAAAGATGTGTTGTGTGCCTCCCGGCTACCGCTGCATTCTCCGCAAATCGGTACAGTATCTTTCTGGGGTCCGGGGTTGGGGTGGTGGGACATGGGGGTGTCATCTCATCATCAATCAGGGCAGGCAGCTCATCTTCTCCTATGACTGCCCACCTCGATGTCGAAGGTCGAGGTTCGTTGTCTGCTGTGGCTGATGTGGAAGGCTTGCTTGACTGCTGAGCCTCGGGCATTTTTCTATCATACAGTTCTTTGTAAGCACTCAAACCATCCTGCAAATATCCCCTAAACCTACGTACACTTTCAAAATTAAAGTCGTACTTTATCATTGCAGCGAAAATCTCAAGCAGTTGCTTTACTTTCGCTACTGCATTTGGTTTCGATTGTTATCCTTTCCTCTTCCAATTGCATCAGCTTTTCATCTGTCAGTTCTTGGTCATGGGATGCCAAAACCTCAACATTATGTTCGTCAGCTTCCACAAGCCAAACTCACTTTGTCCTTGCTTCGTTCACCACGATCGAAACGCATAATTATGTCTAGTTTTACGCTAAGTGTGACACCCTTACAAGCTCTTTTAGGCTTTTCCGACACCTTAGAACTCATTTTGCTAATGGCTGCTCAATGCAATGTGTTTAAGCAATGCCGTTCCGAATCTGGGGGAGAGTGGCTGCTCGGGGCACGTGCTGCCTCTTATCGCGCACTGATTTTTTTTATCACGCGCTGCCTTTCTTCATAACAGTGAAAACACCTTCTGAAAGCGAAAATAGGGTACTAATGTAGGTCTTTCGTAACAGTGAGGTTTCGTAAAGTGAACGTTCGAAAAGTGGGGGACACCTGTATTGATTTTATTGCATGTGTTCACATTAAATACAAAGGAATAATAGAATCAATGAGAGACATCCAAGATGGAAAAACACCAATGTGCATAATACATCAAACTGCAACTTCATTGAGAAAGATAATATATAAGCAATAAATATCGAGAGCATGAAATGAAGAGTCCTTGAGAGTGAGTCCATAGGTGTGGGAACAGGTCAATGATGGAGTGAGTAAAATTGGGAGTGAAGTTATCCCCTTTGATTCAAGAGCCTGATTGTTGAGGGTAATAACTGTTCCTGAACCTGGTAGTGTGCGTCTTGAAACTCCCATACCTCCTCTCTGATGGCAGCAGTGAGAAGAGAGCATGATCTGGATAGAGGGGGTCCTTGATAATGGATGCTGCTTTCCTGCAACAGCGCTCCATGTAGATGTGCTCGTTGGTGGGGGAGTGCTTTACCCATGATGGACTGGCACCTATCCACTACTTGTTGTAGCATATTCCATTCAAGGGCATTGGTGTTTCCATACTAGGCCATGATGCAACCAGTTCATGATACTCTCCACCACACATCTTTATAGGTGTTTGTTGAAGTTTTAGATGACGTGTGGAACCTGAGACAGGTCCTCTGAAATGATAACACTGGGGAGTTTAAAGTTTCTGACAGTCTCCACCTCTGGTCCTCCAATGAAGACTGGCTCATGAACCTCTGGTTATGCTGACATTGAGTGAAAAGTTGTTGTGGCACCACTCAGCCAGATTTTCAATCTCTCTGCTATATGCTGATTCATCATTACCTTTGATTTGTCCAACGATATTGGTGTCGACAGCAAACTTAAATATGGCATTGGAGTTGTGCTTAGCCTCACTATTACCAGTATAAAGTGAGTGGAGCAGGGGGCTAAGCACACAGCCTTGTGGTCCACCTGTGCTGATGGCAATTGTGAAGGAAATATTGCCAATCTGAACTGACTGGGCTCCAGAGGTAAGGAAGACAAAGGATCCAGTTGCACAAGGAGGTTTTGAGCCCTAGGTCTTAAAACTTATTAATTAGTTTTGAGGGGATGATAGTATTGACTATTGAGCTGAATTCAGTGAAGAGCATCCTGATGTATGAATCTTCACTGTCTAGATGTTCCAGGGTTGAGTGAAGAGCCATTGAAATGGCATCTGCTTTTGAACTGTTGTGACTGTAGGGAAATTAGAGCAGATCCAAGTTGCTTCTCAGGCAGGAGTTGATGTGGTTCATCAACAACCTCTCAAAGCACTGGCTGATAGTCATTGAGGCAGGTTGCCATGTTCTTCTTAGGCAGTGGTGTAATTGAAGCTTGCTTAAAGCAGGTAGGTACCTCAGATTGCTAAAGCGAGAGGATAACGATATCAGTGAATGCTCCTGCCAGTGATCAGCACACGTCTTTAGTACTTGGCCTGGTGCTGTGTCTGAGCCAGGTGCTTTTCATGGGTTCACTCTCTTGAAGGATGCTCTCACATCAGACTTGGAGACCAAAATCACAGGGTCTTTTGGGGCTGTAGCAGCCTGTGAAGGTGTCTCCATGTTTGGTCGGTCAAATCAAACATTGAAGTCGTTGAGCTCATCTGGGAGCGAAGCCTTGTTGTCACCTAGATCGCTTGTTTCACTTCGTAGGAGGTGATAGCGTTCAAGCCCTGCCGTAACTGTCAAGCATCCTTCAGTGATTCAAGTTTTGATCTGGAATTGCCATTTCATATGTGAGATGGATTTCCAAAGGTCGTACCTGGATCTTTTGTATTTTGGTTGCCTGACTGGACTGCCACTGATCGTGGATCATCCAGTGCTTCTGGTGAGTCCTTGAACATGGCCCAGTCCACTGTCTCGAAGCAGTACCATAGCCAATCTTCTGCCTCCTGTGGCCATCTTTGTTGTCATTATTTCTGGAACCTTGCTCTTTAGCCTCTGCCTGTATGCATGTATGAGGAGGACAGCCAGATGACCAGAGTTCCCGAAATGTAGTCCAGGGTTGGAACTGTAGGCATTCCTTCTGGTAGTGTAGCAGTGGTAGAGTGTGTTGGGACCCCTAGAGCTGCAGGTGATATGTTGATGATAATTGGGCAGAGATTTTTTCACACAACTTTAATTGAAGTCCACGACAATGATTTGAAAGGTGTCAGGGTAGGTTGTTTCTTGTTTGCTTATCACAGCACTCGATACTTCGTGTCTGCTTAACATTGTATATGGTGACGTATATGTACTTTGATAATAAATTTTCTTTGAACTTTGATTTACCTGCATTAAATCCATAGTCTTCAATGCTTTGGCTATTCATGAACTTGCCTAGATATTTAAATATTGTGAGAGTCTCTGCCTATACCACTTTTGAGCAGTGTGTTTCAGATGCCAACCTCCTTTCAGATCCCCTCTAAACTTACAACCTCTCACTTTATATCTACACCCACCTGTCTTTGGCACCCCACCATAGGTAAAAGATTTATTTGTGTTTGGCCTATCTAACCCTCTCATTATTTTATATCCTTAATCAAGCCAGCCCTCAGTTGCCACCTTGTAGCAAAAACAAACCAAGTCTATCTAGTCTCCCCTCAATTGAAATGTAAACCAGACAATTTCTCTCTGCAGTCTCTTCAGTTCAGTCACATCCTAAAATATGGCAACCAGAACTGCATGCAGTGCATCAAGTATGGCCTAGCTAATGGTTTATAAAGTTGTAACAACCCGTGGTTTATTGCCACAGCCATTGAAGGCAAACGCCCCATGTACCACTTTCACACCTTATCTGCTGGTGTTGCCGTTTTTGGGTATCAGTGGACTTTAATACAAAGTCTCTCTGTTTATTAACAAGTCCTTACTCTTTACTGTGAATGCCCTATCCTTTATTTGCCTTCCCACTAGTAATTGTAGGAAAAGAGGACTTTGATATTTCAGATAGTATTTGGATTGTTTTAGGAAACTGGAATATTGCATTAGAAAGGAATTACAGAATAGGTTATTGGAATTTCTTGATAAATATAATCCGCTGTAACATGCTATGGTGTATAAAGCAACATACTTATACTTTCAGTTACTTTTAATCTTTTTTAACAGGCAAGTACACCAAAATTGAGCAGAGAGGAGCACCGTAATCGAGGGGCACTCTTATCTGATATCACAAAGGGAGCCAAACTTCGAAAAGTGACCAATGTTAATGACAGAAGTGCCCCAAATCTTGAAGGTAAGTAGCAAGTGTAACCAGCTGTGATATTACTAGGATTTCATTAAGTGGTAATGGTGAGTTCCTGATGCTGGGGGGGAAATCTCCAGTAGTACCGTTATAGTTGATTCTGTTTTCAAATTTAAGACCTGCTGTGAAGGGAGCATGTTGAGTTGTCTAAAGTACTGATGCTTTCTTCTTCTTTGTAATGACTGTCTGAAACGAAGAATTAAAAGTACCTTACTAGAGATGCAAAGTACCATATTATATTAGGTTTATTATCGCTGTTTTAAAAGATGTGTTTTATATATTTTGCAGCAGCACTACAGCACAGACATAAAAATTGCTATAGATTTTAAAATAAATAGTACAAAGAAAAGGAATAAGGTATTGTTCGTGGTTTCATTAGACATAGGAGCAGAATTTGGCCATTTGACTGATTGAGTCTGTTCTACCATTCAATCATGGCTGATTTCTCAACCCCATTCTCCTGCCTTCTCCCTGTGACCTTTGATGTCCTTACTAATCAAGAACTTATCAACCTCTGCTTTAATTCTACCCAATGATTTGGCCTCAGCAGCAGTCTATGGCAATGAATTCCACAGATTCACTAGGCTGGCTAAAGAAATTTCTCCTTATCACTGTTCTAAAGGGATGCCCTTCTATTCTAAGACTGTGCTTTCTGGTTCTTGTCTCTCCCACTAGAGCCTCAGCAGTACATCCTTTTATATTTTGGTTCTCTTGAAATCAGTGCTAACATTGCATTTGCCTTCCTTACTACTAACTCAACTGTAAGTTAACCTTTAGGGAATCCTGCACAAGTACCTCTGCAACTCTGATTTCTGAATTTGCTCCCCATTTCCTCAACACTACCTGCCCCTCCAGCCGTCTTTGTACCAACTGCAAACTTGGCAAAAGAGCAATCATTTCCTCATAGTTTATAATTGTATTGCACATGTTTCTCCCAGCATTGCTGCAATTCATACAGGACAGAACACTTGAAATTTGAAGTGACGATTCCAATTCCAATTTTCAGCCACTGTTCAGATTTCCTTGCCCTTCTTGACATTTAAAAGAATGTTGTGGAATTTGCTGCATAGGTGGTTACCCTAAACCTGGATTAATGTTACAATTTGTATGTCGTAACTGCTGCTGACCAAGAGAAATACAAATTGAACTTGTCCCTGTGAATTTGGCAATTACAAAATTTATGGAATTGTTTCCACTATCAAATATCATTTTCGTTCAATAGGGTTAAAGAATCACTTTTAATAAAATATACTATGTAAAAATTCACTACCAAAATTGTTAATCTATAATGCAACTCTGCAATGCAAAATGAAATGTATTCTGCTTCAAGTACCCTGAAAAATAATGTACTCCAGCCTTTCTTCATTAGTTTTCCACTTTGTCACTTTGCATTTTCTTTGAGCCTTGAAGATGCCATCTTTCATTACCAATATATTTGCTTTAAATTATCCAAATGTTTTGGGGTCTTCCAAGAATTTTACAAAAACGGCTTAAATTCTGTTAGAGCTGAGCAGAATTGACCTTGCATACTACTAAATGCAATGTCACACAAATTAAATGGTGCATTTACAACAAACCAGATTGCACTAAAGGTGCAGATTTTATAAATGTTGCACAATCAATGATTTATCACATTGTGTTTAAGATGTCTCCTTTGATTTTATCATGTCAGTGATTTTGGTGTCCAGTACTCTGTGAATCACTATTTCCTGGAGTTGAGCATTGGAAAGGATATAACTTATGGCACCCAATATACCTATGTAACATTATTCTATTTCCTAGCCTTATTGATACGTATTTCTACTATAAATTGTTACTGATAATATCACTATCTCTAGCTCCACCCCCTTGTCAACAATTTTTTTAACTGATTTACTTCTGAAATTATCATCCATACTTTTAATTGGATTCAGGCTCAATTATTCTGTTACAGTTCAAGCCAAACTTCCATCTGTAAAGCTTGTGAACTACAGCACATCAAAATTCTATAATCCAATATGCATTCTGCATCCCCATTTCATTTGCAACTTCAGCACTTGAACCATCTGGACTAGAAATTTTTCTTTCACCATGGTAACCTAAAAGTAATTCAATATCAAGTTTAATTGTCATTCAGCCAGACGTTAATGCAGGGAAACGAAAGTATTTCTCTGGGGCCAAGATGCAAAACACAGTACCAATAGTCATACACAGCACGGGACACATATAGCACATATAAGATAGGAGTAACGCATATAGTAGATCTGCAGTACTTGATCTTGATGACCAGCAGTGTCTTGTGATCATTAAAAAAAAACCGAAAGGCTGCTGCAACCACATGTGTTGCCATCTTACCGGAAGGAGAAGGAAGGTATGAGCATTGTACTATGGGCTGTTCAGAAATCTGAAGATGGGGAAAACCAGCAAAGTGAGTTAACTTAATTAAGGGTTTGTTTGTAATGTGTCAAGGTACTGATACTGAGTAATTCTGTGTTAATTTTTTTGCTGATTTATGCTTAAACAGTTTTCATTTGTACACCAGATCTTTGTGTATCACTGAATCCACAAAAGGGTGAATTTGCATACTGTTTACTTGATGTCTTTTTGTTTCTTTTCTGAAGGTCTTAAAGGAGGAGGTGGTGGTGGAGGACCTGGTTCTGGGTCAGCATCCGGTGGTCCAGGTCCAATGGGTGGTTTATTTCAGGGTGGAGTCCCTAAGCTTCGGCCTATTGCGCACAGGGACAACTCAGGTACTTTGTGAGCTCCCTTTTTTTTAGGGTTAAGTAGGTGTTTGCTGCAGTTGTGTATGGATATTGGTTCCTTTTAAGTAATTGTTCAAGTTTAATTGTCATTCAATCATACATGAATACAGCCAAACAACAAGGTGCAAAACACAGTACTAACAGCACATAGTGCATACAGTATAGTACATATAGTTGCGATAACAAAAAACATATTCACTAAAAAAAATAATACTGCCCAAATCTGAGTGCATGGCTTGTAGATAGTGCATGGGACGTTACTGTAGGTAGCACCGACAGGAGGGACTGGTCTCCAACCCAGTACAAATTTCAGTGTGCCCACACAAGCCTCTGATCTCTGCCGCACAGTCTCTAGTGTCTCGTATCCTGGGTGGCTGCAATAGGTGACATTGCGGCATAAGGGCCTGGTCTGTGCAACAACCCAGGCAACGCAGCTCCCCTTCCGTCACTCTTGCCAGTGAACCAGACTGGCAGTATTCTACATTACTAATGTCCAACAGGGTCTTACGATCACAATAAAAACACCCAATACAATCACTTGCATCACACACTACGTTGGCACAACAATGATATGCCACAAGTCCAGACAACAACATGGTACACAGCTCCATCGCTATTGGGCAACTTGCTGATGGGGTAGACCTGCAGAACTTGATGTTCTTAATGTCCAGCAGCGTCTTGTGATCGTCAAAAAGGTGTAAGGTATAAACAATTACAACTATGGTTGGGCCCGGAGAAGCCACTGAAGCTGTGGCCGTGGCCATCGCCATGTGCGCTGCCATCTCACTAAAACTGACTCGTATTACTGGTGGTACTTAGTAGGTTAGGATTTACCTGTGGAGGAGCAAAATTCATGTTAACGGTCAAGGTATTTTGATTAAGTTATTCTAATATGCAAAAATGGGAGAGTTTAAATGAGAGGTTTCACTGCTTTATGGCATGGTATGGTACTAAACTGAGCAGTAAACAAAATTGCCAGGATTAAGTCTAATCAAGACCAGGTTTTTGTATAGTTGAGTCAGTATTGAAAGATTGTGATGCTGTTGAAGAAGATGCTTATATATTTAAAAAAAAAGATTTTTTTTTTGAGTGGACCTGGTACTATTTGAATAATAACCATTCAGGTTTTTTCTTGTCTATTGGGTTACCAGTCATCGCAAGAGTGATACGATGGAACAGGGCCTTCAGCCCTTTGAGTCTGCAACAACCAAACTGGTTCCACTTTTGTATTTACCTTATGTGCTTTTCGACTCCTTCCAGATCCTACCATGTAGCTTCATTAGAGGCAATATATAATGGTTTTTTAACCTACCAACCCGCACATCTTTAGGTTATGAGAGGGGACTGTATACACAGTTACGGAGACTACTCGTACTCCACAAAATAGACAAGGACTGGGTTAAACCCAGGTCTCTGACACTGAAAGACAGTGGTGCTACTAGCTGTTCCACTGCGCCATCCAATATTTATAATTATTCATTCTAAGTCAAAACTGATAAAGTAGTCATTAGGTTGCTATTTGTGGGTTTTTGCAGGGTAAAATGGGCTTTTGTTCTAATGAAAAGATTATAAAAAGTACTTTGAAGATGATTTATAAATGGAAGTTATATCTTATTGTAGTATGCATAATGTGACTCCATCTTGAACTCCAGTGAGGAATTTGGAAGTGTAAAGTCTTTAAGACCAGTTGTGGGGTTTTTTTTGGGTATGCCTGATTATACTCAACACATACACTCAGTGCTCATTTTATTAGGTACAACCAAACATATCATTAGCCAGCCAATCATATGGTAGCTACTCAATACATAAACTCATGCAAATATGGTCAGAAGGTTATGTTGTTGTTCAGACCAAACATCAGAATGGGGAAGAAATGTGATCGAAGTGACTTTCTTTGAGGAATGATTGTTGGTGCTAGATGGGGTGGTTTGCATATCTCAGATCTCCTGGGATTTTCACACCCAACAATCTCTAAAGCTTGCAGAGAATAGCAAAATTAATAACATTCAGTGAACAGCAGTTCTGTGCGCAAAAATGCCTTAATAATGAGAGAGGTCAGAGGAAAATGGCCAAAACTGACGTGGTTCAAGCTGACAGGAAGATGACAGTAACTCAAATAACCACAAGTTACAACAGTGGTGTGCAGAACAGCATCTCTGAAAGATGATCTCGTCTCCTTTCAAGGATGTTGTTTTACTTGCTGTGTACTTATGCATTTTCACAGGCCCTCATACTGATTTGTGAAGATTCTTAGGTGCAGTCAGTTTTGGATCTAAACCAGCACATCAGCAGCTGAGCCCTGAGGCATTTTTTTCTAATCTGATCTTTAATAAGATTTTCAGTTTTCCATAAGATTTTTCTGGATGTGTTACAGTATTAAAAATGTACAACAGTTTTTGTATTCTGTTTCATTACCACTTTGCATTAAACCTTCATCGCCCACAGTCGTGGCATAACTACATAACTAACATCCTGTGTAAGTGGGAGGTGTAGCAGCCTTTTACTTGAAGCAGTTCAGCTTTTCATCAACCATGTGAAATGAGTTAATTATTTCTGTAATTGTAGATTGTATATGTGCACTTGATGTGATTGGTGTTCGGTTTTCTGGCAATCACAGCTCTAGAGCTGGGTAAAGGTTAGCAGCATGATGACGCAAATGAAGTGCTTTCGATTTTCAGCTGCTGCAAAGAAAAAGATCAACAAATTTAAAATAGATACTGTGAAGGATTTTATTTTGAATGAATTGTTTTCAATTTTCCTTTATTCTAATGATTTTGTGTGGTCTCAAAAGTTGTGGAGGCGGCATGAAATTTTGAGTTGAATCATTTTCTATAAAGTGGTTTATGTAAAATTGTGGGTTCAAATCTATCTCCGGAGATCTAAAGCTCATTTACTAATCCAGTACCTTTTGCAAAATCTCCATTGTTAAAGCTGTCATCTTTTAAATGATGCCCCGCTGGACCTGTCAAATAATCATGAAAGGAGCCTGGGTATCATTAAAGGAAGGGGAGGGGTTATTCACTATGTTGTACCTAATATTTATTTCATGGAGGGCAAGTTCCAAAATATATGGATGCATCTGTGTCCAATTGATTTCTCCCAATGGGCTTGATGGTGATTATTAAAATTATTTTTGATCCTGTGTTTATCTTAAGCCATATGCATGCACTTTAAGTTGGACTGTAACAGATAACAATTCAAGATCTGAATAATCTTTCATTCTAACATGCAGCTCTCCTGTTGCTGCCTAACTGAGATCTCACTCTGACATTTAATCTTGGGTCATTTGAGTTACTAAATAAACTTAAGGAGGCTAGAATGTAGCTTCTAAAATATTGCCCTTTGTTTCAATTTTCAGATTCTTCATCTAGTAAAATAGCACTAAATCCACCTGGCTCAAGGTCAGCTGCTCCTCGACCTCCACCTAGTAGCAACCGCTACAGTGATGATTCTGATTCACAAAGTAAAACCTCTCCACCAGAGCTGCCAAGAGTTCACCGACCTTCATTACCAGATCTTACCAGCTCATCCCGCCCCAGTAGTGCTGGTGGTGTAAGGCATAGCGCATCAGCACCGCCACCACCTCCTCCAATTGGAAGACGTGCAAATCCACCTCCACCACCTGTGCATAGCAGCCGAACTCATTCCAGTGGACCGTACAACAGAGAAAAGCCTTTGCCTCCTACGCCAGGGCAAAAGGCACCTGGCAATAGAGATGGCCCTCCTGCCCCTCCTTCTGTCAAACCTCCACCATCACCAATTAATCCACGGCTCAGTAATATTCAGACCCAACCTTTGCCACCCCCTCCTCCACCCTACAGGCAACCTCCCTTTGTGCATAATGGCCCTTCTAGTCCTGGGAGCGAGGCTGCCCCGGAATTGCCGCAGAGACACAATTCATTATCGCGGAAGTCAGCTGGACAATTGCGGGGAGCTGCACCTCCTCCACCATCTCCATCACCCTCCCAGAACAGACCACCACCACCTGCCAGGGATCCTCCAAATCGAGGAGCAGGTAAGAACATCAAATTCAGTGAGAATAGATGATGCTTGGTAATGAAACACACTGGTAATCTGTAAAATTGTTGGCTGCAGCTTAAAAGGAGCTAGCTTGATGTTGACTGGTTTTAAAAAGTGGTCTTTTCCTTGATGAATGTGTGAAAATTTCAGATTGAATTCTTGATGCTGATCAATTGGATTAACTGTTATAAAGCCAAAAAATGCTGCATGTGATCATGGGCAATATAGATTCAGATTGGAATATATTTTTTATCCATTTCCAGCACTCTATAAGAGAAGTTGTCTTGTTTTGCAGGCAGCTAATACTGGCCGGTGAAATGCTTTAACTTGTGTCAGAGAGCTGTGATTGTTATTTATCCATAGTTCAAGATCTGCCAATTGCGGGCAAAGCCATCAATTGTTTCCTATCTTTAAATACCTTTAAAGATGATGGTGAGCTGCCACCTTAATCTGTTGCTGTCCTTCTGGTGAAGTGATGCCAACAATGTTGTTAGGGAGTTAGTTCCCAAGTTTAGCACAATGATATTGGTTTGTGACTTGTAGAAGAATCTGCAGATGCAGGTATTCCATGAAGCCCTTGCCACCTTGGTGGGAGTGGTTGACAGTTGAAAGTGGTGTTGGAATGACCTGTGTAAATAATTGCACTGCGTTTTTAGATTATACACATTACAGCCTTTGTGCAGATGATGTACAGATTTAAAGTTTAGATTAGTCGATGGCACACCAGATAAGTAAGCTTAATTATCAATGTAAGCACAAGGAAATCTGCAGATACTAGAAATTCAAGCAACATACACAAAATGTTGGTGGAACGCAGCAGGCCAGACAGCATCCATAGGAGGAAGCACAGTCGACGTTTCGGGCTGAGACCCTTCGTCAGGACTAACTGAAAGAAGAGATATTAAGAGATTTGAAAGTGGGAGGGGGAGATCTGAAATGAAAGGAGAAGACAGGAGGGGGAGGGATGGAGTTTATTGGCAAAAGGGATATAAGGCTGGAGAAGGGAGAGGATCATGGGATGGGAGCATTCCAGCTCTTAGCTCTATCTCTTCTCCTCCCCCCCCCCCCCCATCTTCTCCTATCATTTTGGATCTCCCCCTCCCCCTTTCAAATTTCTTACCATCTCTTCTTTCAGTTAGTCCTGACGAAGGATCTCGGCCCGAAACATCGACTGTGCTTCCTATGGATGCTGTCTGGCCTGCTGCGTTCCACCAGCATTTTGTGTGTGTTGCTTAATTATCAATGTGTCATGCTGCTCTAGTGTTGTTGGATCTATACTTATTTGGGCAAGTGCAATTTTCCAACAAGCCTCTGATTTATGCCTTTATAAATTGCAGAAAAGTTTAGTGTGTCAGGAATTTAGTCACTTGCTGCAGGATATCAGTCTTGGGTATGTCTTGTGGCTATTGCAATTTTGTGGTTGACCCTTTTGAATTTCTGGCCACTGTTGTTTGCAGGACTTTGGTGAATGACACTATTTTTCGTGGTATATCAATAGTGGCTGTTTAGGCTCTCTCTTTTTAGTGATTATTATTACCTGGTATGTTTGTAGTAATGTCCTGGGGCTAGAATGACCTTCAAAAACCACAACTATCTTCCTATGTGTTGATCGGACTCCAGTCATTGGAATATTTTCACCTTATGCCAGCTGACTTTTATCAAAGCTTCTTGGTGTCACGTTTGATCACACACTTCCTTGATGTGTCATTTCACCTCTGCAATTTGGCTTGTTTGGGCTCAGGAGTAGATGAAGTCAAGACTAGAGTGATACTGATGAAACTGGATCTCTGCATTGGCGAGCAATTTATTAATGGGTAAGTACTATATATTAGTACTGATGAAACCTTCCATTACTTTGAGCGTAGGTTGTCTTGGTAATCAATAACTAGAATATATTTATCCTGCATTCTGTGTACCAGGCATATCTAGTCAATTTTCCACGTTGTAGGTCGGTGCCATTTTTTTTGTAACTACTGGAGCAGCATGGCACAGCGGGTTCTGGAGTTCAGGTCTTTAGTACTGTAGCTTCAATCTTTGGTATAACCAATGTTCTCAGTTACTCTTGATGTCACGTGGGATGAATTGAATTAGCTGAAGACTGGCTTACATGCTGATGGAGATCTTGAAGCACAAATGGATTGTCATAATAGAATTTCTGTCTTGAGTCTGGCTGTGAATGCTTCAGCCTTTGGCACTTGCATGGTGTGTGCTTCCATTATTGAGGATAGGGTTATGTCTGGAGCTACCTCCAGTTAGCTATTTTAATTGCCTACCACCATTCATAATTAGCTGTGACAGAACTGCAGATATTTAATTTGATATACTGGTTGTAAGGTTGAGTATATGTTGCATGCATGTAGCTCTGTGTTGCACCTTCCTGCTAGCACCTCATTTTTAGAAAATCCGTGTGCTTTTACAAGCATCCACTTTTGTACTCATTGAACCAGGGCAATTCCTTAGTCTGTTTGTAATGGTAGTGTTAGAGAAATGCCAGGCCTTGCGCTGGATTTCCAGCATTTGCAAAATCTCTTGTGCTTGTGGCTACAGAATATGATAGTGTACATTGCTGCTGTTGATGATTTACAGTGCTTCATGGTTTGAGCTAGTTTGAACTGTCCGAATTGGTCTGAGTCTGTAATTTTTTTAAGCACAGTTGTAGTTCCATGAAGATGTACTGAATCTGAAATGAAACTTTCTTTATAAGGACTTGTGCATTTGCCATGGGTAGATTGAGGTAGTGCTACCTCTTATCTTGGGTTTGCAGCAGTTGGTGACTGTCCTTCAGGACTCGCCTGGCGTTGCTACCAAGCTGTCATTATTGATGAACGTTGAAGTTCTCCATTACATTAAAAAGAAAATTGTCTTCCAAGATGAACTGAAAGATGGAAGTAAGGGCTTTTAACGTTATGATGTCATTAAAAAAACTGACAGAATAAGTATAGCAACTTTGATTTTAACATGATACCTAAACAAAAATGTCCTTTACAATGAATTTGTAGTTTCCTTTGGGAAACTTATTTTGAGACACAGAACAGCCTTGTCACCAGAATAGGACATCTAGCCACTGAAATCAATCTGCTTCCTCAAAGGGCAATGAAAGTAGTTTTTGAATATCTTAAAGGAAGAGCCAGAAAAATTCTTAATGAGCAGCAAGGTCAAGGAATGAAAGATCTAATGAATATGCAGGAATGTAGAGTTGAGATAATCTGATCAACCATGATTTTATTGAGTGGTGGAGCAGGCTTTGAGGCACAGATGATGCCTATAGCAATAGGAAAAAATATTTTAAAATTGTTGCCAATCGCAACTGAGAAGTAGTTTATTCTTAGACCTGAAAGGTGCCACCTTGCTGTGCATCAGATTGTTGCTCCTGATGGCTGTTTGTGGGGAGCCTTTCAAAGAGTTTTGGGCTTTGTCCAAGCCAAATAAATAAAACAGCAATAATTTTCTTGCATGTCTTTTGTTGGATTGCTATGCAAGAGTAAGATAATTTACATATATTGTTATTTCCTCTTGTGATCCAAGAAAATAAAGATTGCTAAAAGAATCCTTGACCAGATTTTTGGTTATGTCTTTTTTAAGAAACAATAGAAAAACTGCAGTATCCATTCAGGCTGTTTGCAGTATGTGTACTTACAGTTAGAGAGACTTACTTGAAAAAGTGAGTTGTGAATTGTTGTTCGGATAATATATCAGAATGTTCCTTCTAATTGGGTCCACTTTACTTTAGCTACAATCTCTTGTGCAAAATCTCAGTTAATATCACCTGAAAGCCCATATATAAATATTCCCAGCATCCATGCCATGTTAATGACAGTATCCAGAAAGTCCAACAGATCTGACAGATGTCAGTCTTTTATTTTCATGCTGACTCTCCTTCATCTGCTCCTACATAAAGCCTGTGTAATTTTGGCCCTGGTGATAGGCTTGTCACTTCCCCATAACTAAGCTGACATGTATGAAATATCCTTTTTCCTTCATTTTAATGGTTCATCTCCCCTTTCTCTTTCCATAGGAGAACAAATTTTACAACAAAGATATAACAAAAATACATTATCAAGGAAGTTTTGATAATTACCATTCAGATACTTTGTACTTGCATATTTTGAAGTTGAAAAGTAGCTTTCAAATTAAGAATAATTTTTGTATTTTAATTTTGAGTGACTTGGGTTGGTTATAATGTTGAAAGGGTATGGATATGCACTCTGCTTAAATTATTGGTCATTAAATTGAGGTGTGGGATAATAGTTCAGACACCCAAGTTCAAATTCCACCATAGCAACTAAAGAACTTAAATTCAGTTAATAGTCTTAAATTTGGAAAAGCAACATTTGGAAAAGCAACATTTGGTGTAACACTCACTAAAATGCTGGAGTAGCTCAGCAGATTCTTAGTTGTCTTGACCATGGGGGCGGGGAGGTTGGGGGGGTGAAAACAACATCTTTGGTCTGACCTACAGTGACTGCAGAATCATCTCATGTCATTAGCTCTTTAAATGCCCTCAAATGTTTAAGGTGAGTGGGGAAAGTTTTAAAGGGGATGTGAGGCAAGTTTTTCCACATTGTGTGGTGGGGTTTTAGAGCAAGTTGCCAGTGTATGTGGTAGAGACGGATGCAATTAAAATATGTTAAAAGAACATTGGACAGGCTCTTTGTCCTACAATGTTGTGCAGAATTAATTAAATTCAGCAATCCTACGCCCAATAAACTAATTCCTTTTGTTACACAATATCCTTCTATTTCCTACATATTCACATGCCTATCTAAAAGCATCTTGAATGCCCTATCATATTTACCTCCGTCACCACCTTGGCAGTATATTCCAGGCTCTGTGTGTGTGTTGGGGGGAGGGGAGGGGAACTGCCCTGCATATCTCATTTGAACTTGCTCCCTCTCACCTTCAGTGTGTGCCCTTTAGGGATAAGATATCGGCTGTCTACTCTTTCTATGCCTCTCATCCTGTAAACCTCCTGTCAGCCTCCACCACCAGAGAAAACAACCAAGTTTGCCTTCTTGACTACTTCCAGGGAGCTCTGGGCACTTAGGCAGGTTCATGGATAGGAAAGATTTAGAGAAATGTTAGCCAAATGCAGACCAATGGGACTAGCTCAGGATGGCACCTTGGGCAGCATGATCAAGTTGAGTTGAAGAGCTTGTTTCCGTGCTCTATAACTTTGTGACTCTACGAATGGTCAAGCGCCTCTGCTAGGGCAGTATATGCTGGCCTTACCTGAACCATCCTGAGTTCAATTGAATGGGGGGAAAAGTGTATTACTTTTGACATATAGAGATTTTCAAGAACTCAACCTTGACCCTTGTGTCATTTGTTTGCTGCTTTTTGAGCCATCGTGAATGTTAGGAACACAATGGAAGGAGGCAAGCAGAACGGATACCTTTGCAATGATTCTCATTGTCGTCTTCATGCCACAAGACCAAAAATACTAGTATTTCCATAACCTTCAGGCCTTTTTTTAAAAAATCAGATTTGAGTATATCATATACAGTATAGAGTTAATTTAAGTGCAATATATAGCATGCAGTACGAGGGGTGATTGATAAATACATGGCCTAAGGCCGAAGGAGTCAATTTTAGAAAACCTTGCAAATTTATTTTTCAACGTAGTCCCCTCCTACATTTACACACTTAATCCAGCAGTCGTGGAACATACGGATCTTGGACCTCCAGAAAGTGTCCACAGATGGGTGATTGATAAGTTCATGGCCTAAGGTAGAAGGAGATGAGTTATACAGCTCTTGTTGCATGCACATGCAGTTCAACTCTTTGAGTGAAAATGCAAAAAGTTTGAAGTTAATAACTCATCTCCTACCTTAGGCCACAAACTTATCAATCACCCCATGTAAGTAGATTGTTACTGCTTTAATATTGTGATTTAATTGTGACCGATGATGACAATGTTTATTCGACTTAAAGTACAGAATAGCTGTCAGTGGATGTTCTAGTGCTGCTCTGTGGTGGTGCTGTCTTGTAACAGGTGACTCTATTTTTCAGTTGAGATATTCAACTGAGGCACTATCTTTTCAATGATTTTGTGAGAACTATTTTAAAGAAAAACAAGGGGCATTGCTCCACTCTCCTGGCTGATGTTGGTCTCTCAGTAAACATTACTAAAACAGATCATCTGGACACTATCACATGGTTTGCGGGAGCTTGAAATGATCAAATGAACTGCTGAATCTCCTACATTGCAACACTTTGTAAGTATCTTGTTAGCTGTTTAGAACTATGGATGACCTGAAATGGCCATGAAAGCTACAATATAAATGCAATTTTTTCTTTTTTTTCCAAACATCTCTAGACTTTTTAACATGTTTAGCAGTCTTTCAGTAGTTGGCGTTGGATTTAGCTCTGATCTGTCCCAAATAGCAGGGCACTAGTAATAATAATCCTTTATAAAAAAAAAAAAAAAAAAAAAAATCGACCCTTTTTGATGTTCCTATTAGAGTATCCTAGGTCTCTGTGCCCGGCTTTTCTGGACTTTTTTTTTCCCTCAAAGCTGTTTGGATCATAAGATTTCTGTAGGTTATTCAGAAAGCAAACTACCTCAAACTTTTCAACCTGTATTATTCAGGAGAATAATCTTGATGAGGCGAGAAGAATGGCTTTGGGCACAAGGATTTCTTTTTAATAAGCTCTTGTTAAGCAGGGCCCTATATGTCTGTATCAATCAGAACTTGCTCTGTTCCATTCTTCAGCAGTAAAAATCCAGCAGTAACTACAGGATGTTGACCTTGCAGGTCATATCCACAAGCAGTTACACTTGTTAGAAAAAACTTGGAGATGGCAATACTGAGTGCAGACTGACAGACCATTGTTGACAAAGGCTAACGTGCTCCCCCCAAACTGGGCTAGGGTCAGCGAGTTGTTACTTTACGGACAGGAAGAGTGAGGTACAATGACCTCTGGATTCATGAATTGGTGAGACTGGAGCTTGAAGCCTAGTGTTTGGGGGTCCCATCAACAGCGAGTCTGGAGTTCAAGGTCTGGTGATCGGGCCGAATGAAAAGTCTGGAAGTTGAGGCCTATCAGCCGGAGCTCCAGGTCTGTGAGAGGGGGTAGTCAAAGGCCCAATGTCTGCATGTCCACATCCAAATCTGAGTTCACTGGAGGCTAATGAAGATGGATTGTCTTGGGATTAGAGTACTGTATGTGTATGGGTGAGAGGGCGGAATAGGCTTGCTCTGCTGTTGTTCGGAGCATTGTGGGCATGTTATGTTGGCTCTGGAATGTATGGTGACACTTTCAGCTGTCTCCAGCACATGATCAGGTGTGTTGGTTTCTAATGCAAACAACACATTCACTGTATGTTTTGATGTACATGTGATAAACTGGAATCTTGATGAGAGCATAATATCATGTACTTGGTTTTATTGATGATCTGCCCTATGCAGATTATCTGAAGGGAAGCACAAATGGGACAGCATTTTACTTTGATAGATTTTAAGACCAAATTGATGTATCTTGTCAAATTTGTATTTTGACTTTAATCTTTATCTTTTGTCCACAGTGACCACCACCAAATCTAATAGGGTTAACTCTTTCAAATCTCTTACTAGCTCTTCTTTCAGTTAGTCCTGACGAAGGGTCTCAGCCCGAAACGTCAACTGTACCTCTTCCTAGAGATGCTGTCTGGCCTGCTGCGTTCACCGGCAACTGATGTGTGTTGCTTGAAATTCCAGCATCTTCAGAATTCTGTGTGTGTGTGTACTCTTTCTCACTTTTTCCTTTGTTCTTTTATATAGTTAACAAGCTGTTGGAATTTAATCATGATGCATTTCCTTATTTGGCACCAGACAGAACAATGTGTTTAATTTTGTATTCCACAGCTCCCCCACCACCACCCCCTGCAATGCGGAATGGAGCCCGAGAAGCCCCTCCCCCGCTGCCACCCTATAGGACGCCCTCTTCAGACCCTTCACATCGAGGCAAGCCACCACCACCTCCAATGCGGACTCCTGCACCCCCTCCTCCACCACCACCTTTACGAAATGGACACAGGGACCCTGTTGGATCATCTTCCAAATCATTCCTAGGTAACAGTCGGGCTAAGAATGCCAAACGGCAACTGTTTTTAAATTTCTCAGTTACTTGTATATGTGTCTGCAGAATATTGCGTGTCTTTTCCAACCAGACAGCTGCTCCCAAATCTCAGTACCTTTCTCCATTCTCCTGTTTTAATGTACCTGCTGATCTGTTTTAAACTTCCCTTCTCCAATTGAAAATGGTGCTTTTTGAAATGTTTCTATCACTTGTTTATTTGATACTTTTTATAGATTAATGGAACGCTACAGCACAGAACCAGACCCTTTGGCCCATCTAATCCATGACAATCTATTATTCTGCTTAGTCTTATTGACCTGCACCCTTGACCGATTCCCTCCATACCCCTCCAATCCATGTACCTATCCAAATTTCTCTTTAATGTTGAAAGTGAACCCACATCCACCACTTTTGCTGGCAGCGAGTTCTACACCCTTCATTCTGTGAGTGAACATGTTCCCCTTAAATTTTCACATTTAATCTATGACCTCTGGTTCTAGTCTTCCCCCACCCCCCAATCTCAGTGCAAAAAGACTGCTTGCATTGACCCTATCTATGTTCCACATAATTTCGTACACCTCTATCAAATCTGTTAGCATCCTATATTCCCATATAAAAATATGAACAGTGGCATAGGATAACAGTTCCATTTATTTATGGAAATATCTTGAAATGTTTTTGAGACGATAGTTCCTTATATTTATCCTCAGCTATCACACTCTTCCATGAGCATTTGTGCACACAATGAAGATTTTATTTTAACAAAATGGAAATAGATTAATCTGACAAGTAGGAATCAGAAACTTGTAGCACTTTTATTTGTGTGAGACTATATTAAAGTCACTGCCCTTTTGGAAGTATAGTGTGCAGTTGGTTCCTTTAACCAATTTTCTCCTCCACTACAGGTGTCCCCCGCTTTTCAAACGTTCACTTTACGAAACCTCACTGTTACAAAAGACCTACATTAGTTACCTGTTTTCGCTAACGGAAGGTGTTTTCACTTATGAAAAAAGGCAGCGCGCGAAAAAGGCAGCGCGCGAAAAAGGCAGCGCGCGAAAAAGGCAGCGCGCGAAAAAGGCAGCGCGCAAAAAAGGCAGCGCGCAAAAAAAGGCAGCGCGCGGAAACAAGGCAGCACGCGAAACAAGGCAGCGCACGCCCCAAGCAGCCGCTCCTCCCCCGGAATTGCATTCCACCCGGCATTGCTTAAACACGTGCCTGTGAGCAGCCGTTAGCAAGATGAGTTCTAAGGTATCGGAAAAGCCTAAAAGAGCTCGTATGGGTGTTACACTTAACGTAAAACTAGACATAATTAAGCGTTTCGATCATGGTGAACGAAGTAAGGACAAAGTGAGTTTGGCTTGTGGAAGTTGATGAAGATGATGTTGAAGAGGTTTTGGCATCCCATGACCAAGAGCTGATAGATGAAGAGCTGATGCAATTGGAAAAGGAAAGGATAACAATTGAAACTGAATGCAGTAGCGAAAGGACCGAAAGTGAAGTCGTACAGGAACTGAACGTGAAGCAACTGCGTGAGATTTTCGCTGCAATTATTGCAGGGAAGTACGACTTTAATTTTGAAAGGATATGAAGGTTTAGGGCATATTTGCAAGATGGTTTGAGTGCTTACAAAGAACTGTATGATAGAAAAATGCGCGAGGCTAGCAGTCAAGCATACTGTTGTTTTTCAAGCCTTTCGCATCAGCCACAGCAGATGACGAACCTTGACCTTCGACGTCGAGGCAGGCAGACATAGAAGAAGATGACCTGCCTGCCCTGATGGAAACAGACGACACCTCAGTGTCCCACCACTCCAACCCCCGGGTTGCGGACAGATACGGATTCGCAGAGAATGCAGCGGTAGCTGGGACGCACCCAGCACATCTTTAAGAAAAAAAGCCGAAATAAACAAGCTAATTAATTACGTGCCGGGCGGCACCTAATTAATTAGCTTGTTTATTTCAGCTTTTTTCTTAAAGATGTGCTGGGTGCATCCCAGCCACAGCTGTACCCCTGCATGCTTTGCAGATCGGTATCGTTCGCTGGCCTGGAGGTTGGGGACCACTGTACCACCCCAACCTCTGACGATTCAGCCTAACACACCATCATCAGTGTGCTCGGCGCTGACTTCCCAATTCCGGTAAGTGATACTACACTGTACATACATCATTTCTACTTTATATAGACTGTATTTTTATGTGTTACTTAGAATGATTTGGCAGCTTCATAGCTTAAAGGTTACTGGAGAGAGTATTTTTGCCGAGAGCGCTTGCATGAGATTTTCGCTACGGAGAACAGTGCAGGCAATGATTATAGAGAAGTTTTTCTACTTTATATAGGCTGGGTATTTATCATATCATTCCTGCTTTTACTATGTTACTGTTATTTTAGGTTTTATGTGTTATTTGGTAGGTTATTTTTAGGTCTGCGAATGCTCACAAATTTTTCCCATATAAATGGTAATTGCTTCTTTGTTTTACGACACTCTGGCTTACGAAGTGTTTCATAGGAACACTCTACCTTCGGATGGCGGGGGAAACCTGTATTGCTTTTCTGATTGACTCTTTCCTGGGGTGTAGCAAAACACAAAAGCCTGCAGTTTGAAACTACCTTAGATAATCCAGAATTTCAAGCAGTTAATCTGTTGCGATGGACGTCATAGATCTTGTCCTTGTATCCATTTGCACACTTTCTTACTGTCATAGGATTAATGACCAGGAGAAAGAGCTCGAGTTGGCTTCCTGTCTTCCTCTGGCCCCATTCATGTCCTATTGGCTAGGATCACAAAACCCTGCCTCTGTTTATGGTTCAGCAGTATACCAGGAGTTGTTCTATGTAAAGCATTGGTTTTAAGGTCTATTAAGTTCCTTGAGGTCATTTGGGAAAGCTAATGGCGTGTTCACACTGAATGAAGAAAAAAATTATGGATATTATTAAACAATAGGTATTTATGAAGTTCTAAATTTGCTGAGTTCTGCGTATTTCAGAGAGTTCTAATTAGAATGGTTATCTTCCAGTTGAAAAGCTAACAATCGCAAATGTTGGAAACCTGAAATAGAAATTTAAATAAAATGCTGGAAATACTCAGCTGGTCAGGCAGCATCTGTGGGAGGAAGAAAGACTGTTTCTCTTTTAATAGGAGCCCTGTGTGGTCTTTTCCAAATATTATTACAGGAACTTTTTTTTTCCCTTGTTCTTTCTGCATTACTATTCTTTGGGCGCTTACAGTGGTTTGTCACCCAGTTGATGGTTTTCCAGATGTAAAGTTAACTATTAAGCTTGTTATTGGACTCCTGCAAGTAATCTGACACTTTTGTCCATACTTCCAGTATAGGTTATTAGAAAGAAAAGTAACCTTTACCACTAAGATCAACCCAGATACACTACTGCTATTGATTAGAAATTGACTAACCTAAGTTGCTCTGGTTCATTCCCAAATACAGCAGGACAATGTGCAAAGAAATTAATTTAGCTTTCAGAGCAGATGTCTGCAGGACATAAAATCAGTACTGGACAATACATTTTTCCTGGCAGGAAGGATTTCAAGGTATAGTCTCATATTACAGAAATACATTTTGTCATCTCTCTCTCATCTACATAACTTGATGTAGAATAAAGGTGCTCACGAGTTTACTTGGGGCATTGTTTTCAGACAGAGGAACAGAAAAATTAAATGTGTTTCTTAAAAAAAAATTAAGTGGATTGATTTTAAACCTTAGTTTCTCCCTCTGCTTGAGTGTCAATTCCTGCCCAAGATGGCTGCCCAGCCTAGTGCTGCATATGCCAACCAGTTGGAGTTATGAGAAAGCCAGCCAGAGTGTCTGTCTGTTGGATATGCTTCCCCTCCCTCCCCACTCAGGTAAGCTCTATTCCCAACACCATCTTTCTATAAGGTGAAATCTAACATAAATGGCTGTGATACTTCACTCCCCAATGAGCTCAATCCCTTTTATGTACACTTTGAAAGAAAGAAAAAACCACACCTCTGAGTATCCCTGCAGCATCTGGTGACCCTGTGATACCTGCCTTCGAGGCTGACGTCAGAGCATCCTTCTAAAGGGTGAACCTTCTCAAGGCTTCAGGCCCCACTGGTGTACCTGACAAGGCACAGAAAACCTGTGCCAACCAACTGGCAGGAGCAAGGATGTGGACCCACTGCAGTTTGCCTACACCACAGGTCTATAGCACGTGCAATCTCACTGGCTGTCCACTCAGCCTTGGACCACCTGGACAACAGCAATACCTCTAGCAGGCTGCTGCTTATTGATTACAGCTTAGTGATCAGAACCATCAACCCCTAATCAACAGGTTTCAAAACCTGCACCTCGTTCTTCCCTTTGCAACTGGATCCTTGACTTCCTCATCATCAGTGCAGATCATAAAATAAATCTCCTCTTCCCTAACAATCAAAACAGGTGCACCTTAAGGGTGCGTGCTTAGCCCACTGTTCTTCTCTCTGTAATCATGACCGTGTGTCTTGGCACAGCTCAAATGACATATATAAGTTTGCAGATAACACAACTATTGGAAGAATCTCAGATGGTGGCAAGGAGGCATATAGGAATCAGGTAGGTCAGTTAGTTGAGTGGTGTTGCAACAACAACCTTGCACTCAACATCAGTAAGAACGAGGAATTGATTGAAGACTTCAGGAAGAAGTAGAGAGAACACACCAGTCCTCATCAATGGGTCAACGGTAGAAAGGGTGAGCAGCTTAAAGTTCCTGGATCCAACATGTTGATGTAATCATGAGCAAGGAACTCCAGTTGGTATACTTCATTAGGAGATTGAGTATGTCACTAAAGACCATCAGGTTTCTACAGATGTACCATTAAGAGCATGCTAACTGGTTGCATCACTGTGGAAGGAGTTCACAGCACGAAGGAACCCACACAGTGGAAGAACTTGCAACCTCCTTGTGGACATTTGTGGGAAATGAACACCGATCACTGCCTCTGGAAGTGTTGCACTAACCACTATGCTACTGTTCAGTATGAAAACTGAATCACTTTTCCTCTGCTTTTAACCATTTCTGTACTTTAACAAAGGTTTGGCAATAGCAAACAACTGTTAATTTAACTGGTTCCTACAGTTAAGACTAGGCAGGCTAGGATGAGTTCAATGCTCTTCTTGTCCACACAACTTTATAATCTGATTGGAGCTGAAGAGTTAATGATACTGAATATTGATCAGTTCCCTAGCTTTTCAACAGGACAATTTTCATTTACCCAGGCTAGTACTAACCCAAGCAAAAGCATGAAATGCTGGAAGCACTCAGCAAATTGAGGAGATCAGTGAGGGAGAAAACCTTGACATTTCAGATCATGATAGCTCATAGTTCTTAAAACAAAACGTTTCTTTTCTAGATGACTTTGAATCAAAATACTGCTTTCACCCGATTGAAGATTTTCCTGCACCAGAGGAGTATCGGCATTTCCAAAAAACATACCCAAGTAAGATGAACAGAGGTGAGTTGCTCCAACTTGTGTTTAATCAATATGCAAGGATTCCTGTTTTACATGAGTACTGAGCACCCCTCAGATCAATGTCATTAAAGTGAGCCAAAGGGAGTATGGGCAGCACCTATGGAGATGGAAAGAGTTAATGTTATAGATCAATGATCATTTGTCAGAACTGAGAAAACTACAAATGGGGAAGAAAAAAGTTGCAAGCAGAGGAGAGCTGTGGAAAGCGGCCAGTGAGTGAATGGGCCAGTGAAAGAGTGGAGCTTTGAGGCTTTGACTCGAGAGTCTTCGACGAGAAGAGGCGGAGGACAAGCTTGCTCGCAGTTAGTCTTTACAGTGCCTCCTGAGACAGTGATGTGCCTCTCATGTGAGATGTGGCAGTCTTGGGGGAACGCCCCTCTCCCGCAGAGTCACATCTGCCAGAAGTACATATGGCTGGGTGATCTGGAAGACCATGTAAGGAATCTGGAGCAGCAGCTGGATGACCTTCGACTCATAATGGAGAATGAGGCAGTCATAGATGAGAGCTACAGGGAGGTAGTCACACCTAGGCTGTCAGAAGCAGGTCGTTGGGTGACAGAGGGGGGGAAAGCGAAGGTGAGCAGACAGGTAGCGCAGAGCACCCCTGTAGCCGTTCCCCTGAATAATAAGTTTACCATCCTGGATACTGTTGGTGGGGACGACCAACCAGGTGTGAGCCACGGTGGCAGGGCCTCCAGCACTGAGTCTGACCCTGTGGTGCAGAAGGGTGGGATGGAGAAGAGGAGAGCTGTCGTCATCGGAGACTTTATAGGCAGGGGAGCAGACAGGAGATTTTGTGGATGTGAGAAGGACACCCGCATGGTTTGTTGCCTCCCGGGTGCCAGGGTCCGGGATGTCTCTGACCGGGTGCACGACATCCTGGTACGAGAGGGAAAGCAACCAGAAGTCGTGATACATGTTGGGACCAACGACATAGGCAGGAAGAGGGATGAGGTCCTGAAGTGTGAGTTTCGGGAACTAGGCAGAAGGCTGAAGAACAGGACCTCAAGGGTGGCGTTCTGAGGATTGCTGCCAGTGCTACGTGACAGTGATGGTAAGAATTGGAGGAGATGGCAGTTGAATGTGTGGCTGAGGAGTTGGTGCAGGGAGCAGGGTTTTAGATTTTTGGATCATTGGGATCTCTTCTGAGGAAGGTGGGACCTGTACAGATTGGATGGGTTGCACCTGAACTCGAGGGGGAGCAATATCCTTGCAAGTAGGTTTGCGAGCATGGTTTGGGAGGGTTTAAACTAATTTGCAGGGTGATGGGACCCGGAGCGATAGAGCAGTGAAAGAAGTGCATGGAGTAAAGCTAGATCTGACATATGGAGAGGCTTTGCGGAAAGAAAAGCAGAATAAACGGTGTAAAGACAGTAAGGTAGAAGGGCTGAAATGTGTGTACCTCAATGCAAGAAGCATCAGGAACAAAGGTGATGAACTGAGAGCTTGGATACATATATGGAATTATGATGTAGTGGCCATTACAGAGACTTGGCTGGCACCAGGGCAGGAATGGATTCTCAATATTCCTGGATTTCAGTGCTTTAAAAGGGATGGAGAGGGTGGAAATAGGGGAAGAGGGGTGGCATTACTGGTTAGGGATACTATTACAGCAACAGAAAGGGAGGTAATGTAGCAGGATCCTCTTTTGAGTCAGTATGGGTGGAAGTCAGGAACAGGAAGGGAGCAGTTACTCTACTGGGGGTATTCTATAGGCCCCCTGGTAGCAGCAGAGATACAGAGGAGCAGATTGGGAGGCAGATTTTGGAAAGGTGCAAAAATAACAGGGTTGTTGTCATGAGTGACTTTAACTTCCCTAATATTGATTGGCACCTGATTAGTTCCAAGGGTTTAGATGGGGCAGAGTTTAAGTGTGTCCAGGGCGGATTCCTGTCACAGTTTGTGGACAGGCTGACTAGGGGGAATGCCAAACTAGATCTAGTACTAGGTAATGGACCGGGTCAGGTCACAGATCTCTTAGTGGGTGAGCATCTGGGGGACAGTGACCACCGCTCCCTGGCCTTTAGCATTATCATGGAAAAGGATAGAATCAGAGAGGACAGGAAAATTTTTAATTGGGGAAGAGCAAATTATGACACATTTTTGTTTCCATTTCTTGCAGTTGTTCGAGGGGCACCACCTCTGCCACCTGTTGCAAGGTGATCTGTCATCTGGGTTTTGTTGTTTCCTGCGTCCCCTGTTGGAAGACTGATGCTTTAGCTTCCTTTCTTTTCTTGGTGTGCAGCTCAAGATCCTTATCTACTTCACTACATTGAGGCAAAATCTCCAGATCTGCTTAGAGCATGCATTCTAATCTGAGATTTCCAAGGTTCATTTTTGACGGTCACATCTTTCGGCTCCAGCAGTTCTCATTGCAATTGGGCTGAGCTAATGGAACATTGACTGGAATGAGATGATTATTTAAGTTGATGGGTTATTAGATGTTTACAGCTACCAGCGATCCAAGAATGACATGTCTGAGTTACACTACAAATCAAATTGAAACACACAGAATAATTTGTTTTGGTCTTTATTCAGAGATTAAACTGAATCTTTAGCATTCATTTAATTTTATCCTTGGACTTCTGGTAGAGTGGTAGAGACATGGAACACTATTGGGTAAATATAGACCGGTTGGTTTAGACTAAAATTCCCACACATTAAAAAAAAAAAAAAATATTAATTACTTTGATATCTATCTGGTCCTTGCCTTATACATGTCATGCCGTCAGTACCAGATTTATTATTATGTATTTACGCTTCACATACGGGAGCTGTAGTAATCATTGTTATTCTTTCCTTGTAAGTTGTACAGAATTTGTGAATTAGATATGGTGGGGTTAATGGAAGACACTATTTCCCGGATGACTGGCTGATTTTGATTGCATAATCTTTCCACAGTTAATGTTTTGCCTTCAAAGTGGAGCAGCATTGCTCATGATCTAGTATTGTGCCTGAGTGAGTCATTACCCAGGCACATACTGAGTATGAAAGGTGTCCACCTGGACCTCAGTGATGTTCTGGTGTGTGCTAGGTACGAGCACTGAAATGCACTGTGCATTTTTTTTTTGAGATATCACTTCTGGCCAAAGCACTTTGAATTTGGTGTTTTTTTTGTGTGTTTGTAATGTGGCTCTTTCAAGCTTTTCCTGGGAACTTTGTACACTTTTCTCCTATAGATTTCATGCATAGTGCTACATTACCAGTGAGTCTAAATCTCTAATGATAGGAAAAATTATTTCTTCCATAAGCATTCTCTTCCAGTCCTGCCACCACCACCACCACCTACCTCTCTGCATTACATGGACGTAGTTAAATTTGAAACTGTCAGAGATACTGTGCAATCTGTGGAACAGTTTGCATTTTTCAATTCAACTGTTATTCAGAATTGGATTCAGAAACAGACTTAATATCACTGATCTGTTGTGAAATTTGTAGTTCAAGATTGTAGCTTATATAAAAGAGGTATAGGATATATAGAACTGTACCAACTGATTGTGTTGATTTATTTTGTTTTTAAATATTTTAATCAACATTTTTTGAGTCAGTTAATGTTGATATGGCATTATATTCCCACTTGACTGAGTCATTCAGTTTGTTTTACCAAACACTGATAACGCAGTAAAAACAATGCTGAAATACCTTGTCTGCAAATGGCTACTAGTTTATTGTTTCCATGGTAAAACTGTGACCCCCCCCAAAAGAAAAACTGCATAAAGAGCAGTCCTGAAAATTCTATAGTATTATACAGTTGGCCCTCCTTGTCCTGGAACCAATCCCCCGCAGATACCAAAAAACGCGGATGCTCAAGTCCATTATATAAAATGGCGTAGTATTTGCATTTAACCTATGCATATCCTCCTGTGTACTTTAAATTATCTCTAGATTATTTATAATACCTAATACTATGTAAGTAGTTATACTGTATTGTTTAGGGAATAATGACAAGAAAAAATGCTCGAGCGAGTGCTGGAGAGAGAACTTCCGGGTTTTCCCAATCGGCGGTTAGTTGAATCTGCGCATGCAGAACCCGCGGATAAGGAGGGCCAACTGTATACGATAAACAATGTGTTTAACCTTTGTCTAACTTGCAGGTTAAACAGTAGAATTTGAAGTTAAACCCATTGTCAGTGTATGCAACAGAACATTGTTAATTGGCATAGCACAAGAGCCATATTTTACATATATATCTTATGATTCATATAACTGTTTGAATACACCTACCTTAAAAAGGAAGAAGAGTCTGCACTGGTATATTGCTGTATTCATTTGATCAGTGGGAAACACCTATTTAACAGGGCTGCTGCATACGACAGTGCTTCTTGATCCTTATGAATAAAACACACCCAACCATGTATTACT
This sequence comes from Mobula birostris, assembly GCF_030028105.1. Taxonomy (NCBI): domain Eukaryota; kingdom Metazoa; phylum Chordata; class Chondrichthyes; order Myliobatiformes; family Myliobatidae; genus Mobula; species Mobula birostris. Next base: position 47,684,669 of record NC_092402.1, read on the forward strand.
CAGCATCATTCTGATGTGCATGCAGAAATACTGAACGGATGTGCAATTAAATAATAATTTGGCTGTCATTTTTTAAAAAAAAAGTGTGCACATGAAACCAGTGAAGAATCCCTCTGTTTTGCAGTTTTAGTGACATTAATTATTTGGACTGTACATGGATCTTGAAGCATCTGTTTAGATGAATGAGGTATTTTCATTCCTATGTGTAACGTTACTTAAACTTCACAATTGTAAAATTTCACTGGCAGGTAATGTGAAAATAAAGTGTATATATAATGCACTAAATATTGTTCCATTGTGCATGGGATGGTTTGTAAGATTTTGACTCGCTGGTTTGTACAGTAGATGTACTCAAATATACTCATGATTATCCTACAGTTTAAACATTATGGCAGGATAGTTTCTGTACTGTACAGATGCATGCAATTTAAGCTGACGCTCCATGCCATTTCTGTCTTGGTATCAATGAACACAATGTGTTAGCATTTGCTCTGACTGCAATTTCAATAGTGTAGTTTAAAAAAAATAATAGTTTTTGTATAATAATCACGTGAAACATTAATTCTGGTGACCATTCCACAGAACAGTCTGTTCCTTGTAATGTCTTTGTTTTTTGCTGAAAATCTGGTATCCATTTTCATCACCTAGCACACAACAGTAAAGGGAAAAGATAAGTGGGTGCATTGTACAGAAGGCTCATTAACAAATAATGACCAGGATTTGTGAGTTTTAAAATAACTTAGTTTTGTGGCAAGTATGGGTTTTGTTAGTGGTCCCAGGTTTCAGTCTACCAGACTGGGACCTGAGATTTGGTAAGCAGTTTTGAAATGTGCAATATTGGCACTGGTGCTGATGCATGTACACTGATAACAGTACCAATACATGTAACACCGTGCCAGTACCCTGTACATAATATCCCAGCTTCATTATTGGTACACATAGCATCAGTTTCTATTAGTGTATGTAATATGCCAGTCCAGTATAGGTCTAGTATTTGTATGATTTCTGTTTTTTTTTCTTTTACTCTGTAGTTGCCATGAACATTGTGCCTTACAGAATGCACTGGCATTTCTGTGTTGCTTAGTTTTGCTGTTTTACATACGCGCACAAAAAAAGGGCAGAAGGATTTTCCCTTTCATGAATGTTGCCTGTTTTGAGTCCTGTGAATATTGCCATGTATCTGTAATCTGATGCCACCTGTGGTGGGTTTCCTTGTAATTCCAATAGCTTTTCCTCCAACCATGGTGGGTACTCTGCATTTGAATTTTTTTAAACAAGATTAACCTCATTATTATTAAAATTTTGTTTAGCTGGATTAATTTATTGTCTTGATTTTTTTTCCTTTGTGGTAATATAATAGATTGCCAGTCCCCCTCCTATGGTTAATCAGTGCAGGGTATTGAGATAGTCTCTAACTCTGGGTCTAGGGTTTGCTGTAGTTCCCCTGCTATGCAATTCTTGATTATGGAAACAGAACTTTGTAATCACAATTCTTTAAACGGTACAGCAGCCTCTTCTGTGGGATTGAAACACACAAAAGCAAAAAAAGATGTGAAATATGAAGATTGCAATAACTAGAGCATTAAATTCCCTTGTGTATTGCTGTATCATGCAGGCCAGCTGGACTTGGTTCTCTGTTAATTATCAAGAAAATTGAAATAAAAATAATCACTTTAATTTTCTTACCTGAGTGTTAAAGAGTGATTTATTCTTGAGACAATTGCTTTTCTGAATTAGATGATTTTCTTCATGATATTAGAAATAAATGTGTGGAAACTGTGCTCCTTTTGCACACTTGGAATTAGCAGGAGTCATCACTTCATCAGCCACATTGGAAACATATGGTGGCAGAAAAAAGACAGACATCTCTTAACTTCCACACACACACACACACACCCACACCCTTGCCAACTCAGACTCTTTGAGCTGCGTACACGGAAACGCCAGACTGGAGATTTTTGACATATTTCAAATCAATTTAAGAAGAAACATCTATTTCCTTTTGACAGTGTTGCAAGTACAGGTGGAAATACATTGGATCTCTGTATGCGAATGTCAAAATATATAGTCTGTCCAACCCATGCTGTTGGAGAATGGGATTCTACAGCTCAGTCAGAGTTGTCTAACTAGTCACTTTGAAATGACAGCAATCTTATTGTACTTACATTCATGCTATCCAAATGTCTTGGAAAAACTAAGTTCTATTGTAACATATGCTTAAATAATTAATGTTGTTGCAACAACCAATGAAGTAGATGACAGTGGTCTTGACTAAATAAATTAATTGTTGAGAATGGATTTTAAAGGAACAATAAATATTACTAGATATATTATTAATGTAATTCTAATTTGAATGCAAAGACTAAATTTTCACCAAGAATGAGATGGGATGCGTTCAAACCAAAATTGATTTGTTCTTGTACAAATGTGAGCACACAAATGATGATAAACACAATTATTCAATTGATTAACCATTTGAGTTTTCAATTCACTAAATTTACAAATAACAATGTAGTAATTTATCAAACCTGTAGTAATGTTTGAAACTGAAGGACTACTAAATGAAGAGAAATTCACAATTTTACCCAACCACAATTGAAAGACCACAAGTAGCTTATTTTGCAGAAGCATTTTAAATCTGGCAGTTAGAATTCAAAATCCTGTCTAGGAACAAAAGTTGACACTCGTTTGATTCTATTGGAATGTGGCACTAAAGAATACAAAGTGTCTTGTCCTGAAATGTTGACTGTTTATTTCTTTCCGTGGATGCTGCCCAGCCTGCTGAGTTCCTCCAGCATTTTACATAAGATCATAAGAAATAGGAGCAGGAGTAGGCCATCTGGCCCATTGAGCCTGCTCCACCATTCAATAAGATCATGGCTGATCTGTCCATAAACTCAGCTCCATCTACCTGCCTTGTCCCCATAACCCTTAATTCCCCTACTATGTAAAAACCTATCTAACTGTTTCTTAAATACATTTAGTGAAGAAGCCTCAACTGCTTTCCTGGGCAGAGAATTCCACAGATTCACCACTCTCTGGGAAAAACAGTTTCTCCTCATCTCCGTGCCTAAATCTTCTCCCCTGAATCTTGAGGCAATGTCCCCTAGTTCTAGTCTCACCTACCAATGGAAACAACTTTCCTACTTCTATCTTAGCTATCCCTTTCAAAATTTTGTATGTTTCTATAAGATCCCCTCTCATTCTTCTGAAATCTGGAGAGTACAGTCCCAGGCAACACAATCTCTCCATAGGTTAATCCCTTCATCCCTGGATCAAGCTGGTGAACCACCTCTGCACTGCTTCCAAAGCCAGTATATCCTTCCTCAAGTATGGAGACCAGAACTGCACACAGTACTCCAGGTGCGGCCTCACCAGTACATAGTTGCAGCATAACCCTCCCTGTTCTTGAATTCAATCCCTCTAGCAATGAAGGCTAACATTGTGTTTGCCTTCTTAAAAATCTGTTGCACCTGCAAGCCAACTTTTTGCAATTCATGCACAAGCACTCCCAAGTCCCTCTGCACAACAGCATGCATCTTTCACCATTTAAATAATCTGCTCTTCTATAATTCCTGCCAAAGTGGATGATCTCGCATTTACCAACGTTGTATTCCATCTGCCAGACCTTGGCCCACTCACTTAACCTGTCCATATCCCTCTGCAGACTCTCCACATCCTCTGTACAATTTGCTTTTCCACTCAGTTTAGTGTCATCAGCAAATTTTGCTACGCTACACTCAGTCCCCTCTTCCAAATCATCAATGTAAGTGGTAAACAGCTGTGGGCCCAGCACCGGCCCTTGTGGCACCCCACTCACCACTGACTGCCAACTGGAGAAACACCCATTTATACCAACTCTCTGCCTTCTATCAGTTAACCAATCCACTATCCATGCCAATACACTTCCTCCCGACTCCATGCATCCGTATCTTACTTATAAGTCTCTTGTGTGGCACCTTATCGAATGCCTTCTGGAAATCCAAGTATATGACACCCACCTGTACCCCTCTATCTACTGCACTCATTTTTTCCTCAAAGAACTCCAGTAAGTTTGTCAAACAATACCTGCCCTTTCTGAATCCATGCTGCATCTGTCTAATAGAACCACTCCTTTCTAAATGTTTTGCTATTTCTTCCTTAATGACAGCTTCAAGCATTTTCAAGAATTTTGTGTGTGTTACTAAAGGCATCTGTTAGTCTTGCGAGACCATGGATCTGCGCCTGGAAAGTCTTCACTCTCCAGGGCACAGGCCTGGGCAAGGTTGTATGGAAGACCGGCAGTTGCCCACGCAGCAAGTCTCCCCTCTCCATGACACCGATGTTATCCAAGGGAAGGGCAAGGGCCAATACAGCTTGGCACTAGTATCAAGAACACAATACGCTGCCTCGGCTGGGGCTCGAACTCACGACCTTCAGATCGCTAGTCGAATGCCTTAACCACTTGGCCACGTGCCCACTAAAGGATACTAGTCTCAGATTCATTGAGGCCACTCCATATAATGGTGCAAATGGGCATAAGAGGTGGCAGTTCTTTTGATCATGTTAATAAACCAGTTGTAATTTTCTGACAGTCTGGCAGCTTTCTTGTTAACTATTTTCCAGTGGTAGCTGACAAGTTGCCAGGTTTATTGAATTTAATTAACAATGAGATGTGCTTAAATTGTCAGTTGGTGGTTCTGAACCATTAATCACTCAGCTACCTCTCTGGCATCATCATTTTGTAGTGCACTTTAGTGTATGAGGTAAAATTATTGATGAAACGGCATAGGTGGTCGGGAAAAGAGCTCTTACTAATCACTATCAAACTATTAGATGTGTTACACCTGAGTTGAGAATTGATGAGTGAGGGAAATGTGTAATTTGTTTTTAAAAAATACAAAGAAATCCATATTCAGCTACTGCATTGAATTACCAGAAAGTCATATGAGGCAATTAATTTGTGTTCAATTTCAATGATTTGGAGGTTGGATGTTGTTTTCTTTCTGTAAGCAAGCAGCACTTTTGGGTGGTGGGAAAGAAAACATCTAGAAAATACATGTAGGATGCTTAAGAGGGAATTGTACTTCCCATTTCCTACATTACAACTAGGACTTCAGAAATGTTTTGTTGACTATAGAATACTTTGGGACATGTGGAAATCCACAGCTTTATTAATATTTTGCCTACAAATTCAACTCCAATTCAAACTTCAGTAGACTTGCTTGGGAGTAGTACTCTGAAATAAAATGATAGAACACATGCTCCAAATATTCCATTGTCAGCTATTCCTTGCTCCTTCAGAGTGCATTTATAGATTGAGTTTTCCAGCTGCTTCTGGTATGGCTACTGGTGAAATATTTGTGTGGTTAAGCTTCTGGCTGGCTAGCACAACTACGATAAACATAAGTCTTGTGCTGTGGCAAGTAGGCAATATTGAAGCAATTAAGGTTCAGTGTAGTTTTTAATGACGGAGTATTTTAGAGATTATTGAATTAATATTTATTAATATCCATACTGTTTGTCACCAAGTAAACCAGGATTCAATGATTTAGTTATAGAAAAGTAGAGCACAAAACAGGCCCTTTGGCCCATCTACTCAATGCCTAACTATTTATATTGCCTAGTCCCATTGACCTGTACCCAGACCATCGTCCTCCATACGCCTATGATCCATGTGCCTAACCAAACTTTTCTTAAGCATGAAATCGAGATCGCATGAACCACTTGTGCTGTCAGCTCATTCCACACTCTCACGACTCTGAGTGAAGATGTCTCCCATCATGTTCCCCTTAAATATTTCATTCTTCACCCTTAATCCACGACCACTAGTTGTAGTCCCACTCAACCTCAGACTGCTTGCATTTACCTGATTTATACTGTTCATAATTTTGTATACCTCTATCAAATCTCCCCCCCTCCCCCAACCCCAATCTTCTACGTTCCAAGGAATAAAGTCCTAACCTATTCAATCTTTCCTTATAACTCAGATCATCCAGTCCTGGCAACATCCTTGTAAATTTTCTCTTTTAACCTTAATTACATCTTTCCTGTAGTTAGGTTACCAAGACTGCACACAATACTCCAAATTAAGCCTTACCAATGTCCTGTATAACTTCAACATAACATCCCATCTCTTGTGCTCGGTACTTTGGTTTATGAAGGCCAATGTGCAAAATGCTTTCTTTATGACCCTATCTACCTGTGCCCCCACTTTCAATGAATTATGAACCTGTATTCCAGATCCCTTTGTTCTACCACACTCCTTTGTGCCCTACTGTTCACTGTGTAAGACCTACCCTGGTTGGTCCTCCCAAAGTGCAACACCTCACACTTGTCTGCATTAAATTCCATCTGCCATTTTTCCAGCTGGTCCAGATCTCACTGCAAGTTCTGATAGTCTACCTCACTATAAACTATACCCCCAATTTTGGTGTCATCTGCAAATTTGACGATCCAGTTAACCACATTATCATCCAGACCATTGATGACAAACAACAACGGACCCAGTACTGACCCCTGTGGCATTCCACTAGTCACAGGCCTTCAGTCAGAGAGGTAACCATCTACGACCACTCCCTGGCTTCTCCCACAAAGCCAATGTCTAATCTAATTTACTACCTCATCTTAAATGACTAAATCTTTTTGACCAACCTCCCATGTGGGGCCTTGTCAATGCCTTGCTAAAGTTCATGTAGACAACATCCACTGCCTTGCCTTCATAAACTTTCCTGGTAACTTCCTCAAAAAACTCTTTTAAGATTGGTTAGACATGGCCTACCATGCAAAAGCTATAATCCCTAATAAGTCCCTGTCTCTCCAAATACTCATATCTGGTCCTTTTGAATACCTTCCAATAACTTTACCACTACTGATGTCAGGCTCACCGACCCATAATTTCTTGGAACTTAGATCCTTTCTTCAACAGCAGAACACCAAAATGATAGGAGAAGACAGGAGGGGGAGGGATGGAGCCAAGAGCTGGACAGGTGATTGGCAAAAGGGATATGAGAGGATCATGGGACAGGAGGCCCAGGGAAAAGGGAAGGGGGGGGGAACCCAGAGGATGGGCAAGGGGTATAGTCAGAGGGAGAAAAAGGAGAGAGAGAGAAAGAATGTGTGTATATAAATAAATAACGGATGGGGTACGAGGGGGAGGTGGGGCATTAGTGGAAGTTAGAGAAGTTAATGTTCATACCATCAGGTTGAAGGCTACCCAGACGGAATACAAGTTGTTGTTCCTCCAACCTGAGTGTGGCTTCATCCTTACAGTAGAGGAGGCCGTGGATAGACATGTCAGAATGGGAATGGAATGTGGAATTAAAATGTGTGGCCACTGGGAGATCCTGCTTTCTCTGGCGGACAGAGCGTAGGTTATCAGAATGGGAATGAAGCGGAACAAGTGCTACACATGCCCTTACACTTCCTCCCTTACCACCATTCAGGGCCCCAGACAGGCCTTCCAGGTGAGGCAACACTTCACCTGTGAGTCGGCTGGGATGATATACTGCGTCTGGTGCTCCCGATGTGGCCTTCTATATATTGGCGAGACCCGACGCAGACTGGGAGATCGTTTTGCTGATCACCTATGCTCTGTCTGCCAGAGAAAGCAGGATCTCCCAGTGGCCACACATTTTAATTCCACATCCCCCCTCCCCCCTTTCCCACTCCCTGGGCCTCCTGTCCCATGGTTCTCTCATATCCCTTTCGCCAATCAATTGTCCAGCTCTTGGCTCCATCCCTCCCCCTCCTGTCTTCTCCTATCATTTTGGATCTCCCCCTCCCCCTCCCACTTTCAAATCTCTTACTAGCTCTTCCTTCAGTTAGTCCTGATGAAGGGCCTCGGCCCGAAACATCGACTGTACCGCTTCCTAGAGATGCTGCCTGGCCTGCTGCGTTCACCAGCAACTTTGATGTGTGTTGCTAACCTTTTGATTCCTGACTTTGTCTGAGGTCTTAACAACATCTGTCTTCACAACCTCTCCACTAACTGTTCTGGTGCTCTGGTTCCCATTCCTCTGCAGCTCTAGTTTAAACCCCTCTATGCAGCTCTAGCAAACCTTCCCGCTAGGTTATTAGTCCCTGTTCAGTTGAGGTGCAAACAGTCTCTTCTGTACAGGTCTCACCTTCCCTGGAAGAGAGCCCAATGATCCAAAAATCTGATGCCCTCCCTCCTACACCAACTCCGTAGCCACATGTTAAATAGTATGATCTTCCTATTTCTGGTCCTATTCGCATGTGGCATGGGTAGAAGTCCTGATACCAGAACTCTGGAGGTGCTGTCCTTTAACTTGGCACCTAATTCAGTGAACTCACTTTGCAAAATCTCGTCACTCTTTCTACCTATGTCATTAGTAGCTACATGACCAGCTACTAATGGGCTTAACATCCCACTACATGGTGAAGACTCGATCCGAGACGTTTTGGACCCTGGCTCCTGGGCGGCAACATACCATCCAGGAATCCTGTTCTCATTCACAGAACCTCCTTTCTGTTCCCCTAACTAACAAATCCCCTATCACCACTGCTCACCTCTTCTCCCCTTCCCTTCTGAGTCATAGAGCCAGACTCAGTGCCAGAGGCCTGACCACTGTCACTTTCTTCTGCTGGGTCACACCACCCCCCACCCCCCCAACCCCCCAACAGCATTCAAAGTGCTGTTGAGAGGATGGCCATGGGATACTCTGCACTGGCTGTTTAACTTCTTGCAGGTGAGGTCGAAAGGGATATGGGAGGTCTCCCTGCCATCCCATGATAGGAGCATTGAACTATGCTGCCTGGCATCCCTGCTGTTCTAACTGTGTAAATGTAAAGAAGGGAACAATAAATAAACTGGAGAAAAAAATTATCTACGGCTTTTTCGCATTCTCTCACTTAAGCCTCTCCTTGCTGAAGCATCAGAGTTAAAGCCTCAAATAACCACTCCAACACTGTCCACTCCAACAATGGCCACTCTGCTTGCCCCGGCCTTATCTTCTGATAAATGTAAAAACAATATTCATGGTCTTCTGGGGTATGAGCTTTCCTTTAATAAAAAGTGATTATCCTTTAACTTAAAAGTCACTATCTATTTCAATAGTGGATGTTGTGATGGAGAGTGCACAGTAAACATACTCCTTACACGCGCATTTATGCACCCACACCCATCATTCTGCTGTTGTTGCGCTGAATATATGCAATTCAATGTCTTCCCCCAGCATGTTGTAATAATGGGTCCTAAAGGGTTGGCTTTATGGTGCTTTTCCTGCCACACACAGTGCATTTCTTTAGTAATGGGGATGTGTATATATTGTTTGTATATTGTACATAATATAGATACCTCTGTTTATTTTGTAATATGATGGTAACTATATTGTGGGTTACTTCATATTCTAATTCATGTGTAGTCCTAAGTTAACTTAGTGGGTAATTAAAGATGGTATGTCCTGTGCTTAATAAACAGGGCTCATCATTTGGAGTAGGAGAGAGGGAGAAAGATTGGGTTGTCAGGAGTTCACACTGGACAAAAGTAGCATGGAGCTACTTTAGTGTTTTCTGGTAGATAACGTTTTGTAAATATTGACAGCTTTCTTTTCACTGTTTCCGCTAATTTTTGTAAGTTTGATTTTTGTCACACCTAATAAACACTCTTGCACTAAAGTGCTAAGCGACTCCAGCCATTTTTTCCTTCGGTCAAAACATACATATTTAACAATTGTGTAAATTTTGAGTTATAATCTTCCTTTTAATGGAACAAAAACTGAAAAAGGACAGAAACATTCAGCAGGTCAGCCAGCATCTTTGGAAGGAAAAATGTTTAATATTTTTCATCCAGATTACTGCCAGAACTGAGAAAGAGATTAAAAACAAGATAGTTTTCAGCAGGAGAGAAAGCAGGGTAGGGATGAATAGCAGAAATACCATTAACAGGGTGAGTCCGCATGAGGGTAGTTACCTTGACACAAATTAGGTATTAATTTTGCTCTGAGTATCCAAATAGTTCCTTCTTGATCTACATGGCCTTGACCCAGACATTGATAGTGTTGACCATGAAACAAGTGAGATTGTCCTGTGGTCTGCATGCTTATTTAGAACATAAAACACAGGAACAGGGTTTTCGGCCCACAATGTTGTAGTGAACCAGCTAAAAAGCAAATCTAAAACACCCAAACACTAATCCCTCCTACCAACACAATGTCCAAAACCCTGCATTTTCCTCACATCTGTATGCCTATCTAAGTGCCTCTTAAAAGTCTCTAATGGATTTGCCTCTACCACCATACCAGGCAGCACATTCCAGGCATCCCACAATTCTCTGAGTTAAAAACGTACCCCTTACATCCCCCTTGAACCTACACCCCTGTTATCTTAGGGCCTCTGGTATTAGACATTTCCTGGGAAACTGATACTCACTGTCTATCTATGTCTCTCATAATTTTATAAACCTCTATCAGATCTCCCCTCAGCCTCCACTGCTCCAAAGAAGACAACCCAAGTTTGTCCAGACTCTCATGATAGCACATGCCCTCTAAACCAGGCAGCATCCTGGTAAACCTCTTCTGCACCCTCTCCAAAGCCTCAACATCCTTCCTATAGTGGGGCAACCAGAACTGAATGCAATACTCCAGATGTGTCCTAACCAGAGTTCTATAAAGTTGCAACATAATCTCCTGACTTTTGAACTCAATGCTTTGACTAATACAATAAAAACAAGCATTCCATAAGCCTTCTTAACCACCCTATCAACCTGTATCATCACTTTCATGGAGCTATGAACTTGGACCCCAAGATCTCTCTGCTCAGCAACACTGTTAAGGATTTTGCCCTTAACAGTATACTGTCTCCTTGCATTTGCCCTACCAAGGTGCAACACCTCACATTTATCTGTGTTAAACTTCATCTGCCATTTTTCTTCCTGCAACTGATCTATATCTTGCTGTATTCTTTGCCAGTCTTCTACACTATTCACAACTCCACCAATCTTATATCATCTACAAACGTACTGATGCACCCATGTACATTTTCATCCAGCTCAGTTATATACATCACAAACAGCAGAGGTCCCAGTACAAATCCCTGCGGAACTCCACTAATTACAGACCTCCAGTTGGAATAAGTCCCTTCAACCATTACCCTCTGTTTTCTATGCGCAAGCCAGTTCTGAATCCAAACGTTCCTCCCCCTTGACCTCCAAGTACCCTAACATATTTATACACTCAGCACTGATCTCCTGGTCCTATATATCTTTTTACTTGGTAAATACTGAAACAAAGTACTCATTAAGTACCTGACTCACATTCTCAGCATCCAAGCAAATATTCCATTTGCAGCATGTTAAGACAAAATGCCAGTAAATGTAAATTCTGTATGGTTGACATTTACGACCAATCCTGAGTTTTGTTACTGATAAAAATTGAATAATTTCTTCAAGTGCAAGGTTAGTGTATTTTCTCTTTTTTAAAAAGGAAAAATCAATTAATATCAAGCTCTGATCCACTGAGGAAAAGAGCTATCAGTAGGAAATTACTGGGGTACATGTTTCCTTGGTCACTTATTCTAAACTTGCAACCATATGGCAGATTTAGGTTGTACTCAAAGTTCAGCACGGCAAGTGGGACTGAACCATATGAGGTTTGTCTACGTCATGCATCAATATGTTGTATGTTCAGCAAAAATGACTAAACACAAATTTTGTTGTCTGGTAAATAAATTGCTTAGGACAGCATGGAGCTGAGTACGCCAGTAATTGGAGATCAAGTAACTTGATACTCTCGATTTCATTTTAATTTTATAATCTGCCAACATATTCAAAAATTTATATTAAAATACAAGCTTTGAGTTTGTGAAATAAATATTCTTTGCCAACTGCTACAAGGCAATTAAATTGCTAACAAGTTTAAGTGTGAAAATCTACTATCTAAAAGCTTCACAACACAATATGGTTAAGCTGGAAGCAAGAACTTTTTGTACCCATGGAATAAATGATCAAAATAGAACCGAGCTAAACCTTTACATTATTCAGACACAAGGAACTAACTCCTATTTTCATTGAGTTCTCTGGTCTGAAACGCATAGTTTGGTTATTCAGGTTATCGAGGCAGTGTTCCTTCAAACCAAACTGTTGTAACTTTAGGAGAGAAAAATCATCAGTATTGAGAGCACACACTTTGGCAGACCATCTACACTTTGGGTTCCATAGTTTAGGGTATAGAGTTATAAAAAACATACAATGTAGGAATTGTAAGTGTATTTCTAACTGCGTACTGTTTTCTCTGTTCAGGGACAGTACAGTCAACTGTGATTGAAATCCCACTGAACAAACTGTTCTAAAATTCTGTCACAACTCTGGTTTAAGAGGGAAAGTACCCTGTCAAAGATAACAAAGTTAATATAGGTAACATCACAATCATGGCAGCCAAAAACAAAAGAATCAGTTTAGCTATGATGGGAGAACCACAAAAGGGAACTGACGAAAATCAAGAGTCTTGCAAAAGGTTCCTAGTCTAACTGGGTTTCAGATTTACCACTAAAGTGGTAAAGAGGTGAGGCATTAAGCCCACTGTTTCCACATATCACCCTGTGGTTAATGACATTCTCAAAGTTGGCTTCAGTAAATACGATTTAGAATATACGATTCAACAATGATAGAATTTTAATCATTTTATTGGTATGAGGGTCCTTGCTGACAGGTGATTCAACCATGATGTGATGGCTGGATCTGGATCTGGGCTCCATTCTCCAGTTATACAAAGTATTAATCTATTTTCAATTTTTAAAAAAATGTCAAACCCTACTGCCAACATTTTTTTTTAACTACAGGCAAGTACTCGAGATGCATAGCTGGGGTGGGTGGCTTTCACATACTGCCTTTGTGCACTTTCCCTATTTCAATTCCTGAACATTAACTGACAATGTGGGCAGGACTAATTCCCTGTGATGACAGCCAACCTCAGGAGGCAAAGATGTCTCTAATTGGTTCTCACCATGGTGGGTAGGTTGACAAACTGTCAAGTGTGTTCTGATGCTGGGATAAAGTATATCGTTTCTGAGAAGGATTATACCTGACTATTGATGACTGGATCTGTGCAATTCCAAGCAAAATAGGCTCTGCTGGAGGGAAGAGTCTACTAGTTATCAAGGATGTGATAACAGCACATTTGGAAAGCGGTGAAATCATCGGACAAAGTCAGCATGGATTTGTGAAAGGAAAATCATGTCTGACGAATCTCATAGAATTTTTTGAGGATGTAACTAGTAGAGTGGATAGGGGAGAACCAGTGGATGTGGTATATTTGGATTTTCAGAAGGCTTTTGACAAGGTCCCACACAGGAGATTAGTGTGCAAACTTAAAGCACACGGTATTGCGGGTAAGGTATTGGTGTGGGTGGAGAGTTGGTTAGCAGACAGGAAGCAAAGAGTGGGTATAAACGGGACCTTTTCAGAATGGCAGGCGGTGACTAGTGGGGTACCGCAAGGCTCAGTGCTGGGACCTCAGTTGTTTACAATATATATTAATGACTTGGATGAGGGAATTAAATGCAGCATCTCCAAGTTTGCGGATGACACGAAGCTGGGTGGCAGTGTTAGCTGTGAGGAGGATGCTAAGAGGATGCAGGGTGACTTGGATAGGTTGGGTGAGTGGGCAAATTCATGGCAGATGCAATTTAATGTGGATAAATGTGAAGTTATCCACTTTGGTGGCAAAAATAGGAAAACAGAATATTATCTGAATGGTGGCCGATTAGGAAAAGGGGAGGTGCAATGAGACCTGGGTGTCATTATACACCAGTCATTGAAAGTGGGCATGCAGGTACAGCAGGCGGTGAAAAAGGCGAATGGTATGCTGGCATTTATAGCCAGAGGATTCGAGTACAGGAGCAGGGAGGTACTACTGCAGTTGTACAAGGCCTTGGTGAGACCACACCTGGAGTATTGTGTGCAGTTTTGGTCCCCTAATCTGAGGAAAGACATCCTTGCCATAGAGGGAGTACAAAGAAGGTTCACCAGATTGATTCCTGGGATGGCAGGACTTTCATATGAAGAAAGACTGGATGAAATGGGCTTGTACTCGTTGGAATTTAGAAGATTGAGGGGGGATCTGATTGAAACGTATAAGATCCTAAAGGGATTGGACAGGCTAGATGCAGAAAGATTGTTCCCGATGTTGGGCAAGTCCAGAACGAAGGGCCACAGTTTGAGGATAGAGGGGAAGCCTTTTAGGACCGAGATTAGGAAAAACTTCTTCACACAGAGAGTGGTGAATCTGTGGAATTCTCTGCCACAGGAAACAGTTGAGGCCAGTTCATTGGCTATATTTAAGAGGGAGTTAGATATGGCCCTTGTGGCTACGGGGATCAGGGGGTATGGGGGGAAGGCTGGTGCGGGGTTCTGAGTTGGATGATCAGCCATGATCATAATAAATGGCGGTGCAGGCTCGAAGGGCCGAATGGCCTACTCCTGCACCTATTTTCTATGTAATGTTTCTATGTATGTTTCTAAAGTTAGGACTCCAGATTGAGTACTGTCCCACACTATGACCCAATGCAAAAAAATGACTGGAACTTCAGAAGTGGTGTCATCAATGTACTTTAAAAATAGAAGATGTTAATTTTCCACACATTGACTGCAAGTACTTTGTAGCCCTAATTAACAGCTGCCTTAAAAGTCTTGTTTTGTGATTCATGCAATATAATTGCATACTTAGGAGTGTGCAATGAAGAGTTTGTTTCATGAGTTTTCTGCCAGTTACAATGAACTTTTTTGCTGACGGTTGATCACAAAAGATCTTCAAGTGAGAATTGCAGTAATATGGGTCCAGCTGGCCAACTTGCTCACTAATGTTAAACTGGAGAATGAACAATCAAAACTACTTTAAAAAACAAAATGCTGATTCAGTACCACCTTTGATTCGGTCAACATCAGTGGTGGTGTCAGCAAACTTAAGTATGGCGTTGGAGCTGTGCTGAACCACACAGTCATAGGTGTAAAGTGAGCAGAGCAGGGGGTTAAACACATACCAATATGGTGCACATGTGCTGATGGAGATTGTGGAGATGTTGTTGCCAATCAGAACCGACTGGGGTCTGCAAGTGAGGAAATGGAGGATCTAATTCCACAGAAATTATTGAGGCCAAGGTTTAGAAGCTTATTGATTGGTTTTGAGGAGATGATAATATTGAATGCCGAGCTGAACAAAATAAAGAGCATCCTGATGTATGCATCTTTGGTGTCCAGATGTTCCATGGTCAAGTGAAGAGCCAATGGGATGACATTTGTTGCTCCAGTAGGCAAATTGGAGCGGATCCAAGTCTCTTCTCAGGCAGGAGTTGATATGTTTCATCAGCAACCTCTCAAAGTACTTCATCGCTGTGGACGTAGGTGCTACCAGATGATAGTCATTGAGGCAGGTCACCACCTTCTTCTTAGGCGCCGGTATTACTGAAGCCTGCTTGAAGCAGGTGGGCACCTCAGACTGCCGAAGCCAGAGGTTAAAGGTATCGGTGAGCACTTCAGTCAGTCGATTAGGTGAGGCCTTTAGTACTTGGCCAGATACCCCATCTGGGCTGTATGATTTCTGTGGGATCACCCTCCTGAAGGATATTCTCACGTTGCTCTCAAAGACTGAAAACACAGGATCATTGGGGGCTGTGGGAGCTTACGATGGCTCCTCCATGTTTTGATGGTCAAAGTGAGCATAGAAGGCATTGAGCTCATCTGGAAGCGAAGCCCTTTTTGGTCCGTATTCACTGTCTGATGATTTATAACACGAAAGAATGGGGTACTTACGATACACACAGAGAATGCTGGAGGAAATCAGCAGGTCAGACATCATCTATGGAAAAGAACAAAGAGTCGATATTTTTGGTTGAGACTCTTCATCAGGACTGGAAGGAAGGGGGAGAAGCCAAAAGGCTTCATTGAGACTGGAAAGTAAGGGGGCTTCTTACACCTGCCTTTCCAGTTCTGAAGAAGGGTCTTGGCCCCAAATGTTGATCGTTTATTCCCTTCCACAGATGCTGCCTGACTTGCCGAGTTCCTCTAGCATTCTGTCTGTTACTCTGGATTTCTAGCATCTGCAGAATCTCTTGTGTTTAGTATTTATATTACAATTGGAGTGTGTGCTTAACAGTTTGTAGAATGAAATGGAGAGATGTAGAGATAAATCACTTTTTAGTTCCAGCACAGCATAAAGACATTAATAAGTTTCTCTGATAGAATAACATTAGACTACGAAACATTTAATTACCTCATCAAAAGGATGTGCATTCTTTTGCATGCACAGTCAGAGATTCCAACTATAATGAAACAACTTACAATAAAATGGACAGCATGCTTGCCAAGGTTCTCCGTGTAAATTGTCCAATCAAAGCTTCTGGAGACAGAGGAAGAGGAAGTAGTGAGATTTATCGTCTGGCAGAGTGCAATGACAAGAATGCAGAACACACAAAGCAGCTCTGCTTACAATTTAAGGTGTAGCTCCACTCAAAGGTTTAAGGAGATAATGCGAAGTAGTGATGAAGACGTTAGCTGTAAACTTGACCAATCTAATCACTGCAACACAACTCACTGGGGCCTGAAGAACAGTCTACCATTTCCCAATGAACCCTGGAACAAAATAACAGCAGGCTGACGACCTAAGACTAATTTTAATTTTGAGTAACAGTGAGGTTTACTAAAATAAGAACATAAAATGCTGAAAATACTCAATAGGTTAAGCAGCATCTCTGCAAGGAACAACAAAGTTAATGACCATAAGACATAGGAGCAGAATTAGACCAATCGGCCTATTGAATCTGCCTATTATCCCTCACAACACCATTCTCTTGCCTTCTCCCCATAACCTTTGACACACTTACTAATCAGGAACCTATCAACCTCTGTTTCAAAAACACCCAATGACTTGACCTCCACAGCTGTCTGTGGCAACAAATTCAACAGATTCACCTCCCCCTAGCTGGAGAAATTTCTTATCTCTGTTCTAAAGGATCGTCCTTCTATTCTGAGGCTCTGCCCTCTGGTCCTAGACTCCCCCGCTATAGGAAATATCCTCTCCATGTCCACTCTATGTAGGTCTATTCAATAGGTTTCATTGAGGTCCCTCCTCATTCTTCTAATCTTCAGTGCACAAGCCCAGAGCCATTAATCACTCTTCATATGTTAACCCTTTCCTTCCTGGGATCATTCTTGTTAACATCCTCTGGACTTTCTCCAATGCCAGCACATTCTTTCTTAGATGAAGGGTCCAAAAACTGATCACAATGACCTTTTGTTAGATGTCTGAACAGCAAGAAATCGAAACTGTTTTAAGTTACAAAAGAGTGAATGGACAGAGAAAGTAAAATGAAAGTCCGAATCAGGGGGGAGAACAAAAGAGATTCAGCAAAAAGATTATGGTACTGATTGAGAGGTTAGTGAAAAGCTATTAAATGCAGTTAATCAGCAGATAGAAAATGAAAGGGATGAATCAAGTCTGAGGGAGAGAAAAAAACCTGAAACACGAGACAAAAGTTGCTGGAATTTTTAATTGAATATCCAGTAGACCAGACATCAATTACAGAGAGGGAAACCTAAATGACAGCATAGATTAGTGACCTTACATAATAACTGTCTAGTTCTGTCACAAACTGGAAAGGATGGTTGTTGGCAAAATATTTCATATAACATTGAGGGCTGCAGCATACCTAATCAGAAGGTGTGATGGTCCAGAAGTTGCATTGGACTGTTTTTGGATGTCAATGACCTTGAGCTCAGAGAAGGAACAGAAGGGAAAATTAAACTAACTCACAAACAAGAGAAAATCTGCAGATGCTGGAAATCCAAGCAACACACACAGAATGCTGGAGGAACTCAGC
Source organism: Mobula birostris (assembly GCF_030028105.1). Classification (NCBI taxonomy): domain Eukaryota; kingdom Metazoa; phylum Chordata; class Chondrichthyes; order Myliobatiformes; family Myliobatidae; genus Mobula; species Mobula birostris. The sequence goes on from NC_092402.1 coordinate 47,702,480, forward strand.
AGGCCAGGCAGCATCTATGGAAAAAAGTACAGTCAATGTTTCGGGCCGAGACCCTTCGGCAGGACTGGAGAAAAAAAGATGAGGAGTAGATTTAAAAGGATGGGGAGGGGAGAGGAGAGAGAAACACAAGGTGATAGGTGAAACCGGAAGGGGGAGGGGTGAAGTATAGAGCTGGGAAGTTGATTGGTCAAAGAGATATAAGGCTGGAGAATTGAACTGAATTGAACTTTATTTCTTACATCCTTCACATACATGAGGAGTAAAAATCTTTACGTTACGTCTCCCTCTAAATGTGCGATGTACAATCATAGTAATTTATAATAAATAAAATAATCAATATAACATAGAAAAACACTCAAATCAGCATGAGTTCATCAGTCTGATGGCCTGGTGGAAGAAGCTGTCCCGGAGCCTGTTGGTCCTGGCTTTATGTTGTGGTACCGTTTCCTAGATGGTAGCAGCTGGAACAGTTTGTGGTTGGGGTGACTCGGGTCCTCAATGATCCTTTGGGCCCTTTTTACACACCTGTCTTTGTTAATGTCCTGAATCATGGGAAGTTCACAACTACAGATGCGCTGGGCTGTCCGCACCACTCTCTGCAGAGTCCTGCGATTGAGGGAAGTACAGTTCCCATACCAGGCAGTGATGCAGCCAGTCAGGATGCTCTCAATTGTGCTCATGTAGAAAGTTCATAGGATCTGGGGGCCCATACCAAACTTCCTCAACCGTCTGAGGTGAAAGAGGTGCTGTTGTGCATTTTTCACCACACAGTTGGTGTGTACAGACCACGTGAGGTCCTTGGTGATGTGGATGCCAAGGAACTTAAAGCTGTTCACCCTCTCAACCCAGATCCATTGATGTCTATAGGGGTTAGCCCATCTCCATTCCTCCTGTAGTCCACAACCAGCTCCTTTGTTTTAGCGACATTGAGGGAGAGGTTGTTTTCTTGACACCACTGTCCGATAGGAGAGAACAGAAGGCCATGGTACTATGGAAAAAGCAAAGGAGGCAGGAGCACCAGAGGGAGGCGATGGGCAGATAAGAAGATAAGGTGAGAGGGAAAAGGGGTTGGGGAATGGTGAAGGGTGGAGGGGGTGGGGGCATTACCGAAAGTTCAAGAAATTGACGTTCATGCTATCAGGTTGGAGACTACCCAGACAGAATATAAGGTGTTGTTCCTCCAACTTGAGTGTGGCCTCATCGTGACAGTAGAGGAGGCCATGGACTGACATGTCGGAATAGGAATGGGAAGTGAAATTAAAATGAGGGGCCACTGGGAGATCCTGCTTTCTCTGGCGGATGGAGCGTAAATGCTCAGCGAAATGGTCTCCCAATCTACGTCAGGTCTTACCGATATATAGAAGGCCACACCGGGAGCACTGGACATAGTAGATGACTCCAACAGACTCACAGCTGGAGTGTCGCCTCACCTGGAAGGACTGTTTGGGGCCCTGAATGGTAGTGAGGGAGGAGGTGTAGGGGCAAGGATAAGTGCCAGGAGGGAGATCAGTGGGGAGGGACGAATGGACAAGGGAGTTGCGTAGGGAGCGACCCGTGTGAAAAGCAGAAAGTAGTGGGGGAGGGAAAGATGTACTTGGTGGAGTGATCGTGTTGGAGATGGAAGCTGGAAACTAACTGGCAGCTAGAAACTTACTGTTTCCCTTGTGGACTGAATGGACAAGTTCTTTCAAACTGCCATCTAGCATTGCGGAGGCCACACATTGAGCATCAGATGTAGCGTACAAGTGGATTGCTGCTTCACCTTGAAAGGTGCATTGAAGTCCCTGAAAAATGAGAAAGGAAGAGATAAAAAGATTATATCTCCTAGTATTGATGAGTCTTTCAGATAACATACATAAAGTGCTGGAGGAACTCAGCAAGTCAGGCAGCATCTATGGCGGGGAATAAAGAGTTGACATTTTAGGCCCAGACCTTTCATCGGAACTGGAAAAGAATAGGGAAGAAGCATTTCCTGATGAAGGGTCTCAACCCAAAATGTTGACTCTTTATTCCTTTCCATAGATGCTGCCTGACCTGCTGAGTTTCTCCAGCAATTTGTTTGAGTTATTCTGAACTTCCAACATCTGTAGAATCTCCTGTGTTTAGTCTTTCAGGTAGCTAGGTTTCCCACTCTGTATCCTATTTTCCTTATTTTCTGTCTCTATGGATGCTGCTTAAGCAGGTGGGTATTTCCGCAATCCCTCTTATTTCAGATTCTGAGCAACTGCAATCTTTGAACCCCACCTTTTCTTTCTCTCTCTGTCCTCTTCAACTTACCTTTTCTCCAGATTTTAGTTACAGCATGGAACAGGCCCCAGCAACCCGACTTAACCCTAGCCTAATCACAGGACAATTTACAATGATCAGTTAATCTACTAATCTACGTCTTTGGACTGTGAGTGGAAACCCACACAGTCACAGGGGGAATGCACAAACACCTCACAAGGCTTGCCAGAACTGAACTCTGAACTCCGACGCCCCGAAATGTAATAGCATTGCGCTAACTGCTACACCACTGTGGCACCCCAGATAACCAGCTGTGGTTAACAGGCCTTCAATACCTCATCATCTGACACTATTATCTCTTTGGTCAGCCGATCACACACAGTCCCTTTAATTTCTCCACCCCTCCTGTGGAACTTTAACACCTTTGATTTCTGACTTTCATAATCCCAAAGATAGATCATTCACTACGGCATTAGATCTATTTCGCTCTCCACTGATACTACCAGTGCTACTGAGTATTTCCAGCACTTTCTATTTTTATTCCCAACCTCCAACATCTGCAGTTTTATTTTTGTTTTTGAAGCTCCCTATGTTTTGCTTTGTAAGACGTGCTTAATTCTCTACAGCACAGAGAGTGGGCTCCCAGTTTGACCTTACTAAAGTCCATAATATTACTCATCAAGCAGCAGTGCCTTAAAGAAATCAGAAGTTTCAGTGGGAGAATAAGTTGTTATTCCTTTCATCTTAATATTTAGAGCTTGAGGCACAGCTCAAACACCATTTATAAATGCGCCAATGACACAGTTATTGTTGGCAGAATTTCAGATGGTGGTGAGAAGCTGTACAGGTTGATTGAGTGGTGTCACAATAACCTTGCACTCAATGTTAGTAAGGGCAAGGAATTGAAAGGAGGTACAGGAGCCCTAGGTCCCACACCACCAGGTTCAGTATTAGTTATTACCTTTCAACCATCAGACTCCTGAACTAGTGTGGATAACTTCACTCAACATTGAACTGATTCCACAACCAATTCACAGTTCACTTTCAAGGACTTTACAACTCATGTTCTCAGTTTTATTTATTTACTTATTATTTTTATTTGTTTCTTTGTTCTATTGTAAATGCCTGCAATAAAATAAATCTCTTGGTTGTATATGGTGACATATATGTACTTTGATAATAAATTTACATTGAACTTTGAATTGATTGTGGACTTCAGGAGGGGGAAGTTGGGAGAACACACACCAGTCCTCATTGACTGGTCAGGAGTGGAAAGGATGAGCAGCTTCAAGTTCCTAGTTGTCAGCATCTTGGGATCTATCCTGGGCAATCATGAAAAAGGTGGGCCAGCATCTATACTTCATTAGGAGTTTGAGAAGGCTTGGTATTTCACCACAGATTCTAGTAAGTGTCTACACATGTACATGGAGAGCATTCTAAGTGGTTGAACCACTTTCTGATTTAGAGGCTTCAATGCACAGGATCAAAAAATGCTGCAGAGGACTGTAGACTCAGCCAGCTCCATCACGGGCACTCGGCTCCGCACCACTGAAGACGTCTTTAAAAAGCATTGCCTCAAGAAGGCGGCATCCATCATTGGGGACCATCACCATCCAGGATATGCCCTATTCTTATTACTACCATCAGGGAGGAGACACAGGAGATTGAAGCCACATACTCAATGTTTTCGGAACATCTTCTTCTGCTCTGCCATCAGATTTCTGAAAGGTCCATGAACTCATAAGCACTACTTCTCAGTTTTGCTCTATTTTTGCACTATTTATTTTTTATATATTTCTTTTTGCAACTTACAGTAATTTTTGCACTGTGAAAACAACACGTTTCACAACAGAAGTCAGTGATAATGAATGAACTCATGAACAGTACCTAACTATTTTGCTCTTTTTGCTCTATTTATTTATTTTCAATATACATTTCTTATTGTGGCCTATAGTTTTTTTTGCATATTGTACTGTACTGCTGCTGCAGTTCTGCAATGAACAATCAGATCAAATCTCTGCAATTTATCACATCCATCTGTGAATGTTGAGTAACTGAAAAATATAGATCCTTACCTCTCTCAAAATTGCTGCTTGTAATGAGTCAAGATACTTCAGGTCATCCTGAGACAAAAAACAGTGGTGAAAATACACTCAGTGCCCACTTTATTCAGTACAAGAGTAGAACCCAGTGTGATCTTCTACTGCTGTAGCCCATCCACTTCAAGGTTCAACATGTTATGTGTTCAGATGCTCTTCTGTACACCACTGTTGTAAAGCGTAGTTATTTGAGTTACTGTTGCTTTCCTCTCAGCTCGAACCAGTCTGGCCATTCTCTCATTAACAAGGCATTTTTGCCCACAGAACTGCCCACTCACTGGACGTTTTTTTGTTTTTCGCACCATTCTCTGTAAACTCTAGAGGCTGTCGTGCATGAAAATTCCAAGGGAATCAGAAGTTTCTGAGATACTCAAACCACCATGTCTGGCACCAACAATCATTCCATGGTCAAAATCACTTGGATCACATTTCCTCCCCATTCCAATGTTTAGTCTGAACAACAACTGAACCTCTTGACCATGTCTGCATGCTTTTATGCATTGAGTTGCTGTCACATGATTGGTTGATTAGATATTTGCATTAATGAGCAGGTGTACAGGTGTGCCCAATAAAGTGGCCACTGAGTGTATGTCATCATTGTCGACAACATACACTCAGTGGTCACCTTATTGGGCACACTTGTACACCTGCTCGTAAAGCATAAAGAAAAGGCAGTTTGAGTTCTAAAGCAGGGAAAGGATGTTATGTTACCAATAAGCACAATGACTGTATATCTGCCCTATTCGTTCATGGCTGTGCAATACCTACTCTGTTTAACATTAATAATTGTCAGAAAATCATTAATGCTCTTATGGAACAACACACACAAAATGCTGGAGGAACTCACCAGGGCAGGCAGCATCTATGAGCAGTCAACATTTTGGGCCAAGACCCTTCATCAGGACTAGAAAGGAGAGCAGGCAGAAACCAGGATAATAAAAAAAAATGGTGGGGAGTGCAGTGGGGGGGGGGTGGTAAGGAGTACAAGTTGGCAGGTAATAGGTGAGACCAGGAGAGGGAAAAGATGGGTGGATTGGGGGAATAAAAGGGGATTAACTGAGAAGTTGGGAGGTGACGGGTCAATGAGGCAAAAGGGATGAAGGAGAAGGAATCTGATAGGGAGGACATTGGATCATGGAATAAAGGAGCAGGGGAAGCTGAGGGAGCTGATGGTTATTGGAAGTTAGAAAAATCAATGTTCATGCCATCAGATTGGGGACTACCAAGATAGAACAGAAGATGTTGCTTCCCCAACCTGCATTTAGCCTTATCGTTACAGTAGAAGAGGTCCTGGACAGACATGTCTGTGTGGAATGGGAATTGGATTTAAAATGGGAGGCTATCAGGAGATAGTTGTTGTGGCAGATGGAGTGCAGGTGCTTGAAGTGGTCCCCCAATCTGCATCAAGTCTCGCCGAAATAGAGGATCCCGTACTGGGAGCACCAGATACAATAAATGACCTTTACAGACTCCCAGACTCCTTGCTGCCTCGCCTGCAAGGACTATTTAGTGCCTGGATGTAAATATATTTCAATATTTGTTGTTTTAGAGTCTATGGGCCTTCTAGAAAAGTTTTAAAAATAGTTCAAGTGAAAGGGGAAAAAAGACTACAGTAACTCATTTCCTACATAGATTTTGGTGATGGACAAAAATGTTCAGGGTAATCGTCCTGCAATTGAGGCAATACCAAGGAAATCCAGTTATGTTGAAACTGCAGAAGAGATTATAGAAACTCTATTCCTATCCTTTCATATTGCACTTGAACCTTCTTGTGAAAACGTAAAGCTGTGGCAATTAGTGCAGTGAGAATGCACGTGTAATTTGAATTCAGGTTTATCATGGAATATATCTATTACATTTTTATTAGACTACTTCTGCATATCAATGATGAAAGCAGTGAGGCAAGAAAATGGCTGCAAATTGGTCCTGAACTTAATGAGTCCTGTAGCAGTGTCAGAAATCACGTGTGTGATGTTTTAAGAGGTTTCTTTGACCTTGAAGGATAACTATTGGATTATGAAAAACATTTGAGAGATTTCTCTGAACACATTAGCGGTGTGCTTCACAAGCTTTTTCTACATGACAAGCAGTATTGCTTTTGCCAGCAACGTGTGATCTGATATTCAGGAGAATGCAGTCATATATTCCTGTGTAATGCAGAGCCAGTGTATTCTAGATTGCTTTTTGGATGTTTCATTTATTAAAGAGTTTATTCATACTGCCAAATCACATGAAAATACAAGAATAAAAGCAGTCATAGCAATCCACACTCTCTGCATGTATGGAGGAGCAAACAAAGAACACTGCTGTCAGGTGAAAATTAAAAAAAAACTGCAAATGCTGGAAATATGAAATAAAAATAGAAAAATACTGGAAACACTCAGTATTGGTAGAAAGAGAAACGGACTTAAATTTTCAGTTCAAAACCTTCACAATTTATTGGCATGAATAGGGCAGATAGCTCCTCTGCTATTCACAGAAGTTGAAGGAATGGGCTGCTCAGCTCCTTGTATCGTTCATCATGATTATGGTTGATCTCTTATCTCAGTTCTGCTTTCCTGTCCAAATATCCAAGACTTCTGTTTTGATATTATGCCGTTGAATTTTGCATGTTCAGACGAGAAGGCAGATCAGATCTTAGTTTGATGATTCGTGTAAAAAACTGGCACTGGGGTGCCGTTATGTGCAATTTGCTGCGGTGGAAAATTAAGTACAACGTTCTGATTCAGGGCCAGGAGCTGGGAAGCAAGAGTCTAAATAACATCATGGGATGGAAGAAGAGCAAGGGCTTGCGAAGTTTGAGATTGGGATGGAAGTAAATAGGCATCTTTGAGAATAACTGATTATGTTATAGAATAGACCGCTGACAGCAGAATTTCACTTAGTTATCACAAAGAATGGTTCTATATACATAGAATGACTGAAAACAGTTTGTTTCTGCAATAAAATAAGTATTTTTAATGAACTACCATTCCAATATTTGGTAATGACTCAAGCCGACCAACAAGATACCAGATTTGAACTTTGATCAGTTCTGAGATCACACCAGTGCAACAATACTGACCTCAGTTGGCTCAAGGCTCTGGCTCAGGTAATGGAAAAATCAAGTGTAGTCAATTTTCTTGAAAGCTATGCAGCAATCTTTGCTCAATGCACATGTACATTCCAGACAACGACAGCTACGAAATGCACTTTGTGCGAACCTTCTGTCTCTCGGTTGAAAATATGAAATGATACCTTGAATGGGCAAGTCATCCCAAATGCAGCAGCAACTCAAGGAAGCCAATAAATGTACCATTGCCCTAGAGTGCAAGGTTGTTGCCTTGCTTCTATAAAAGCAGACTAATTAAAGCAGACGCTGGAGTAAAAATGAAAAACTCTTTCAGTCAGCTTGCTCTTTAACAGATGTAGTAACTGTTAAAATACTGACATTTACCTGACATTTTAGAAAGTTTCTCTGGTATACCCTCCTCACAAAAAGTAGGGCAAACCTAATATAGCTGGTCACTGTCCAGTTAAGTCAGCAGCAAAGCAACAGATGGTATTGCAACAGTGCTATGGCCCTGCACTTACTCATTAATGACCTGCTTACCTATGCCCCATTGTGCCAGGAGCACTTGACTGCAGACATCAATGAAGTCATGATCCATACTTTTACCAAAAAGTTAAATTGCAGTGATGAGGTGACAGTGAGTACCCTCGACATTAAGACAGTTGACTAAGTGTTCTATTAAGGTGCTTTGGTAAAAATAGTCAAGGGGCATCTAAAGAAGTTAATACCCTGTCCAAAAGAAGATGGTTTTGGAAACTGATTGTACCAAGCCTAGAACATCATTGCTGGAATCCTTCAGGGCCCAACTATCTTCAGTGAGGCAGAGCACACTGAGGGATTTCATAAACTCTTGAAGTTTGGGTGAAATGTCCACTTGGTGGTTATCAAAAACCCTCAGATTTATTCCTTACTTTGGTACAAAGCAAGAAGACAAAATATGAGGATAGGCTCCCAAGCAGACTATGAGTTTCTACCATTGGAAGAAGCCGAGATATTGAAGGAAAAGCTAAATAAACATGAAGGAGAAAAGAAAAGTTAGATGCTTGAGTCAGATGGACTGAAATACAGAGAAGCTCATGAAGAGCATGAATAAACTATGCCAGCATACGCACACCCTAAGACTAACACAGATTTGAGATGAAACCAAGAAAAACCCAATTTATATGGCTTAATATAAAAACCACCTGGAATATTTACAACCTGGACCACCAATCGTCATAAATCCTTCACTCTATCTATAGAATGAATACACTATGCAGAGGATTTAGCAATTGAGGCAAAAATAATAACAGGAGGGAGAGAATGCTCAATTTTTAGTTTTAATTTTATCCAAATTAAATTTCCTACCCCTAAAATAAGAAAATTGTTCTGCTTCTTGTTCTCGACTAGTCTTTTAAGTATTATCGGGTCAATGCTCTTTTGACTTATGGTTGACTCGATAAAAAGGAATCTTTGCAGTTGAAGTAGTTAAACTATTTGAACTAATTCCTCACTTAGCCCTGTGACAACTGCCCTGAATTGTTAATCTAAGGTATCAGCTTGAGCAGCATGTTCTTCATTTTGTCCATCTTCTCACAAATGAGAATTTGGATTGTTCCTTGGATAATTAAAAAGCTTGTTCATTTTTATTGGTTTGTATCGCATTTGAGTTAACTGTTTACGGATCTCCTGCAGTTCATTCAGCCTGTTCTTGTGTTCCTTTTCAGCTTCCTTCCTTCGCTGTTGAGATCGACAGACCATTTCTTTACGAAGCTCAGCAAAGAAATCTGTGAACCAAAAGAATGAATACAGTAAGCATAGCTAAAGGATTTTACAAATATTTGTAGTCTTGATAAAGATTTTTAAACATTAGCTTTATTTGTTACATGTATATCGAAACACACAATGAAATACATTATTTGCATCAACGACCAGCACAGTCAGAGGACGTGCTGGGGGCAGCCCACAAGTGTCGCTATGCTTCTGGCGCCAACATAGCATCTCCACAACTTACTAACCCTAACTCAAACCCATAAGACATTGGAGCAGAATTAGGCCATTTGGCCCATCAAGTCTGCTCCAACATTCCATCATGGCTGATTTATTAGTCCTCTCAACCCTATTCTCCTGCCTTCTCCCCATAACCTTTGACACCCTTTCCTATCAAGAATCTATCAACCTCTGCTTTAAATATATCTAATGACTTGTCCTCCACAGCCATATGTGGCAATGAATTCCACATATTCACTACCCTCTGGCTAAAGGAATTCCTTCTCTCATCTGTTCTAAAGGGATGTCCCTCTATTCTGAGGCTGTGCCCTCTGGTCCTAGACTCCCCCACTATAGGAAACATCCTCTCCACATCCATTCTCTCCAAATCCATACACCTTTGGAATGTCGGAGGAAACCAGAGCATCCAGAGGAAACCGACAGGGTCAAGAAGAGAACATACAAATTAATTACAGACAGCGGCAGGAATTGAACCCTGATTGCTGATTGCTGGCACTGTAATAGCATTACACTAGCCACTATGCTACTATGCCACCTCAGTATGTAGGTAGCTACATATCTAAAATAATTTATATGCCAGACAAAGAACATACAAAAACAGACAAGTACTAAAAATAGGGGAATATTTCCAAGTTATTATTAAATAAAGGGAGAACACAGCAAAAGAAATCTTCTCTCAATCAGGCTCATAAGAAGTTAAGACACAGAAGCTCAGGCCATCACAACCACACCAGCTAAAGCTGGCCTGTAGGTGCATCCCACTTCCCACCTCGTGATCCAGATGGTTGTGGCACTTCAAGTGCTCACCCAGCCACTTAAATACATTGAGCGGTACTGCCTCCACCATTCATCTAGGCAGCAAGTTCAAAGCACTCACATCTTGAGAGTGAAATAATATTCCCCCCCCCACCAATTCCTCTCTAATCCTTCCACCAATTAACATTAATCTATGTTCCCTGATTACTGCCCTCTATGCTTAAGCAAATAGGTTATTGCTTGCCCTCTCTAGGGCTCTCACAATTTCATACAGTTCAATTAAATATCATTCAGCCTCCTCTGTTCCAAACAAAACAAAGCAGCCTGGACAATTATACATCATAACTTTGACTCTCCAGCTCTGACAACATCCTTGCAAATTTCCACTGCACTCTCTCTGGTCGTTTCTTATTAGTTTCTTAATAGATTCTTGATTAGTAAGGACGTCAAAGGTTACAGGGTGAAGACACGAAAATGGGGTTAAGACGTATGATAAATCAGCCATGATTCCAAAAGGCTTGACTCTGCTCCTCTTATGGTCTTATTTCATATTCCTACTGTAGCATGGTGACTAGTACTGTACACATTAATCGTTTAAACAGTTCCAGCATGCTCTCTCACCTTTTGAATTCTATGCTTCAAACATGAAAAAGCAAGAATCCCATAAACCTTGTAATATACCATTGTCTGTTCTTGTGGCTGACTCTCTAATCTATTTACAATCAATTGTTAACACCCGGACCGCAATAGTGGATATTGTGTTTTTGATAGCTGTTGTTAGGACAGTATTTTAATATACGGGAATTGGTTCACAGAATCATACTGCATGAATCAGACTCTATACTAACTGCCTAGCATTCTTTTACACTAATCTTATTTTATTCTCCCATATTGCTAGCAACTCCCAGATTGTACCACAGAATTGCATTATCTAAAAATAACATAATTATCTTGAGCTTAGCCTTTTAGGCAAGATCAATTTTTTATTGTAGATTATCAAGACGATTTTCTGAAGTCTGAGATCTGTGCACACTTTGATAACTATGTAGGCAAATGAACAGGCAATGACAAATGAAACCATTCAGACTTCAAGTTCCCCATATAACAACTGATATAGCTTGCATCAATTCTGATACAAAACCATTATACTGAGATATTAACTCTTTCCCTCTTTACACATGCTGCCTGCTCTGTTGGGTACTTCTAGTATTTCTTATTTTTATATTAGATTTTCAGCATCTGCCTGTATTTTGTTGCTGGTAACATCTGCAATGGTCTAATAATTCTAAACTACAACTCATATTGTTTCACTTAATGTTGGAACCACAGCCAAGGTAAACTTCCTGCAAAAAAATTGTGATGACAAAAAGCTGGGCATTTGTTATAAAATCTGCTTACAGTTTTGACTTGCCATGGTGATGCAGCTATTTCTATTTGCAGTCTCATCAAAGACCACAGTAATAACATATTTAATAATGCTACTTGCAGTTTTCTTGCAAGTGGCATTAATGAGCTCTTAAGTGCAACAGTGACACATATTATATTATAATAAAATTATAACATTCAGAAGTCTGTTAGCCCTACTCATTAGTTTTAGTATTTATTCCTCATGTCAGTAGTAATCCTAAATCTGTGTGTCTGCTTAATTCCATAATCCCTTTATTACCCTAATCATTATCTAAACCTATTTTTAAAATAATAACAATCTCTGGTTCAATCAATGACTCAGACCTCTGTACAAAAATCTTTCTTCTTCTCACAGTCCTGAAATTTCTTTGCAAACGTTATATATAATGTGCCTTTTCACAGATTCCTCACCCTATAGAAGTTATAGCTACCTAAATTAAACACCTCATTATATCACCACTTACTATATTCATGAAAACGGCTCCATTAAACTAGGTATGAATTAATTTGAGCAGTATTTTCTGATAGGAAAGTAAAACTTAAACACTTGCTCTCAGATTTAAATGATAAACACAATTTCAACCATCTTTTCCATATTTTTAAATCAATAACTATGTTCTATAAACATCGAACAGGATTCAATTCTTTAGTGTGCAGAGTACTATCCCCACTACTCTTAGTGGTGAAATGTGCTTTTTGTTCTTTATGGTGTTACATTTTCAATTGTAGTAATTGGATGCAGTCAAGCAGGGAACAATGAGAAAGAGGGGACATTGAGAGGAAGAATAACACTGGTAATGCTTTTTTTTCATGACATGTACAAGGTAAAATAAATAGAAGTGGAGGGAGTGTCTTGATATTCTGTCAGCTGAAATGTCTCCATGAAACAAGACATGAAACTTGCGTAGGGGAACAATGCAATAAAGATTAAAAGGTAGCAGCTTCAAAGTGGCCAGCTTCACTGCATGTTAAAATGTTTGAATTTTGTAATTACACAATAGGAAAGAATACAGTTATGAAAGCAACTCAACTTGGCTCCTAAACTAATCACAGAAACAATCCAAAGCCAAAGTGGCAATATCTTCTAGTGGGAAAGGAGAAGATTGAAAGTGGAGAAATATCCAAGGGTTTCAGGTGCCTCCTGGTGGTTGATTATAGGGAATACTGGTCTGGGAGCTCAAAGAAAACAAGGATAGATTAGAAATGAACATAAATACTAACCTAATCTGAATACATCAGAGATAAAGGAAAGATTTAACCCAAAACCTCAAAAACAAGAATGTTTAACCCTCAAATATGTACCGTTTTATCAATGCATCTTACAACGTAGCTAAAATGTCAGTGTCTGTATTGTTAGCCATGGTTGCACTTTGAATCACAACAAGCAATAATAAATGCATTCTGTTATTGAATCTATTTATTGGACCAAATGTTACATTTTAATGACAGCAGTAATATGAAGAGCAATTTTATCTGGATATCACACTCAGTACAGAGCCAAATGGACAATAAAATGGAAAGAATGGCAAATATCCAGGTTATGGAATACATCAGAATGTTGCAGCTCAAACAAGAAGCAGATATTGCTTTGATTCAGTTGGCAGGAAATAGAATGCTTTTTTCTCTGTCACAGCACAGAATTCAATAAATATTAGTGAGAAGTATATAAAGAGATCAATAGCTGCAGGTTAAAAAGAATGTTAGAATGAAGTTTTTTCATTAAATGTCTACTGCATGGGTAGGAAGTTCTGGATTTTAAATCTGAAGAGGATAGTGAGCTTGAAAGATCTCTTTACACTTGATGGGTTGTGATTTGTGGATGATGTCAGACACACAAGTCATTACTCCGCAACCATCTGTCATACAATTCATTATTGTGAATGAAGAGAACATCATACCACTTCAAATCATGTGCTAGCTGGGATCTACATAAGCTCCCCTCTAGCAGTATGGGTTCGATGTTAGAATTACTCCAGAAGGCACTGTGTCTTTCCAAACAAAAATAAACTAACACAAGAATGCAAGTAAACTAGAGAGGGTGCAGAAGTGGTTCACAAAGTTGTGGTCGGCACAGGACGGTTTGAGCTATGAGAAGAGGCTGGATAGGCTTGGACTGTTTTTCCTGGAGTAAAAGAGACTGAATGAACGAGAGTGAGAGTGGCCTTATAGGGGTTTATAAAATCATGAGGAGGCATAGATAAGGTGGATGATTATAGTCTTTATTTCCAGGGTTGGAGTGTCTAAAATGAGAGGGGAAAGATTTAAAAGGGACGTGAGAGGCAAGTTTTTCCACACAGGGGTCATAAACACAAAAGATTCTACAAATGCTGGACATCCTGATGAAGGGCCTTGACTGGGTATGTTGACAGTTTATTCCCCCTCCATAGATGATGCTTGAACTTCTGCGTTCCTTCAGCATTCTTCTGTATGTGTGTTTCACACAGAAGACAGTAGGCATGTGAAAGGAAGTGGTAGAGGTGGGTAAAATTACAGCATTTAAAAGACATTTGAACAGGTTCACAGATAGGAAACCTTTAAAGCAATATGAGCCAAGTGCTCGCAAATGGGACTAGCTCAGGAAGGCAACTTGTTCAGCATGGACGAGTTGGGCCAAAAGGCCTGCTTTCATGCAGCATAACTCTATCTCTATAAAATTATTTCATGCAGTATAGCAGGAAAGCACATACGTTTTGATAGTAGACTAGCAATCCAGAGGTTTAGACGAACAATCTGGGGGCACAAGTTCAAATTCCAGCGTAGCACTGGCAAATTTATATCCAGCTATTTAAACAAACCTGAAGAAAATCAGACATTCATTTTTGTTTTGGCCCTAAGTGAGGTTTAATAAAGTGGCTAACCACTCTATTCTCAGGACATTTCAGCAATACAAGAATTCCTAAACGTACTTTCTTCTGTACTGAGGAAAAAGGAAGGTAATTTCTTTATGCAGGATTAAGAGCTTACCCCGCATTTCAAGCCCAACATTAGAATATCCTCTCTACATAACGCAGGAATGCTGTAAACGTTGGAATTAGTCATGCTTGAATCATGCTCTACATAGTCTGTACCTTTTATTTTTTCTGGTGAAGTGAAGATGTTAGGTAATGAATCATTCGTCTCAACCTCAGAGTCATCCAGTTCATCAGAATCCTCCTCATTTTCAGAACCATCTGAATCATGAATGTCTCCAGCTTCATTTGGATCTTTCTTTCTTTGGACAAGGATACCATCAAGTTGCTGCAGGACAGGAAGAGTCTGTATCACTTGCTCCCTGTAAAATATTGGAAATCACTGACAGAAGGCCCGATTATCAGTTTCCATCAACAAAGACAAATATCGCGTTACATTGTGGATAGAGCATGTGCACCAACTGTTCCTTTTACAGCACAGAGAGAGATGGGGGCAGGAAACTGACAGGATTGCTCATTTCAAAAAGAGACAAATGTTATTTCTACTGAAGTCTGTGGGAAATTGGGAACGGTGTGAAATGGGTGCTCTGCCAAATGAGCTTTGTTAAAATTTGTAACAAGTCCAATGTTGAATTCCATTTGCAACTCTTCAGAAAGTGAAGCAGCCCAGACTGTAACAAGACCTTGAAAACATTCAGGCATGGCTGGGTATGGAACAAATCACATTTGTACCACATAGGCACCATGGCACGATCATTCCCAACACAGGAATTTAACCACACTCCAAAGTGTTCAATGACATCGCTGTCACTTAAGACCCCACCATCAATATCCTACAAGGCAATATTAACCACAAACATAATTAGTTTATAAATATGCAGGCTACTAGAGGCTGGGTATCCTATAGCAGATCACCTTCTAACTCATTTCCACTAACCGCAGAAACATTCAAGAAACTCAGCACCACCCAGGATGAAGCAGCTCTCTTGTTAGCTATCCCATCTTAAAGACATAACTCCCTCTGCTACTAGTATGCATGGCTACCGTGTGTCCTATTAAAAAAATACTGCAATTATTTACCCTAACCCATCTAACTGCACAATGCAATCTAGTACCAAGAATGACAGGAGAACCTGGTGCATGGAAATTACATTTCTTGTGGTTTCTTTTCTAAGGCACATACCGTGATGACATTAAAATATATCATTGTTTCTTCATCATCACTAAGTCTGAATATTGGATCCCAATACCCTCCAGTACTCTTGGAATACCTTAATTGGGTGTTGTTCAGCCATTCAAGTAGGTGGCACAGATGGTATCTCACCGCATCAGAGATCTGAAAGGAACTATCTGCACTGAGATTGCACATTGTCCACATTATTTCCTACTGTTGCTCTGCTTTTCCCCCACGGCCCGAAGGGTCGGTAGATTAATTGACCACTATAAATTGCCCATTGTGTGGGTGCGAGTGGTAGAATCCTGACTGGGAGTTAAGGAAGAATAAACAAGAAGGATTCATATAGAATTATAAGCACAAGAGATTCTGCAGATGCTGGAAATCTAGAGCAACACACATAAAATGCTAGAGGAACTCAGCAGGTCAGGCAGCATTTATGGAAGGGAATAAACAATCAATGCTTTGGAATGAAAATTAGAATTAGTGCAAATGAGTGACAGATAGTACAGGTATAGTAGATTGAGGTTCAAGTTCAACCGTACATTTAAACGAAAAACGGCCTTCTGGGACCAAGGTGCAGAACACAGTACATATATCACATACAGCACATAAAATAACATTAACAGATAAAAAGTATACACGAGGAAATCTGCAGATGCTGGAATTTCAAGCAACACACATAAAAGTTGCTGGTGAACGCAGCAGGCCAGGCAGCATCTCTAGGAAGAGGTACAGTCGACGTTTCGGGCCTCTGCCCCACCCCTCAAAATCTGCAACATAAGCTCTTGAAACAATACGCCAGAACTCATGACTCACCTATATTCTTCCTGTTTTGTGCAGTCATTGCCTGACATATTCAGAATGATGAGACGTTCAGGAAATTCACCTTAGTGTATAAAGACAAAAAAAGTCAATGATGAGGTAACTGCCTTGCACATTTAAAAGCTTTGTCAGAACAGCCTCAACAGATATCAAAATAAATAAATATTCCTATTTGCCCACTGACTTTACAGCCCTTCCTTCATCATGAATCACGGTCACATACTTTTCTCACCATGTCTATTAGAATTAGTAATTATATTGACTGTTAGTGCAGCACAATAAAGAAATGGTGACATTACAATGATAAAATACCAAACAATGCCATTTTGCTCATACAGTCATTAATTTTTTTTGATGAGTTGAGCATAAGACATGGGAGCAGAATTAGGCCATTCGGCTCATCAAGTCTGTTTCGCCATTCGATCACTGCTAATTTATTATCCCTCTCAACCCCATTCTCCTTCTCCTCATAACCTTTGACTTCCTAATCAATTTAATTAGTTTAGTGCATTTTATGATGACATTGGGATTACATATAGATTGTTTTGAATTGTTTATTTGAAATGTGTAAATATGGTATAATTAAGAGAATAGGTCTACATGGTGCATAGCAGTTAACCTCTTCAGGGTTCATTAATCCTGAGAATAAACTTCTGAAATATATGGTGAGTAAGAAGCTTTTAAAAGGGAACTTAACAGGACCTTGAGATACGAGGTGAAGGTGACTACCCCTGACATTAAGATTTCATTTGAACAAGTGTACCATCAAATAGCCCTGATAAAACATAAACCAACAGGCAAACAAGGAAACTGCACTGCTTTGAGTCATACCTCACATAAAAGCAGATCACTCTGGTAGCTGGAAGCCAATTATCCAATCCCAGGACACCAATAAAGTTTTTCCAGTTAGTGGCCCAAATTCAACCATCTTCAGCAGCATCATCAATGGCAATTATAAAGTCAGAATTGGGGATGATTTCTGATGGCTGCAGAGGTTCAATCCTATTTACAATTCCTCAGCAAATGTAGCAGTCATCTCTGCATGCAACAAGAGATTAACTTGGGTTTGAGCTAATAAGAGTCAAGTGCTACCCACTCCAAAAAAGGGCACAGTAATTACCATCCCAATAGTGTTTAACCACCTACCATTAAGGATCAATGATCTTACCATCAATAAATACCTTACCATCAATACCACAGTAGTCACAAAAACACTCTAACTATGAAAACTTGTCAGAGGCTGCATATGCTGGGGTAAGTGACTCAGATTCTAACACCCCCAAAGCCTTTCCACTATCTAGAGTAGTGCAAAAGAAAATCCTCACTGCCTGGGTGAGTGCAACTCCAATAATATATGCAGCACAAAGCAGCCTGCATGATTGGAAATCCATTCATCTCCTCAAAAACTACTTCCTTCACCCCTGGCACAGAACACTGCAGACAGCCATCTAGGCCACTCTAACAGGATCTCCCCAGTATGCAATATGCACCATAAAGAAGAACAAGGGGTTTAGCAACATAGAATCACCACTATCTGCATGCTGCCATCTGGATTGCTCACAATCCTAATTCAGAAATAGATCACCAATTCCTTCAATATAGCTACAGGTCCACAATCCCTTATCCGAAATCCTTGGGGCCAGTTGCATTTCGGAATTCAGAATTTTTTGGATTTCAGAAAATTGATAATTATATTGATAATTAACCTGTCTCAGTGCAGGTGGACTTTAGGACCCGGGGGAGCTCTGGACCTACACACATCCTCTCGTATAGTTTAGAAGAATGAGGGGGGACCTCATAGAAACATTTCGAATGTTGAAAGGCATGGACAGAGTGGATGTGGCAAAGTTGTTTCCCATGATGGGGGAGTCTAGTACGAGAGGACATGACTTAAGGATTGAAGGGTGCCCATTCAGAACAGAGATGCGAAGAAATTTTTTTAGCCAGAGGGTGGTGAATCTATGGAATTTGTTGCCACGGGCGGCAGTGGAGGCCAAGTCATTGGGTGTATTTAAGGCAGAGATTGATAGGTATCTGAGTAGCCAGGGTATCAAAGGTTATGGTGAGAAGGCGGGGGAGTGGGACTAAATGGGAGAATGGATCAGCTCATGATAAAATGGCAGAGCAGACTCAATGGGCAGAATGGCCGACTTCTGCTCCTTTGTCTTATGGTCTTACGGTATACTTTAAATCATCTCTAGATTACTTATAATACCTAATACAATGTAAATGCTATGTAAAATAGTTGTTGTACTGTATTGTTCAGGGAATAATGACAAGAAAAAAAAGTCTGTACATGTTCAAACAACAAGTGCTGGAGGGAGAACTTCCGGGTTTTCCCGATCCGCGCTCTTTTTGACTTATTGGAATAAATGTAGAACGTAAATACTCTAGGACATATACAGGTTCAAACTAAGCTAAATACGTACAGGTACCTGATGGGCCAGGAACAGGATTCTCAAGTTATGAAGCAGCACTATGACAGACGGCATTTTTAAAGACTTATGCAGTGTTTTCCTATTTTTCATTAGTTTATGGTCATCAAGTAATTTCAGGAACTTGTCTCTCTGTTTCTTTAGATCACATACAGTGGTAGTTCCTACACAATATTCTTCAGTAAGACGCCGCACAGACACACCACCATCAAGCTTCTGCAATAACTCCACTTTCTGCATTATTGATAATGATAGATGCTTCCTTCTCTTTTTCTCATTGTTACCCATAGGGGTATCTGCAGCTCTTTTTGACATTTTCACAGTGAAATTCAACACAAAGTCAACAGTGAGCACAAAATATCAGCAAACAGCAAATGCACGTGTAACCAGTACGAGCGCTGAACAACAACTGACGTCTGGCGGCCTCTGCTAGTGTTGCCACATCACACCTGAGTGACGTCAGCTGTTGGCGCGCCAAACAAGCCTTGTTATGACACGCTCCACACTCCACGAAAAATACTCCGGTTCTTGGAGCTTTTTGGATTTCAGAATTTCGGATAAGGGATTGTGGACCTGTATATCCAAGTCCTGCAACTAACTCTCAAATAGCTGTGAGAAGTATTGGAGCAACTCTTTCAGAGAGTTAGCATGTGTATAATGAGCAAAATGGCCTTGTTTGAAACCTTAGCATTTTATAATGCAATTTATTCACTAGGGGTGTAGAAGATATAAATGCTGTACTGAGAACATATTTCATCTCCTTCAAGCTCATTTATCTTCTCTGCACACAGTTATGCCACTCTCAAAAAGCAAAGGATACAGGAAATTTAGACTGAACCGTGTTCAAGAGCTCATCTAGAGACCTGAATGAATACACCGTGGTTGTATGGACTTTATTAAAATAGCTGTGGAGTGTGTCCCCACAAGTCAAGTCAAGTCAAGTCAAGTTTATTGTCATTTCGACCACAAGCTGCTGGTACAGCACACAGTAAAAATGAAACAATGTTCGTCCAGGGCCCTGGTGCTACATGAAACAACACAAAACTACACTAGACTAAGTGAGACAGCACAAGGCTACACTTGACTACGTAAAACAACATAAAAACTGCACTAGACTACAGACCTGCACAGGACTATATAAAGTGCACAAAACAGTGCAGGGCAGTACAATAATTAATAAACAAGACAATAGGCACAGTAGAGGACAAATTACAATATAATAATAAATGATGTAGATGTCAGTCTAGACTCTGAGTATTGAGGAGTCTGATGGCTTGGGGGGAAAAAAACTGTTGCACAGTCTGGTCGTGAGAGCCCGAACACTTCGGTACTTTTTGCCAGATGGCAGAAGGGAGAAGAGTTTGTATGAGGGGTGCATGGGGTCCTTCACAATACTGTTACCTTTGCGGGTGCAGTGTGCGGTGTAAATATCTGTAATAGCGGGAAGAGAGATCCAGACCAAACTTGAATCAATGAGGGATGCTTGTCAGCTCTGGCAGGGCTTGAATGCTAGCACCTCCGACAAAGTGAAATCAAGCAACATCAGAGACAGGACTTCGCTCCCAGATGAGCTCAATGCCTTCTATACTCGCTTTGACTGTCAGAACATGGAGGAACCATCGCAAACCCCCACATCTCCCGATGATCCTGAAACTGATGTGCGGGCTTCCTTCGAAAGGGTGAATCCAAGGAAAGCATCCGGACTGGATGGGATACCTTGCCTCGCACTAAAGTCCTGTGCTGACCAACTGGCTGGAGTGTTCACTAAGATCTTTAATCTCTCGCTTCGGCAGTGTGGCACCCACCTGCATCAAGCAGGCCAAGAAGTGAGTGGTGACCTGTCTCAATGACTATTGCCCAGTTGCACTTACATCCACAGTGATGAAGTGTTTTGAGAGGCAGGTGATGAAACTTATCAGCTCCTGCCTGAGAGGCAACTGGATCCACTCCAATTTGCCTACTGGAGCAAAAGGTCTACAGTAAATGCCATTTCATAGGCTCTTCACTCATCCCTGAAACATCTGGACAACAAAGGTGCATACATCAGGATGCTCTTTATCAATTACAGCTCAGCATTTAACACCATCATCCCCTCAAAACTAATCAATAAGCTCCAAGACCTTGGCCTCAGTAACCTCCTTCTGCAATTGGATCCTGGATTTCCTGACTGTAGACCACAGACAGTTTGGATTGGCAACAACATCTCCGACATGATCTCCATCAGCACAGGTGCACCACAGGGCTGTGTGCTTAGCCTCCTGTTTGACTTGCTTTTAACCTATGACTGTGTGGCTAAGCACAGCTCCAATACCATATTCAAATTTGCTGATGACACTACTGTTTTTTAGATTATGAAGACACGTAGTCCTCTTTTATTGTCATTTAGTAATGCATGCATTAAGAAATGATACATTATTTCCTCCGGTGTGATATCACAAAACACAGGACAGACCAAGACTGAAAAAACTGACTAAACCACATAATTATAACATATAGTTACAACAGTGCACAATACCATAACTTGATGAAGAAGTCCATGCGCACAGTAAAGTTCAAAATTTCTCAAATGTCCCACATCTCACGCAGACGGGAGAAGGAAGAAAAACTCTCCCTACCATGCCGACCACAATCTGACTCTGAGTCATCCGAAAACTTCGAGCTCTGATCAGCTGTCCGACACAGAGTACTGAGCGCCATCTCTGTCCGAACGATTCGACCTCCTTCTCGGTCGCCAAAAGCAGGCAAGGCCGGGGATTTTGAGGCCTACCCTCCGAAAGATTCCCAACCACACAGTAACGACAGCAGCGAATGGGCGTTTCAGAAATTCAGAAATTTCTCCAGATGTTCCTCTGTGCTTTCACGTCCATTCTCCATCAAAGATTTGTTGTGGGCTGAATCAAAGATGGTAATGAATCAGCACACAGGAGGGAGATTGAAAATCTAGCTGAGTGGTGTCATATAACACCAACCTCTCACTCAATGTCAGCAAGATCAAGGAACTCATTGTAGACTTCAGTAGAGGGATACCAGAGGCCCATGAGCCAGTCCTCATTGGACGATTAGAGGTGAAGAGCGTTAGCAACTTTAAATTCCTGGGTGTTACTATTTCAGAGGATCTGTCCTGGACCCAGCATGTATATAAGTGCAATTGTGAAGAAAGATGGCAGCGCCTCTACTTCCTTAGGACAGTGGTCCCCAACCACCGGGCCATGGACTGGTACCAGGCCGCAAAGCATGTGCTACTGGGCCACGAGGAAACAATATGATTTGGCGACATGAAATGATATGAGTCAGCTGTACCTTTCCTCATTCCCTGTCACATACTGTTGAATTTGAAATAACCTACCAAATCATACCAAATAACACATAAAACCTAAAATAACACTGACATATAGTAAAAGTAGGAATGATATGATAAATACACGGCCTATATAAAGTAGAAATAATGTATGTACAGTGTAGTTTCGCTTAACAGAATCGGGAAGATTAAGCTAAAACCGATTTGTAGAGAAAAAAATCGGCATGTACCTGCATGCGCACGTCATGTATGCGTACGTCACGCATTTGCACACAGGTGCCCACGCAAGGCTTCATGGTCATGGTAGTCTTTCTCAGGGTAAACACAAGTGTCCTGTATTTGACTGCTACTTTTGTCCCTTATTTGGAAGTGAGAAAGTTGGCAACCCTACTTGAACACCACCGCCCCGCCCCCGTCGGGCAGTCCGCAAGAATATTGTCAATATTAAACCGGTCCGTGCTGCAAAAAAGGTTGGGGACCCCTGCCTTAGGAGTCTGCGGAGATTCGGCATGACATCTAAAACTTTGACAAACTTCTATAGATGTGTAGTGGAGAGTGTATTGATTAGCTGCATCACAGTCTGGTATGGGAACACCAATGCCTTTGAACGGAAAATCCTATAAAAGGTAGTGGATTCGGCCCAGTCCATCACGGGTAAACCACTTCCAACCATCGAGCGCATCTACACGAAACGCTGTCGTAGGAAAGGAGCATCCATTATCAGAGATCCCCACCACCCAGACCATGCTCTTTTCACATTGCTGCCATCAGGTAGAAGGTATAAGAGCCTCAGGACTTGTACCACCAGGTTCAAGAATAGTTACTAATCCACACTCATCAGGCTCTTGAACAAAGGGGATAACTACTCACTTGCCCATCCATTGAGATGTTCCCACAACCAATGATCTCACTTTAAGGACTCTTCATCTGGTTATCTCATGCTTTTGTTATTTATTGCTTTTTATTTATCTTTGCATTTGCACTCTAACTGATCTTCCATTGATCTTGGTATAGTTACTATTCTATAGATTTGCTGACTATGCCTGCAGAAAAATGAATCTCAGAGTTGTAAATGGCAACATGTATGTACTTTGATAATAAAATTTACTTTGAACTTGAATAAGGTAAAACAATAACAAAGCAGAATAGGTGTAAAAGCTACCGAAAGAGTGCAGTGCAGGTAAACAATAAAGTGCAAGATCATAACGAGGTAGATTGTGAGGTCAAGCATCTACCTTGTCATACAAGAGTCTGATAACAGTGGGACAGTAGCCATCCTTGAACCCAGTGGGAGAGGGGAGAAGAGGGAATGTCCGGGGTGGGTGGGATCTTTGAGTACACTGGCTGCTTTAATGAGGCAGCGAGAAGTATAGACAGAGTCCATAAAGAGGAGGCTAGTTCCTGTGATGTGCTGAGCTGTGTCCACAACTCTCTGTAACTTCTTGAGGTCACATACAGAACAGTTGCTATGCCAAGCCATTACGCATCCAGACAGAATGCTTTCTATGGTGAATCAATAAAATTTGGTAAGAGTCGACGGGGACATGGTAATTTCTTCAGGGTTTTTCTGTTACATTTGTCAAATTATCATGTGGAAAACTTCTAATTGTATCAGAGGACTACCTTATAGTCTATTGTGGGGTCTGAGCAACAACGACAAGCTATACTGTCCTGAAACTGAGTGTCAGTTAAATGTCAAGCACATTACAATAGAACAGGAGCACATTTCGGCCAGCCCAGGCCAGAATATTAAGTTTCCTCCGTAAAGGTTATTAGTGAAGCAATTGGATGTTTACAACAGTCCAGTAGTTTTATGGTCACCATTAGTGATCACAACTTCCTAATTCGGCACTTATGCTGAATTTCGCACAAGGAATTAAATTACTCCAGCCCCCTTGCCCAATAATATAATCACAATGTTACTGTAGCCATTGCAGAATACTGCAATGTTTAAGTCATTTTGAAAATATATCAATACATCCTTGGGGCTTGAAAGTGAGCTTAATTGGTTTAATTTGCATTTCAACATCACAATGATGTTTTCATACCATGTGCCATGCATACAGACTAATAAATATATCCCAGTCCTCTAGTTTTCTTATTTGATATCATTTTTTGGATCTTTAGCATTAGCCAGAGTCATAGAGCACTACAGCACAGAAATAGGTTTTCTGGCCCATCTAGTCTGTAGTCTGTGTCAAACCATTATTCTACCTAGTCCCATCACCCCACACATGGACTACAGCCCTCCATATCCCTCCCATCCAGGCACATATCCAAACTTCTTTTAGATGTTGAAATCAAACTCACATCTACCACCTCCAGGCTCTTTCCACAACCCCCACCTTTGCCTCATAATTTTGTATAATTTTCTATCAAATTTCCCCTTATTCTCCTACGCTCCAGGGAATAAAGTCCTAACCTATTTAACCTTTCTCTATATCTCAGGTCCTCAAGTCCCAGCAATATCCTTGTGCATTTTCTCTGCACTCTTTCAATCTTATGGATCTGTTTCCTGTAGGTGACCAGAGATGCACACAGTATTCCAAATTAGGCCTCACCAATGTCTTAAAGAACTTCAACATAATAGTACTGAATACTTTGATTTATGAAGGCTAATGTGCCAAAGTTCTCTTTACGAACCTATCTACCCAAAACACCACTTTCAAGGAATTATGGATCTGTATTTTTTTCAGATATATAAAGTATAAGAGGCTAGAGTAAATATTGGACCACTGGAAAATTACACTGGAGAGGTAGTAATGGGGGTCAAGGAAATGGTGGGCGAACTGAATAAGTATTTTGCATCACTTTTCACTGAGGAAGACACTAGCAGTGAGTACAGTTGCTATTACTAAGGAGAAGGTGCTTGGGAAACTGAAAGGTCCGAAGGTAGACAAGTCACCTGGACCTGATAGACTACACCCCAGGGTTCTGAAAGAGGTAGCTGAAGAGTTAAAAAAAAACAAGAAACTGTGGACCACTGATTTCTGAATGGGCCATGTTTACTGTTTTAATGAAATATGACTAAAATACATAAATAAAAAAATAAATGAATATATGTAATTTCAATGAAATGAATGGGAGCATCTGTTAGATGATGCAAAGGATGATTATTTTTCCATTTTGTTGCACTTTGAGATAGTATTATAGCATTTCTAAGTGATAAGCAGTTAAGTTTATGTAATTTCCTTCACTGGCCACTCAAAGTAGAACTGCAACATGATGATCTGATTGTATATATTGATCATTTGAAACAACTGCACACTGATATGAAATTTCTGTTCAGAGACCTGTTGAAGATGGATATTCACGCAGATTGGGTGGTGGATCCATTTGGGGTGAATGTGAATGATGTTGACACCACATTGCAAGAATGTCTACTTGAGCTGCAGAGTGATATAACAGCTCAAGCAAAGTTCAAATGCAGCAAGCAAAATTTCTGAGTAACTAGTGATATTCAAAATAAGTTTCCACAGCTCTGGGAGAAAGCAAAGTTGTTTTTTAATTTGATTTCCCACCTCTTATCTAGTTGAATGTGGTTTTAGTCAAGTTCTTTGCCTACTTTCTAAAGCTCGCAACCATCTTGATGTTGTGAAAACAGGTGATCTTTGATTATCTTTAACCAAATTGCAACCAGATATTCAAAAACCCGCTAGTTTGCATCAGTCGCAAATAACTCACTAAATTCCCAAAATAACAATATTAAGCACTTTTTCATTGCAGGTTGGAAGAATATTATATAATATTATAAATAATGTATCCTATTCAGAGCTTTGAAATAGTTTTATTTTTCATATACACTTATAACATTATATTTAACATATAATAATGCTTATAACTTGTTATATCATAAATATTGTCTGTGTATTAGAATTAGTACAGTTGACCAAAAAAAGTTAGCATCTAACTGAGACTATGGGGGGGGGGGGGAGGTACAGAGGTAAATGAAAGTCACAAGTGGGACACGAGCAGAAAAAGGTTGGGAATCACTGCTCTACACACCATAAAGTGTTACAGTTGAAACCCCTCTGTTTGGATAGATTTATAATAATCAAGAAAATGACTTAACATATGGTCTGAGAGAATGAAAAGATTTTATATCATTGGAACATTTTTCATTAGAAATGCTGCCTCATCAGAAATCCTCAAGATGAAGTAGATATATACTTGAGTCCGACCAAACGTCGAACATTATCTTTTGCCTCTCTCTTGGCTAGACGGTTAGTTCTTCTTAGATGGAAAGATGCTGCCCCACCCACTCACGCTCAATAGCTGAGTGATGTTATGTCCTGTTTAGACCTTGAAAAGATTCATTATTCACTTCTTATTTCGGACATAAAGTTTCATAAGGTGTGGGGACCTTTTCTTGAATACTTTCATAACTCCTCTTTAGATTAAGTTTATCCTTTTTCTGGTACTACAATCCCTTACTTTCAGCTTTTTTTTCTGTAAGTTTTACGGTTTTTTGTTGTGAATTACATTATAGTTTTGGTAGTCAGCATTATATATTTTTTACATATATATTTACAGCTCTGTGGGGTCGAATGCTCCGATTAATTTTTTCTTTTATACACAGAAATGGTTGGCCTGGGGTTTTTTTTCAGTGGGAGTTTGGGGAGGATACTAATCTTACATGATTTTATTTTGGGTGCTTTTTTTTATTGTTATGAATTATATATTGGACATGTTTGTTTTGCACTGTATTAATCTCCATTTTGTTGATGGTTTTTTCTGTAGCTCTGTTGTAGAAATGCATAAAAAATTAATTAAAAAAAGAAATGCTGTATATTTTGCTTATTGGTTAACAAAATACTTTATGCTTTCAGTATGAACCATTCCCAAGCTAGTAGGTCACAGCTTGGTCAAAAATTCTCTACACCACTTTGGAAATGTGCCTTAACACCCAAAATTTGAAACAGCATTACTGACAGATTATGTTTGAAAGAGCCCAACACAGAGATGATAATTTGTGCTGAATCATTGCAAGTTCATGTTAAGTTCTACCTATGATTTGAGATTGCTGCAGCCAATTTCATTAATCATACCCATAGCCATTAACGAGAGAACAATTTGTTTCCATTGACTTGATGTGGATCCAAATAGCTTCTAGAAATGAAATGACAGACTAATTGGTGCAGGCAATTACTGAATAATATCTACTTCAAGCTATGAAATGATGACTGAAGTAAACTAACCTGGATCCAGTTGTTCAATCTGATTATCTGAGAGGTCTAAGAATCCCAATTTCTGTAAGCATTTTAGGTTTTCCACTTTCTGGATTCTGTTGCCAGCCAGTGTCAAAAACCTGCACACCAAATTAAACAGCTTAATAACTCCCTCTTTTTTTCAGATCCCCTTGCATTATACATGGGCTCCCTCTCAACATGGACCTTGTGCTAGGCATTAAGAATACTACACAGTACTCATTTAAAACCAGTAGGCATTTCTACTTTGGACAATTACAAAATACAAACAACAGTCCTCAAATTTAGTAACTGTATGTCCACAAAGTGAATGATTGCACCTTCTCAGGAAAGACTACATGCAGAATAAACAGGAATCCTTCCACTGAGTGAATGGTGACCGTCTCAATCTGTAGACACACTCTCATTGGATGAGTGGAATCTCACTGAGCATTAGGGGTGTTTGTTTTGAATGAAAAGGAATCGTGCACAAGTATCACTAGGCTTTTTCTTCTCTGATAGTCCATCAGATAACTTGCTTGCATTCTAATTCTGTGGATTCTGATGAGTGTGGGACTTGCAGGTTCCAGGGGCTATAGGTGCTGGACACGTTCCTTCCAAGTTTAATCAATATTGCTGGAATCTCTCCAATTCCTTGAGGTGTCTGTAAGAAATCTGTATCTCTGATCCACAGTAGAGGGCAGGAAGTTCAACTCACAACAGATAATTAGAACACCTCATATTTCACCTTGGTAGCCTCCAACCTGAAATGCAATCAACATCGATTTCCCTAACTTCCCATAATCATTCTTCTCTCTTCCCCTCACCTCTCTATGTTTTCCATGATCACTCTGGTCTTTTTACCCCATCTCCTTCTCATCCACCACCCTCATGACCTGCCCATAACCTACACTTTCCTCTCTCTGGTTCCACACCCCTTTTCCTTTATTCCATGGCCTACTGTCTTGTCCTTTCAGATTCCATCTTAAGCCCTCTGCCTTTTCCACCTCTTACACATAATGCCCTCCCGTCCACCTTCTTACCTTCCCCCTCTCACCTGGATTCACCTATTATTCGGTATTACCCACGAGCTTGTGCTCCTTCTCCTTCTTCACTGAAGCACACAGTGCAAAGATGGCCAAGCAATAAGGTCCAAGTGAAAGGAAGAGGGTTGCAAATGTTGGAGGAAGGAAGTTAGAGGGTGAGTGGGCAATGGATAAGGGATTCAAAGACTAGGAAGATGAAGGGTAAGAGGCACTAACCAGAAGTTGAAGAGTGAGAGACATCAATGAAAGTGTAAATAGTGCGGTTTGAAGAAAAGGCATGCCTGTCTGAACTAACATGTCTTTTATGCATTACTACAAGTACAATACTTTACCAGTGACAAAATTCACATCACATTAAACTCACTTACCTTAAATTGTGAAACAATTCTAAATTTTCTATCTTCTTAATTTGATTCTGTGATTGGATTTGAAGAAATAGAAAGATTGAATGAATGACTGATGTAAACTTCCAGTTAAAAGCTCAACTGTTCAAGTGTCCTGTGGTGGAATGATTTCTGATATAAAGGTTTTGTTCGTCAAACTTTCTATAATCTAGTACACATGAGGAGTTAAGGATAAAATATTAACTTATTTTAAATTTAAGATTAGGACTGGCCTTTTATGTATTTTCAGTGTCTTCTGTTTTAATTTCAATTTAAATATCTGGAACTTGAAGACAATTTGATTTCATTGTGAGTTAGGTGAATTAAAAAGGAAATATTAACACATACACAACTCCAGCATATCTTCAAGATTCTATTAAATTTGTCTTGTAAAAGTTCCCATTTTCTGTATACCTATTTGATTGATCAAATAATATATAGAGAAACGAAGGGAAAAGAGTCCCATCTTCTGCAGGTGAAAACTTGGATATCATTGTTATTACTGTACTACAATCCCCTGTTAAAACCTATTTGGGTAACTGACTGCACCTCCATACATTACTCTGCTTACTCAACATGAGAGGCTCAATGTCCCTTATTAACATTCATTCTTAAAATGGTTTGCTACGACTAATATTTTATTTCTTGTCTCTGCTTCTGATTCATGAGACCCAATCCCACAGGCAGTGTCTAATCTCTAATAACTGGGATATGCAGTTCTATGGTGCATAGAAAGAAGCCCATAATGCATTTACCAATATTTTGGATGAGCTTTGCCACTCATGTGTACAGTTAGAGCTGCAGGTGGACACTGTGGTCGAGTCTGGTCTTCTCCTCACTCTATCCATTTCACCACTTTTCAGCATCAGGGTGGCAAATGGCAAAGTTCCCTTTCTTTCCCACAGTACTCAGGCAAAATATTTTTACCACTACCACTTCACTGGCTGAGATATCTATGCCATCTGGAGACAAATTTGGAAATTTACAATGTGTAAGCCTTAATTTTACAACAAGTGATTTACCCAAAGAACTATCAAAAGACAACTGCGCAGTTTCTCTTCAATCAATTCAGTGAAATCACCAGTGGGAGCAGAAATTACCTGCTGAAGGTAAAGACTGCAGACATTTTCCACGCACTCAAAATTTCCTAGGGTGCTGATATTCTCTCGGTCTAATCGAATAGTCATTAGCTTTGCCAGAGCTTCTTTCCTGTATGGAGAATGTGGGCTCATTAACACCAAAAATTAGAGCAATGAAGAGACACCTCATGTTTGGAGACACATTTTGTTACAGTATCTTGAAATTAGGATGGCATTACGAACCACCACCAGATGGAGTACTTACATTTAATTTAACAAGTTATAATCCTGATTTTATTTATATATTTTATTTAGAGATACAGTACGGAACAGATCCTTCAGGTCCAATGAGCCGCACTGCCCAGCAACCCACCTATTTAACCCTAGCTGAATCACAGGACAATTTACAATGACCAATTAACCTACTAACCAGTATGTCTTTGGATTGTGGGAGGAACTGGGAGCACCCAGAGGAAATGCACATGATCATGGGGAGAACGTACAAACCCCTTACCAGCAGCACCGGAATTGAGTTCCAATGCCACAAGCTGAAAAAGTGAAGGAAACAAATCCAAGGACTGAGAAGTAACTGAAAATGGGGGCTTGTAAGACTGACTTTGGTGTTGTAAAGACACTAGGCAGTGACCGGAAGACTTAAAAACAAGGGGAAGATAGATTTTCATTAAGATACAGTACTGTGCAAAAGTCTTAAGCACAGTTTAAAAAAATTCTGTGAAGTGAAGATGCTTTCAAAGATAATGAAATGAAGTTTCTAAATATTAAACAATTTACTATAAAAAGAGCAGTTAACAGTAAAAAAAACTGAATCAAATCAATATTTGCTGCGAACATTCTTTGCCTTTAAAACTGCATCAATTCTCTTAGGTACACTGTTGTGCAATTTTATAAGAAAATTGGTTGGTAGGCTGTTCCAAGCACCTTGGAGAACTTGCCACAGTTCTTCTGCAGACTTTGGCTGTCTCTGTAGGTAATCTCAGACAGCCTGGACGATATTGATATCAGGCCTCTGTGGAGGCCATACCATCTGTTGCTGCACTCTTTGTTCTTCATTTCACTGAAGATAGTTCTTTATGAACTTGGCCATATGTTTGGGGTCATTGTTCTGTTGCAGAATGGAGTTGGGGCCAATCGGACCCCTCCGTAATGGTATTGCGTGATAGTCATAGTCATACTTTATTGATCCCAGGGGAAATTGGTTTTCGTTACAGTTGCACCATAAATAATAAATAGCAATAAGACCATAAATAGTTAAATAGTAATATGTAAATTATGCCAGGAAATAAGTCCAGAACCAGCCTATTGGCTCAGGGTATCTGACCCTCCAAGGGAGGAGTTGTAAAGTTTGATGGCCACAGGCAGGAATGACTTCCTTTGACGCTCTGTGTTGCATTTCGGTGGAATGAGTCTCTGGCTGAATGTACTCCTGTGCCCACCCAGTACATTATGTAGTGGATGGGAGACGTTGTCCAAGATGGCATGCAACTTGGACAGCATCCTCTTTTCAGACACCACCGTGAGAGAGTCCAGTTCCATCCCCACAACATCACTGGCCTTACGAATGAGTTTGTTGATTCTGTTGGTGTCTGCTACTGTCAGCCTGCTGCCCCAGCACACAACAGCAAACATGATAGCACTGACCACCACAGACTCGTAGAACATCCTCAGCATCGTCCGGCAGATGTTAAAGGACCTCAGTCTCCTCAGGAAATAGAGACGGCTCTGACCCTTCTTGTAGACAGTCTCAGTGTTCTTTGACCAGTCCAGTTTATTGTCAATTCGTATCCCCAGGTATTTGTAATCCTCCACCATGTCCACACTGACCCCCTGGATGGAAACAAGGGTCACCGGTACCTTAGTGATGGATGAAAAGCTGCTTGTACTTCTCAGCATTGATGATTCCATTAATTCTGACCAGATCACCATCTCCATTTGCAGAAATGCAGCACCAAACCTGCAGGGAACTTCCACCATGCTTCACTGTTGGCTGCAGACACTCACCCATGTAGCTCTTTTATGGACAAACTGCCTCCTGTTCAAGCCAAAAATTTCAAATTTTGACTCACCAGTCCAGAGCATTTGCTGCCACTGTTCAGCACCCCAGTCCTTGTATTTTTGTGCGTGGGTGAGTCTCTTGGCTTTGTTTCACTTCAGAAGAATGGCTTTTTGGCAACAACTCTTCAATGAAGACCACTTCTGACAAGACTTCTGTGGACTGTAGAGGGGTGTACTTGGGCTACAGAGCTGTGAGTTCAGAGCTGTAGCAGTGCTGGATTTCTTCCCGATTTAGAAGGGATGTCAGTGTAATGTATCTCTCACTCATCTGCACTCAGTTTTCATGCCTGACCACTGTGCTTCTGGTCCTTAATCTCACCCATTTCTTTGTGCTTCTTCAGAAGAGCCTGAACAACACATCTTGAAACTCCTGTCTGTTGCAAAATTTCTGTTTTGGAGAGACCTTGCTGATGCAGGATGAGCACGGTTAGGGAAATTAATTTGCTAAGGAAATCGATTAAAGTTGATTGTAAGTAAATAGACACGGAATTCAAGTAAAGAGAGCTTTATTCACAATATCATGGGGAGTGGAACAGCTAACAGTGGGTTTTGAATCCAAATAATACTGTTCCTTTTATACATGCACAAATTGATTGCAAAAGCAAAGGCTGTTCAATTAACCTTGTGAATTACAATAGATAAGCTAAGTTCACATGCAGTTCTCTTGTGCTGAACTATATCCATAGCAACACCAAATATTAAAAATTCAGTCCTGTATACAATTTTGTATTAACAGTTTGTCTCATATCTTTGAGGCTAGTTCTTACCAGATAAGCAACTGCAGGTATTTATTCTAAGAACTGTCTCTGCTAAAAGTCAAGGCCATATCTATAATAAACAAAGCTGCAAACTGGTTTCCATACTCAAAAGCTAATATTAACCCTTTGCTATCAAAATCTTTAACTCATAATATTTTCCTCCACAACCACCTTGTGTCTTGTTGCTATGCTCACTCTTTCCATGGTGTAAGAATTGATGATTTGAAGGATAAACTGTCACATCTGCCACACCTTTACCTTTCAGTTTGGCTGTCCTTCATCCAGTTTGATTCCTTCTACATCCGTATGTTTCAGTTAATCAGCTTAGTTCATTCAACTCATTATGACATTGATCATTAGCATCCTGTTTGTTATCTTTGCTTTATCATACACTAAGCTATATACCTAATATCTACTATAAGCCTACTGACTCTCACAGCTATCTGGACTATTTCTCTTCTCAACCTGTCTCTTGCAAAAATGCCATCCCCTTCTCACAATTCCTCCGTCTCCGCCACATCTGCTCTCAGGATGAGGCTTTTCACTCCAGGATGAGGGAGATGTCCTCCTTTTTTAAAGAAAGGGGCTTCCCTTCCTCCACCATCAACTCTGCTCTCAAACGCATCTCCCCCATTTCATGCACATCTGCACTCACCCCATCCTCCCGCCACCCCACTAGGAATAGGGTTCCCCTGGTCCTCACCTACCACCCCACCAGCCTCCGGGTCCAACAAATTATTCTCCGTAACTTCCGCCACCTCCAACGGGATCCCACCACTAAGCACATCTTTCCCTCCCCCCCAACCCTCTGCTTTCCGCAGGGATCGCTCCCTACATGACTCCCTTGTCCATTCGTCCCCCCTCATCCCTCCCCACCGATCTCCCTCCTGGCACTTATCCGTTTAAGCGGAACAAGTGCTACACATGCCCTTACACTTCCTCCCTTACCACCATTCAGGGCCCCAGACAGTCCTTCCAGGTGAGGCGACACTTCACCTGTGAGTCGGCTGGGGTGATATACTGCGTCTGGTGCTCCCGATGTGGCCTTCTATATATTGGCGAGACCCGACGCAGACTGGGAGATCGTTTCGCTGAACACCTACGCTCTGTCCGCCAGAGAAAGCAGGATCTCCCAGTGGCCACACATTTTAATTCCACGTCCCATTCCCATTCTGTTATGTCTATCCACAGCCTCCTCTACTGTAAAGATGAAGCCACACTCAGGTTGGAGGAACAACACCTTATATTCCGTCTGGGTAGCCTCCAACCTGATGGCATGAACATTGACTTCTCAAACTTCTGCTAATGCCCCACCTCTCTCTCGTACCCCATCCGTTATTTATTTACATACACACATTCTTTTTCTCTCTCTCCTTTTTCTCCCTCTGTCCCTCTCACTATACCCCTTGCCCATCCTCTGGGTTTCCCCTCCCTCCCCCTTTTCTTTCTCCCTCGGCCTCCTGTCCCATGATCCTCTCATATCCCTTTTGCCAATCAACTGTCCAGCTCTTGGCTCCATCCCTCCCCCTCCTGTCTTCTCCTATCATTTTGGATCTCTCCCTCCCCCTCCCACTTTTAAATCTCTTACTAGCTCTTCTTTCAGTTAGTCCTGATGAAGGGTCTTGGCTCAAAACATCGACTGTACCTCTTCCTAGAGATGCTGCCTGGCCTGCTGCGTTCACCAGCAACTTTGATGTGTGTTACCTACAAAGTCATCATGTTTTTATTTGAAATGTGGTCTATTATGTTACTTCCTTAAATGAAATACTAAAATTACTCTGTAACATTTAATTTTTAGAAAATAAACATTTGGAAATCTAAAATTTGCTCTTTTCTACTGACACACTAATACAGAAGACAAAAAACAAGTATCTAAAACAGAATTTATATAAAAAATCTAAACTGCCTAAGACTTTTGCACAGTACTATATATGCAGAACAATACATGTTATACAAATTATAACACTGCTAACCCAAAGTCATTAGTTCTAAACTCATTCAGTGGTAATTTCTGACATATGATATTGAACAGAATACATTTCAAAATAGTAATATTGATACCTTATCTAAAATTACTTTTACATCAGTACATGTGGTTTACCCTCACATTTAGCTACTGAATTTATAAAAGTCCTCCCTTAACATCAGCAACACTCAAACACTTCAAAAAAATTAGAAGCTTTTTAGGTAGTTATTGTTGCAATGTAGGCTTCTGATCTTGCCTGTTCTTCCATGGGACACAGACATCACTGGCAGGCCAGAATTCAATTCCCACACCAACTGGCCTTGTACCTTCTGACTTGCTGAGCCAGTTAGGAAAAGCGGGTTTGGAGACACAGAAAAGTACCGATGGCAACTTTCCTTCACTGAAGTCCATTACATCCAAATGGCTTTTAACAATACCTGCAGCTTCATTGTCATCACGTCCCATCATCATGAAGCAGGTCCAGAAGAAGCTTACGAGTATGATTCCAGGAATGAAAGGGCTAATGTATGAGGAGGGTTTGATGGCTTTGATGGCTCTGGGTCTGTACTCACTGGAGTTTAGAGGAGTGAGAGGGTGATTTCATTGAAACTTACTGGATATTGAAAGACCTAGATAGAGTGGAGAAGGTGCTTCCTTAAGTGAGAGAGTCTAGGACCAGAGATCATAGCACAGGTTAGAAGGATGTCCCTTTAGAACAGATATGAGGAGGAATTTCTCGAGCTAGAGGGTAGTGAATCAGCGTAATTCATTGCCAAGTCATTGGTTACATTTAAGGCGGAGGTTGATATGTTCTTGATTAGTAAGGATGTCAAAGGTTACGGGGAGAAGAAAGGAGAATGGGGTTGAGAGAGATAATAAATTAGCCATGATTGAATGAGTAAACTCAACGTGCCAAATGGTCTAATTCTGCTCCTATGTCTTATGATCACTTGTGATACCAGGTTAATTTCAGATTTATTAATTTAATTTAATTTAAATTTCCCAACTGCTGTTGCAGGAACTGATATTGTTCCTCTGCAGCATTAGTCCTGCACTCTAGATTATCAGTCTGCTACATAGCCTCAATACTACCAGGGAGGAAAGACCCCAAACAGATGAATAATTAACAGACAATCTTATTTTATTGATGCTGGTTGTGGCATAAATATTTTACAGAATACAGAGCAGATATTTAAGCACTGCCATGAGATATTCTATATCCACAAGCAAGGTCTGACATGGCTTCATTTTAATGTCCCATCCCAAAGATATTATCTTCATTGAACACCCTCATTAATATGCTGGACTGTCACCCCTGGAATGAGTGTGCAAGATATTGTATATTAGATCCCTTTCTAGCAAACAGCAGAAAACAGTTTCCTGCTGCTAAGCCTTTCAATGACATCCAGTCTCCACTCACCAGAAAATATGACAGCAAATGAAAGTCAAGAGAAAAAGGGCAGATGTTGGAAATCTGAAATAGAAACCAAAAATGTGGGAAACCTTCTCTACAGACCCTGCCTGAGCAGCAACTTAGATTCAAAAGTATTTACCTTGTAAACCTCTCAGAATAAAAATTTTTAAATGACCATGTCATTATATTGATATATTTAAACTGTTATTCTCAATATTTTCAATAAACCACAACAGTATTTTGAAATAAGATTATCAACTCAGAAAGACTCTTGTTAGAACATAGAACATTACAACACAGTACAGGCCCTTTGACTCACAATGTTGTGCTGACCTTTTAATCTACTCTAAGATCAATCTAATCCTTTCCTCCCATGTAACCCTTCCATTTTTCACTCATCCGTGTCCATCTCTGAGAGTATCTTAAATGTCTCTATTGTATCTGCCTCTACCACCACTCCTGGCAGCACATTCCATGCACCTACCACTCTGTGTAAAACTCTGACATCCTCCCCATACTTCCCTCCAATCATCTTAAAAGTGTGCCCCCCATATTATTTTGCTCTTGTGTCCCTTTGACCCTTGCTAGGGTGTTAGCAGTCCTGGAGTACCTGACTCAAGTCGCTATTCTTCATGTGAGATTTAGCACACAATTCCACTACATAGGGCATCATAGCTGACAGATAGAAACTGCTTTGTAAAGTTTGTAGGACAGCAAGCAGGAAGGAAACCCCTGGATCAGTTTTTCCCCTTTCTATTGAGGCTAAGGGTAGCAACTATACCAGTGTCCTGAACTCAAAGACAAATCAGCGAACCTTTAAGAGTTTTTGAAATCCATTGGTGGCATATCAAACAAAGCCAATTAACATCCAGTTATGATATAAACTATTTCTTCACATTATTACTATCACCGTGTCAGCATTCAGTTGTAAAGACAGAGCTCTGCTCATTATAAATTCTAACTACTGAGCTGTCACTCACATATCTTCCATTCTATGCTCCTTAGCACGCAGATTTCTCTCAGCAACCAGCGACATGGAAATCTGTACCAACTTCTCTGATTCAGGTGAGTATTCTGAAATCAATAGGATCACATCGTTATTATAAGCTGGAAAGTAATAACTCGATAAAGAATCTATCAGCTTTCAAATCACGTCGATACATTCTTTCTTGAGGTACTAACTAAACATAGAAACATAGAAAATAGGTGCAGGAGTAGGCCATTCGGCCCTTCGAGCTTGCACCGCCATTCAGTACGATCATGGCTGATCATCCAACTCAGAACCCTGTACCTGCCTTCTCTCTATACCCTCGATCCCTTTAGCCACAAGGGCCATATCTAACTCCCTCTTAAATATAGCCAACGAACTGGCCTCAACTGTTTCCTGTGGCAGAGAATTCCACAGATTCACCACTCTCTGTGTGAGAGTGGCTTATAAAAGGCTTGTAAAAATCAAGAGGTTTACAGATTAACGGCCTTTGCACATCTCTCTCTGTGTGCTTCATTAGATCTGTGGGAATAACCTAGTCAGAGGTGTCATTTAGTGTTTGATGTACTAATGAATCCAAAAAAAGATCCGCAAGATTTTTCCTAACCACGTTTTTCAGTCAAAACTGAAAATGAAGAGGCCTTCCCAATTAAATCCAAACTTAGAACCAGAAGTACATAATGGAAAAATGAAAAGTGAAGGAGGGCATGCCAGGAGCAAAACCAGATATATTCAGAGAGAAGGATCAACTTAGTGAAATTACAAGACCGTATTTGCATGCAAATAATATAAACAAAATGCATTAGACAGAGGTAACTGCCTATGGATCAGATCTTCTTCTCCTACCAAATTCCACCATCTTCAGCTCTTGTCAATTCTGCCTATCACCTCCCAGCTTCTGGCAGCATTCCCACTCTCCTCCACTGCCTTCCCTGGATTCACCTATCACCAGCCAGCATTTGCTCCACCTCTTCCCGCCACCATTTTATACAGGCTATCTTCCTTCTTTATTTCAGTTCAGATGAAAGGTCTCAACCTGAAATATAGACTATTTCCTTCCATAGATGTTGTCTGACTTTATGAGCTCTTTCAGCATCCCACCATTGAAGTTATCTTTAAAAGGCAGTGCCTCCAGATGTCAGCGTCCATCATTAAGGACCCTCACCACATGGAACATGCCCTTTTTTCATTACTACCATTTGTGAGGAGGTACTGAAGAGATAAGGAGGAATTTCTCTAGTAGAGGGTAGTGAATCTGTGGAATTAATTGCCATAGATGGCTGTGAGGGCCAAGTCATTGTGTATGTTTAAAGCGGAGGTTGATAGGTTCTTGATTAGTCAGGACGCCAAAGGTTACAAGAAGAAGGCAGGAGAATGGGGTTGAGAGGGATAATAAATCAGCTACAATGGAATGGCATAGCAGACCTGGTGGCATGATGATCTAAATCTGCTCCTATGTCTTATGAAGATCCACATCAATGTTTTAGGAACAACTAAATCTCCTCTGCCATTAGATTTCTGAACGGTCTATGAAGCCATGAACACTACCTTCTTATTCCTCTTTTGCACTATTTATGTATGTGTAGCCCCCCCAGCCAGCCTCAGGGTCGCTCGGCTTGCTGTTGTCTAGGGAAAAAGCCCTCGGCCCTGCCAAACTGGGTAATTAGTTTGTGTGGATGCTGTGTGATGTACCCCACCCCGCCCAAATAACAGACAATACACCAGATGCAATTAAATGATTTACAGTTTATAGATATTACTGGAACTATATAATTAATAGAGAATAAAATATAAAAGGAAAATAAAAGGCGCTACACTCATCAAAGTTCAATCTCTTCGTGCACAAACAGTTGGAGATCAGGACCCTTCTTCTTCACTCTTCGACCCCTCGGACCACCTCGACCGGCCACCTGGGACCAACAACGGTGGTCGACCAGACACTCCACACGAGTCCGTCTCCTCTCCTCGCCGAACGCCCCGCTCAGGGTCCGACCCCGTTAGCGGACTCACAGTACCTGGTCCATCCTCTGTCTCTCTCTCCCACCTTCTCCCTCCAAAACCCCGTACATACAATATCTTACAGACACACCAAAAACATAACAACTATCCCAATTGGTTCATAACATCTTATCAGTAACGTGATTCAAACAAACTGCTAGAGGGAGGACTTTCTCAGCAGTTAACATAACAAAGAAGCCCTTTCAATTATAACATAACAAAGAAGCCATTTTAATTAGACTACGCAGTGACATTAAAAAAAAGAACCCCTTACATATTTATTTATTATTGCAACTTATGGCATTTTTGTCTTCTACTGTACCACTGCTACAAAACAACAAATTTCATGACATATGTCAGTGATCATAAACCTAATTCTGATTTTGTGTGTTTAGTCAATTTTCATTCTGCAGTCCTACACATCTAGTCATGAATGATGGTAGACAATTAAACAACTCCATCTTAGCTGTCAGAAGCAAAAACAACACTTATTATTGTTTTGTGGATTACCCGGTCCTGCCCGAAATGTTGACTGTACTCTTTTCCTAGATGCTGCCTGGCCTGCTGAGTTCCTTCAGCATTTTGTGTGTGCTGCACTTATCACTGTTTTCTTTTTTAAAGAAATGAACCACATTCAGGGCATATTTGGTGAAACTCCAATAATCCATCACACACTGACCGATATTGTTTAAGATATAATAAGTTTTCCAGTGAACCAATGAAAGTTTAAAGAGATCATGGGAACTGGAACACAATAAGTGGGAAGGGAGCATGGGAAACATTATATGGTGAAGCAAATGCTGAACTGTTCGGATTACTGAATATTTAGGTAGTGGATTATCAGAGTTTTACTGAATTGAGTGAGCCTGCCCACTTTTGAAAATTAAGCTATATAAACAAAAGTGAAGTTGAAATAAATGCTAAAAATGCATTCACAGTTTATCAACAATGTCAGTTAAGGTAAGGTTTATTTCTTGAGACTCAAGAGTCTGATTCCCCAGTTTGGGCATATCTAATTGTTAAACTCCTGCCAGACCTCCTCAACAAGTAGCCACTGCCTACTGCACCATGAATTTCAGGACAAGTCTATGAGATTGAATGTATCTGATCGGCTGAGAGGCCTTCATACAGTACACCTTTATTTACTATTTTTGTTCCTCTATTTATTCTTCCTCTTCCTCTGTGGCTTCTTAGTGACAAAGGGACAAGTTTCCACAATGCTACCCTTCCACATTACATTACCCAAACAGCCATTCTTAATGTGTCAATCAAGACTATTAATCCATCTTTCAGGTTGATCTGTCTTTGCTTGATCTCCAAACAGGTCTATTATTCATCTGGAATCAGCAGAAATCTAAATGTGTAATTCATCTGTAACCTAAACTGTGTTAATGTTCAACACTCTTTACATCTGCCTCTAGATATCTTAGAACATTTTACAGCTAATGATATATTTAATGAACTTGTTCAGAAAAGTATTACATTAAATGTGGTGGCCTATTTTGGGGCATTAGTATCTAGCTATTCAAACAGGAAGTACTCCATTTCAAGTTCTTAATTCATATATGAACACAATAATTAGAAGCAAGAATAGACCACTGGGCCCCTCAAGCCTGTGTTCATCTGGTTTTAATCTCAATGTCATTTTTCAGTCTACCTGCATAATTTTCAGTCCCTCATTTAGCATCTATCTGACTGCCTTAGTGGTGTTTAAGGAGCTTTTATATAGGCTCATAAATATGCAGAGTTGAAGGGATACAGATTACGTGCAAACAGAAGATATTTAATTTAATTTAGTATCGTGTTGTTGGAAGAGTTAGTGGGTTGGGGTTGGGGTTGGGGTTGGGGGTGGGTGGGGAGCTGGAGGGGGCAAGTTGGGGGTGGAGTGTTCGTGGGTGAGTGGGGAGGTGGAGGAGGGAAGTTGGGGTGGGCGGGGAGCTGGAGGGGGAAAGTTGAGGGTGGGCGGGGAGCTGGAGGGGGCAAGTTGTGGGTGGAGTGTTCGGAGGATGGAAGCGACTTGACTCCCTTTCGGTGTTTGGCTGTTACTTGCAGAATCTTGCTGCCGGTTTTGCGGTCGAGAGTGACGATGCAGAGACCCGTCCCGGGATCTACCACTCTATGCCCTACCTACCCGACCCCGGGCCTCTCTCCTCCGAACCTCCTGCCGACCCCGACCCGTTCTCCTGCTCCATGCCCCAGCTGCCGCGGCACGCTGTTGCTATGCCAACAATCCCGTTCATGCCGCCAGCGTACGCCAACGAGTTCAGAGCATGTGCAAGAGATGCCACTTTGCCGGTCAGAAAGACGTCGCCCCCTGATGGTCAGGATCTCTATTCTCACATACCAACTTCTCGAAGGCCATTGACTTGTTCCATCGGTACTCTTTCTCACTCCAAAACATATCGCCTGCCTTGTACAATATACAATATTTCCAGCGCTTGGTCTGCTTTATTAGCTTATTGGCTACTTGGAGGAGACGACTGAGAAGCGCCTAGGGCAGATAGCTGGGAGACCTTTGTGTAGACTAGTGAAGTACTGCATTGCCAAAGGTAGTAACTGTTAGCTGCTCTATCAGGTATTCATAAAGGATTCCATTGTGCTACTTGAAGAAAATGGGGTAACTAGCCCCTAATCCTCACTCAACAGTATCAAGATTGGCATCTTGAAAAAATGTAAATTCCCAAATCCTTTTACAGCCAATGGCACTGCATTTTTCCTATAGCAACACACAAAATGCTGAAGTGACTCAGCAGGTCAGGCAGCATCTCCAGAGAAGCATTAAAAGAGCTGACATTGCCAGCTAAGACCTTCATCCAAGATTTCCAGCATCTGCAGAATCTCTTGTGTTTTTAATTCTCAACCCCAAACCTTTTCACCAGCTGATCAAGAAGCAATAGCAGAACTGACAGCTTTATACTACACTAGATTAGGTGGGAACACTGTTTCAGAGAAGGCTGAGGGACAATCCGGCAGACATCTTTGAAGGTTTGCGAGGGCTGTTCCAGGGAAAATGCAGAGGAACCATTTTCACACAGGGCAGAGAATAGAGCAAGGGATCAAAGATAATATGATTACAAATGAACCCAATATAGAATTTAAAGAAATATCTTTGCTCTGTAGTAATGTAAAGTATGGAATTTGAAAACAGTTGGAGTTGAATTTACAGGGAAGTTGAAGTCCAGGCAATTTGATGGGATGTGCTTTATTTGTGTATGTATGGATCAGTTCTATTCTACAATAGGAACTGCATTAGTAAGTGAATCACAGCCTTTCTATTTTAAGTCATAGTCATACTTTATTGATCCCTGGGGAAATTGGTTTTCGTTACAGTTGCACCATAAATAATTAACTAGTAATAAACCATAAGTAATTAAATAGTAATATGTAAATTATGCCAGGAAATAAGTCCAGGACCAGCCTATTGGCTCAGGGTGTCTGACCCTCCAAGGGAGGAGTTGTAAAGTTTGATGGCCACAGGCAGGAATGACTTCCTATGACGCTCTGTGTTGCATCTCGGTGGAATGAGTCTCTGGCTGAATGTACTCCTGTGCCCAACCAATACATTATATAGTGGATGGGAGACACTGTCCAAGATGGCATGCAACTTGGACAGCATCCTCTTTTCAGACACCACCGTCAGAGGAGTAATGCCCACACTTATCATTTGCAAAATATTTTAACATACTATATTCAACCAGCTTCGGTACCATGCACATCAGTAATTCAAAGTGCTTGAATAGTCATTCATATCTTTATTGATTAACGGTATCATAAATAATAGTTTACAGCAGGGTCATCTTATGCTGCAGTTGATCTTTCAACATTTTTCCAACAGAATTCTATCTACAGCAGTGCACACAAGTTTACCAACTTTGGTGCAGTATTAAATCAACACCCATTTCTTTTTGTTTGTTTCACATTGTGGAATGCATAAATGGAAGTGTTTTCACCTGATTTGCTCACAATATTGAACACTGCAGTACAATCTGAACATGTATCAATATCTTGCGTCTCTATCCTTCAAAACTATTGGTTTAAACATGACATTTCTGGGGATTTCATTTTTAGTGTGTGTTAAATTGCAACTGGAATCATATTGGTCCAAGTATCAACAGGTACAGACTGTGCTGAAAAATTCAAATATCAAACACAAGTTAACACATTCATTAAGAAAGAGGAATGTTGTCTAGCAGAAGTTAATTGGCTATGAAAGGGTTAATGCATGACCAGCATTTGATGGCACTGAGCCTGTTCTCACTGGAGTTTAGAAGAATGGGGAGGGGGGCGAAATCTCATTGAAACCTACCAAGTATTGAAAGAGTCATTGTGGAGTGGATGTTTCCATTAGGACCAGAGGGCACAGAATAGAAGATCATTCTATTACAGCAGGGATGAGGAGGAATTTCTCTAGCCAGAAGGCGGTGAATCTCTGGAATTCACTGCCACAGAAAGCTATGAATGTCAAATCATTGGGTATATTTAAAGCAGAAAATGATAGGATCTTGATTAGTGAGGGCATCGGAGGTCACAGGAAGAAGGTAGGAGATTGGCATTGGGGGGGCGGGGGGGAATAAAAAAAATCAGCCATGATCACATGGTGAAGCATACTCAATGGGCTGAATAGCCTAATTCTTCTCCTATGTCTTTTGGCAGCAAAGACATACCAAGAAAAGAAACCAGACTGAAATGTATATAGCATGATTCCTAGTCACAAAGGGAGTGAGAAGTTTAAATTCCTGATATGGGCTGCGGACGTTTTCCTCAAGTACAAAACCTTATTGGGTGAGCAGGTGCTAAAAATGACTGGCAAGATGAAAGACAACACAATTTATTTCTGATGAAAGACAACATGATTTACTTCTAAAGAACACAAACACACTAAAGTTCTGTATGAATTATTTCAAGTACTGTTTCTGCAACACAGTTTTCAGTTTTAGGGGGAAAAGAAGTTAGTCTTCAAATTTTGATATCAGACACTTTCAATTATTAAGATAAATCAGTGGCTGGTCCAAGACTTCCAGTGTTCACACCAGGTCATCAAGATGGGAAAGAAGTGAGATAACACTTGGAATGTTTGACAAGCTTTTTTCTCTCACTGCTGCAGCAAGGAAAATGTTCTAGAAAATCTCCCAGCCGGTTCACTACCCACCCCATCAACGTCACATACTCACCTCAAAAAGAGGAGGAAATGTCTTTCCCCAACGCTCCCACCAAACTCTTGCTAAAAAATGCATCTCTGAAACCATGGAAGTGTGACAAATCCATGAAGCTACTTTTTGGTGTTCTTTAATTACAAGGGGAGAAAATAAACAAGCAATCAAGAAATCTTATCCCACCGAACCCAGAGAGACAGCAAGACACCAGTAAATGCATCTTTTAAAAATAACACCGGATTATGTGGCAGTTTAGTAGATTACACTATCCTTTTAATTAATTCTGAGATGTACACATTTTCCCCAAAGACATTGTATCTCTGGAAAATTGGAGCTACAGAATGTTCTCGTACCTGCAAATGTTGAAACATTCTCAAAAAGTGAGACATCAAAAGGAATATATTGCAAGACT
The DNA here is from genome assembly GCF_030028105.1 of Mobula birostris. Lineage (NCBI taxonomy): Eukaryota > Metazoa > Chordata > Chondrichthyes > Myliobatiformes > Myliobatidae > Mobula > Mobula birostris. Next base: position 47,747,106 of record NC_092402.1, read on the forward strand.
GATAACCAGGTAAAACTAAAGGGGTAGGACCAGCCTTGCAAGCAAAAACAAATAATTCAAGTTTATTAGTTCCAGTCAAGTTAGTTCACAGTTGAACACTTCAGACAACAGTGTGATGTAAAAGCACCGGTCTGCTTCTAGGCAGTCTCTCAAGAGAGGAGGGACAACAGCAAACTTGGCTCAGTTATCAGTACAACAGGTAAATCTATGGGGGGGGGGGGGCGAAGTGTGTGTGTGTGTGTGTGCGCGCGCGCGCACGCGCGACAAAAACTCATGGCTCCAAGGAAGTCACTCATTTCATTTGCTTCTGCAGGTCAACGGTCTGGCAGTTGTCAACATCTGAAAATCCATACAAAAAAAAACATCATGGAGGAGCAAAACACACAAAATGCTGGAGCAGTAGAATCAGCAACACGAGAAGATCTGCAGATGCTGGAAAGGCAACACCTCTAGCAACAAAATGCTGGAGGGACTCAGCAGGTCAGGCAGCATCTATGGAGAGGAAGAAAGTGTCGACTTTTCTAGCCTAGACCCTTCACCAGGACTGGAAAGGAAGGGGGAAGAAGCCAGAATTAGGAGGTGAAGGAGTGCAAGCTGGAAGGTGATAGGTGAGGGGGAAGGTGTGTGGAAATGAAGTGAGAAGTTGGGAGGTGATAGGTGGAAAGGGTAACCAGTTTAAGAAGAAGGAATATGATAGGAGAGGAGAGCAGACAGTGGGAGAAAAGGGAAGGAGCATCTGGAAGAGGTCAACTAATTTTTTTTTTAAATCATTGAAAATTTTTGAACAAGTACAACTTATCTTATGCTTTGTTTCCTGCAATCTGACTGGATAGTTCTGAATACTATTTGATATGACAGCACAGCATCTTAACTTGGTAGACTAATATTGCAAGGTTTGGATTAGTAATCAAGTGATCCCAGGTCAGATTTCATCATGGTTACTGAGGGATTTAAATCTGTGTTAAATAAATCTGGACTAGACTGGGAACCAGTGAACTTCAGGACTATTTCTACAAACATATTGATGAAGGGAACACCTGCTGTTCTTGCCTAGCTTAAACTCCACTTGTGTTTAATTCTTCATTGTCCTTGAAGTTATTGTTCATTTTGTAGATGATTAGGATCAAGCATTGTTAATAAGGCCAATTCCCTTCTTTCCCACTTCCTTTTCAGTCCTGAAGGGTCTTGCCCTGAAACATCAACCGTTAATTCCTCTCCAAAGATGCTGCCTGATCTGCTGAATTCCTCCAGCATTTTGTGTGTGTGTGAAAATAATTCATCCCACTTCCTACCCCACTCACCACCTCCCTACAATACAATCTGTCCTTCTATGAGCCAAGCTCAGTGATTCCTTCAAGACATTTTCTTCACTGGAAACCCTTCTCCCTGCACGTCCAACCCCATTCTTTGTACATGAACAAAGTTCACAAGTCAATAAACATTATAACCATCACACAGAAACTGCTAGAGGAACTCAGCAGATCATACAGCACCTATGGAGGAGAATAAACAGTCGATGTTTCAGGCCGAGACCCTTCATTGGGACTGTATATTCCCCTCCATAGATGCTGCCTGACCTGCTGACTTCCTGCAGCATCTTGTGTGTTGCTCTGGATTTCCAGCATCCACGGAATCTTGTGTTTAACATTATAACTAAACGTGAATCTGTTATAGAAACTCCTCCGTACCATACCTTTCTAAAATTTGGGTGCAAATTAGGTACCTGAACAAATGCAAAATGCCTACATCGCCTCAATTTGTTAAATACCTTTGTAATCTTGTAGGAGCACACTTCAACCTAAAGTGACTATGAATGAGTGTGACTAATCAAAATCCAGCTACTATTTCATACCTGATGTGTTTTTATTTCACATAAACTTAATTGGGATGAATCACCTTCCACAAAACGTGACCATCCTCGCTGCATTTGCCTGGGGATCTCTTGACTGTACAGGAAGATTCTAAGGCTCAGCAGGAGTTAAACATCAGATGAATGACTTAAATTTGAGTTTCATCTTTTAATTTATTCTCAGTGAGACCTCCTCCTAGTTGTTGGTTTCTCTGAACAGCACTTCATGAAAAGTTCCATTAAAATTTGTACCACGTCCCTGCAAAGGGCCTGTTTCTGGGCTGTAGTGTTCTATGACTCTATGGAATAGTCACTGGATTTTAGTGTGCTCTAACAAGATTGCAAAGGTATTTAGCATAATCAGATTGGGTGCAATATTAAATGGATTTTAATTTTAAACAGTGGTGGAGAAAATTGCAGGGTAGATATTTGTACTTCTGTGCTACCAGCAAGGGTCACTGTTTGGGACAAGTTCAGCACGTCTGGCATTTTGACACCACCCCCAATGTCCTTCCTCTTTATCTGTCTAACCATGGCTTGGTCAGGGAACTCTCGGTTTGGCATAGTCTCTGCTAATTTATGAAAATTACAAGGACTCTTCAGACTTGGGTTGGAAATCAGAGTTACAATAGGCAGAAAAGTCTATCTATGCTGTCATCCATTGTACCAGATAGTGCACTACACATGATCACGTACACATCTTGTTCCGCCTGCACCTAGATAGAACTTGCAATCTTCCATCTGAAGAGGCTCAGATCCAGCAGACCACCAATATCTCCATCTTCATCGTGATCACATGGGCCAAGAGGAGTAGGTTACCGCCCCCATCCCATCTGTAGCAGCCACTGCTACAGGATCTCCTAAAAGGACCATCCCCGTGCTGGACATGAAGTACATTTAAGGGATTAAACAAGCAGAGTATAAAATGTACCTATGGCAGGATTTGTGAAGTAACACCTTTGAAGGTTTATTTATAAAACTTGATTTCTGTATCAACACAGTCAAAGAAGAGATCTGCCATTTCTTCTGGGTTGAAGGATGCTCCACTAACCAACATGTTCTTGATAGCCTGTAGTCCTTGCCTCTCAAGGTTCTGCATTGTTTCATGCAACTGTATACCCTGCTCCTGAAAGGGAAGGAGAATTAATAAAGTCAATTGATACAGGAATGTGCCAATCCAACACCAAAGTCCCAAGAATGATCAGAGTTTTGCTATAGTTCTTTTCCTGAATTAAAAGCAACAGTACCTGTCCACTGTCCATTGTAGCTTTGGCTTGCTGATGTGCCTTATACAATTCATGCCTGCGATCTGGCTTGCTCAGGAACCGCGGCTGCCTCCGGACAGGATCCTCCTCACCATAAGATGGAGAAATTACCATAGAAACTGGTGTTACATCATCAATAAAGATAAAGGGTTTGAAGACAGATCTATTAATAAAAGAATTGCAAAACACGAAAGAGAAAAAGATCACAAATAGAAGAGCTAGATAATCAAAATATTGTAATCCACCCTCCTGCATGTGAATAATGGTGTGTAAAATGTTTTTTAATATCATTTCCAACCCCTCCAGCATAGACATTAAAGGTAATCAGGTCAGTTCTAATGTAATTAATCTGTTATACAAATTGCAAAATGAATTCAGTTTTACATGTTCTCATTTAGTCTTACTAATTTTTTGAAGTTTTCACTTTAAGGCAATGCTGATAAGAGGTATAACTTTACAAAGGTGGATGTCAGTCAGATACCAGGATAAAGTGGCAGAGTCTTTCAACACTACACTTTAATGCGCTGGCATTAACTTGTGCACTGAGAAGATGCCCACTAAAGATTAGCTTTATTGGTCACATGTACTGTATACCAAAGCATAACCATGAAATGCGTTGTTTGTGTCAATGACCAACAATCTAAGGTTGTGCTGGGGGCAGCCTGCAAGTGTCACCATGCTTCCAGCACCAATATAGCATGCCCACAATTTACTAACTCTAACCATATATCTTTGGAATGTGAGAAGAAACCAGAGCACCTGGAAGTCCATGCTGTCACAAGAAGAACATGCAAACGCCATACAGATGATGGTGGGAATTGAACCCTTATCACTAGTGCTATATGTACAAGTGAAGAAAAACTTTTACTGAGTACGTTTACCAATGGTGGGTTATTGACCTTGAAGGATCAGGGGTTGCTGTAAAGAAATGCACACAAGGCAAGGCATCATCTTGAGGCAGGATGGACACCATACTGCCAGTGGTACAGAAAGCCTCAGAGTCCATGCAGATTCCACTCTCCTTATTGCGCAAGATGCCCATGATAGTCTCTGCTTTAATGCTACCTACAGTGACACAATAAAAAAAACTTTTAGCTTCCTGAAGACAAGCAGCTCGTTGCATTGTATCTGGGTCTGTTGTACATTAATTGATGGAAAGCTCTTGACCACTGGCACATTGTGGCTGCAATGTGTCCTAGCTCCGAAATGCTTGCAGAGACACACAAAGACTTCTTTAACTTCACCTCAGAGCCGTGCGGGCAATTGAGGAGACACAAGCAACTGCGGATGCTGGAATCTGGAGCAACAAACAATCTGCAGGAGCTCAAGCAGTACTATAGGGGAAAGGAATTATCAACGTTCTGACCCATCCTGACGCAGGGCTTTTGACCCAAAATGCCAACAATTCTTTTCTTCCCACAGATGCTGTTCGGTCCACTGAGTTCCTCCAGCAGATTGTTTATTGATCCACGCAACAAACACAGGGGAGCACCTTCACTTCAACCCAAGCACCGTGACAACTGGGAAAGGTATCACTATCTTTCGTTATTGCTGGTCAGCATCCAGGAAAGCCCTCTCTAATCTTGCTCTGGGAGTTCATCCACTATGTGGACTGTAGTGGTTCAAAGAGATAGCTCACCATGACCTTCTCAAGGCTGGTAAATACTGGCTGCACTGGCAAGACTAATTCTCGCAAACTTGACTTCCAGAGTGGTAGATAAAGAAGATAAACACTGATCATTTCATCCCTTCCATTTCCTATGATGGACCAGAAAATAAACCAAAGGTTTGACTCATGTTTCAGTAGGTACAAAAAAGCAGATTATAGAAATTCAATCTGATTTTTAACCCTCCATTTCCACCTGCAAGAGGATGGAGAGTTGTTATGATGAAGAAATGTGGCTATGTTAATACATCAAATAATATAATATTCTGAGTAAATCTTACATATTAAACATACATTTGAAAATTATTTAAATTCTATAACCTAACCCCAATAGCTGTCATTCCCCCCCTGCCCCCAACTTCTTCCTCATTCTGTGCAGAGTCTGATATGTGGTACACCAGCAGCTATACTTCATTAGGAATTTGAGGAGTAAGACCAAGGAATTAAGAATGAACCTTGGATCCCATTGGATCCCACACAACCAGGTTCAGGAACAGTTATTATCCTTCAACCATCAGGCTCCTGAACCAGCTTGTATAACTTCACTCACCTCAACACTGAACTGATCACTGAACACAACCTATGGACTCATTTTCAAGGACTTTACACTCATGTTCTCAACATTATTTATTTATTACTATTTTGTGGGTTTTTCTGTATTTGCAGTTTGTCTTCTTTTGCACATTGGTTGCTCATCAATGTGTAGTTGTTCATTCATTCTATAGTGTTATGAATGCCTGATAGAAAATGAATTTCAAGGTAGTATATGGTGGTGTGTTTAGTATTTCAGTAACATTTGAGTAATATTGTAAATATATTGTTTGATTAAGCATTGTTTACATAATTCATTATGGGTTATATGCAAAAAGTACATGAATGGCATACATCATTATGCCACCACGCCATGTGTGTGTGCGGCCCACTAAAGAAAAAGACAAAACACACATCCCGGCTCCCGTGATTTTCCTATTGATTAGTTTCTGGAGTTACAAAACATAATAGTGGCAATGAGAATAGTGGTGTCAAGATGGCGCTAAACGGCAACTCCTTTGCTTGCATCTTCAGAAACAGCTCTCTTTCCATCTTTAATATCTCTATTTTTCCCTTTCAGGGTTCTTTTGAAGACCCTGACCTGGAGTTACATGCTGACTTCGGTTCTTTGTGGGAATGGGACCCGCTCTTGGGGACTCACGACTGGCCTTTATCTAGCATGCCAAGGGTGTGGCCTAAGAGTTCGGCTCGCCTTTGGAGGCCTAGGATCTCGGGGCTCTGGAGACAGGTGGATCGAAGCTCAGTGTCCCGACAGACCGGTGTGTCGTGGGAGCTGGAAGATCTTTGGCTGTGTGCCCAGAGACCTGAGATCTTTGGGCACAGAGCTTGGAAAAAGCGACACCATAGACTTTTAACATCGTAAACCAGTGAGTTGTTTGTTATGTCTCCCCTCTCGCGGTGAAATGGAGACATCATGTTGAATACCGGGTGAACGCATAGTCTTTGGGATACCGCAAGTCTGTGTCTTTGCTGTTGCTTTTGCTGCACGTTTGAGTGCTCGGTGGTGGGTGCCGATACTTTTTTTTGCCGGGGGTGGGGAATCACTGCTTTCTGCCACTTACCCACGGGAGGGAGGGGAGCTGGGGGTGGACTTTGGGGTTCTAACATTTAACTGTCGTTCATTCTTTGGGGGCACTCCTCTGTTTTCATGGATGGCTGCTAAGAAAAAGCATTTCAGGATGTATATTGTATACATTTCTCTGACATTAAATGTACCTTTGAAACCTTTGAAGGAAGTTTTAAAATGAACTTGAGATGACTACCTACCTGTTGAAGCACAGCACGTTTTTTTTCCTTCAGAAGGGGAGAGAGACATTAGAGTTTAAAAAATAAGTGCAGCACGTGTTTCTTTGGAAGGAGAGAGGGACAGTGAAGTTAATAAAAAAGCAGAAAACAGATAAAATTAACAAGCAACATGCACGGCCAGGGCTTCATAAACAATGAGTACCAGATGATAATAATAAATTTTAAAAAAGCAGAAATGGCTGGTTACATCAGAAAGATAGATGCATTTGATTGCACAATAGATAACTGGATGATGTATACGGAACGAATTAAGCAGTATTTTAAAGCAAAAGGAATAGCCGATAAGAAATGAGTGCCAATATTGCTGAGTGCATTGGGTGGAAAAGCATACAGTTTACTTAGAAATTTAACTGCTCCAACTAAATCAGCTGAAATGAGCTTTGCTGATATCATGAACGTAATACAGGAACATTTAGAACCAAAACCATTGCTGACTGCAGAACACATTAGGTTTCATAAGCGGAATAAAAAGGGAGTCCATTTCAGCTTACATTGCGGAATTGAAGAAATTTTCTGAGCATTGTCAGTTCAGTGATGGGTTTAAAGATTCACTGAGAGATCACTTAGTTTGTGGAAACTTACAAGAAAGCATTCAAAACCAGCTCTAACTGAAGCTCAACTTACATTAAAAAGAGGTGTTGAAATCACTATATCAATGGAAACAGCAGCCAGAGATGCAAATGAGTCATTGTCAGGAATGAAAGTGAACGTGAACAAAATTACAATGTCTAAACAGAAACCTGCCTGGCCGAACAAATTCTGTTGCCGTTGTGGCAGGGGCTCATATTCACCAGAACAATGCAGGTTTAAGGGTGAAACTTGCAGAAAATCCAACAAAGTAGAACACATACAAAGAGCATGTCGGGCAGACAAAATATACAGACTGCACAGGGAAGAGGTAAAGATAAAAAGGCAAGTTGAAGTTTCAAAAAGAACACTAATCTGCATGTTGTTGATGAAAAATCTGATAATGATGGGAATGACACAGGACTGTGTAGCCTTGAGTTTTATATGTGAAAACTACCAATAGAGAAGCAATATGGCTTACACCAAAAGTGAACAGCAAATTAATTAAAATGACATTGGACACAGGCTCAGCTGTTTTAGTTAATCCACAAAATGAGTTTAAGCAGAATTTCAAAGATACTGAACTGAAGCCTGCTGATACCCAACTAAGAACTTATACTGGGGAATAGATAACTCCTGTGGGAATGACATTCGTAACAATGAAATGGAACATCCAACAAGCCACATTGGGCTTGTATGTGGTAAAAACAGGGGGGCTAGCATTGTAGGGACCTGGCTGAGATAACTACAACTTGATTGGAGATCCATTCATCATTTGCATGCCACATCCCCTGCAACAGAGTCAACTGAAAGTGGATTAAGAAAGGTATGGATGATCCCACAGCACTATTCAGGGATGGCATTGGAAAACTCAAAACCATATCAAGGGTAAACCAGTGTTAAATAAAAATGCCACACCCAAGTTTTACAAAGCCCATCCATTTCCTTATACCATCTGTGATAAAGTAGCCAGTGGGCTAGATCACATGGAAGCTGAAGAAATTCTTTCCAAGGTTGAGTCGAGCCCATGGGCAATACCAGTGGTCCCAGTAGGTAAGAAGAATGGGTCTGCCAGGATTTGTGGTGACTTTAAGGTCACCATCAACCCAATACTGAAAGTAGATCAATAACCTCTGTCAAGGATAGCAGATATATTTGCAAACCTTTCTGGAAGGAAACACTTCAGCAAAGTAGATTTATCTGAGGCCTACCTACAGATGGAGATGGAAGAAGAGTCCAAAGTGTTTCTCACCATAAACACGACAAATGACTTTATTGCTATAACAGGATTATTTTTGGAGTAGCACCTGCACCTGCACTCCAGCAGAAAGCTATAGACCAGGCGCTACAAGGCTGTTCAGGTACTCAGTGTTACCTGTGAGGATGACAAGGAACAGCTCCAAAATCTCAAGACGGTGCTAAAACAATAAGGTTATGGACTCAGAGCATGACACAACAAGTGTAAATTCCTTAAACCAAGCATCACTTACTGTGGTCACACCATTGACGCACAAACATTATGCAAGTGTGCTGAGAAAATTCAAGCAGTGGTGGATGACCCAAGGCCAAAGGACACGTCACAGTTGTGGTCCTTTTTAAGATTTATCAACTACTATAACAGGTTTCTGACAAACCTGGCTGCTGTATTCCACCTGTTGAACTCATTACCGCAGATTGGGAAGAAAAGGCAATGAACAAAGGAGTGTGAAGTGGCTTTCAGAATGGTAAAGTTAAAGTTAGACACTGTACTCACACATTATGATCCATATCATCCAGTGAAGCTTGCCTGTGACGCCTCGCCTTATGGTATAGGTGCAGTCATGTCACATGTTATGTGTGATGGAAGTGAATGCCTGATAGCTTTGCATCACATTCCCTTACACTGCACAGAAAAATTATGCACAGATTGACAGAGGCCTTGAGTTTGGTTTGGGGTTTAAAACGTTTCAACCATTACTTGCATGGGAAGGTTTACGCTCATTACTGATAGTCAAACACTAGTGTCCATTTTCAATCCACAGAAGGGTGTTCCACTAACAGCAGCAGCACAAATGCAGAGATGAGCTGTTTCTTGGAGAACATAATTACAAGATCAAATTCAAGAGGACAATTAACCATGGATTGTCCCGTTTACCCTTGGAAAAGGAAATACCTGAACAATTTACAATAGAGGGCACTCCTCCTGACGTATTCTCCCTAATGCAAATCAATAGTCTCCCTGTTACAGCAGAGATGATCCAAAGGGAAACTAGAAAAGATCCCACACTCTCTCAGGTCTACACGGCCAGCAAAAGTGGCTGAAATGTGCAGCAGAATTTCCAGTTCCCCCATTTTTAACAGCGCCGAGATGAAGGATTGCCTTATGTGGGGCTTGAGAGTTGTTGTATCATCCAAGCTGAGAGCTAAAGTGTCAGAAGAGATACATGCCGGTCATATAGGCCTGGTCAAAATGAAAGTGTTGGCTTGAAGCTTTGTCTGATGATCTGGGGTAGACAGCAGATCACGCAGCTAGCCATGCACTCTTCAGCATGCCAACAGCAGCAATCTCCATCCCTGGGAATGGCCTACATTGCCCTGGCAGAGGATTCAGGTGGATTTTGCTGAATCATTCATGAGCACAAATTTCTTGGTAGTAGTGGATGCAGCTACAAAGTGGCCAGAAGATTTCCCAATAGTCTCCACTACAGCCTCGCACACTGTTGATGTGCCGAGAAGCCTTTTCTCAAAGACTGGTGTTCCAGAACATTTAGTCAGTGACAATGGCCCACAGTTTGTTGTGGAACAGTTTCAGTAATTCCTGAAAATGAATGGAATAAGACATATTACATCTGCACCGTACCACCTAGCTACCAATGGCTTGGTGGAAAGGTTTGTCCGGAGTCTAAAGAATGCACTGCTAGCAATCAAGAGAAAATCTGTAGCTGCTGGAAATCTGAGCAACACGCACAAAATACTGGAGGAACTCAGCAAGCCAGGCAGCATCTGTGGAAAAAAAATTACAGTCGATGTTTTGGGCTGAAACCCTTCAGCAGGATTCAAGTCTCAGTGTCCTGCCGAAGGGTTTCGGCCCAAAATGTTGACTATACATTTTTCCGTAGATGCTGCCTGGCCTGCTGAGTTCTTCCAGCATTTTGTGTGTGTAACTCATCATCAATGCTGTCCCTGGGTCATCCCTTGCACTCACACTTGGATCTCCTCAAACCCAATCTCAGAAAGAGTATGCAGTACAAACAGCTTTGAGCTTTGAAGCTTTTGCTATTCTTCCCTCTCTCTCCTTCACTTATCTCCCTTTTGTTGGAGCAGCAGCAAAAAAGATATTCATTTGTATGGTGCCTTTGCAATCTCAAGCTGCTCTGCGTCAGCTAGTTTTGAATCATAACCACTTTTGTAGGGCAGTTTAGCCAGAACAAAAAACACAAAATGCTGGAAATTCTCAGCAGGTCAGGCTGCATCTGTGGAAAAAGAAAAGGAGTCAATGTTTCAGCTGAGACAGACACGGTTTGTCAGAGTCATGTAGGTTGAGATTTTGATGTAGGTCCACTACCTCTGTTTCTCTTCTAACAGATACAGCCTGAACATTTCCAGCATTTTTTTTTGTGTTTTCTCTTTTGTTTAGTTAGAATTCTACTTTCCTCATAGATGATAAGAGACATTGTAGAAATTCTGGTAAGATGGTGGTGTGCTTGGTCGCAGCGGTCTCTCTGAGTCCAACAAATGGTGCAAATGTGCGACTTAAATGTTTTTCCACCATTCGGCAATTGAGTCTGCTCTGCCATTTTATCATGAGCTGATCCATTCTCCCATTTAGTCCCACTCCCCCGCCTTCTCACCATAACCTTTGATGCCCTGGCTACTCAGATACCTATCAATCTCTGCCTTAAACACACCCAATGACTTGACCTCCACTGCTGCCCGTGGCAACAAGTTCCATAGATTCACCACCTCTGACTAAAAAAATTTCTTCACATCTCTGTTCTGAATGGGCCTTCTTCAATCCTTAAGTCGTGCCCTCTTGTACTAGACTTCCCCACCATGGGAAACAACTTTGCCACATCCACTCTGTCCATGCCCTTCAACATTTGAAATGTTTCTATGAGGTCTCCCCTCATTCTTCTAAACTCCAAGGAATACAGTCCAAGAGCAGTCAAATGTTCCTCATATGTTAACTCTCTCACTCCCGGAATCATTCTAGTGAATCTTCTCTGAACCCTCTCCAACATCAGCACATCCTTTCTTAAACAAGGAGCCCAAAACTGCACGGAGTACTCCAAGTGAGGTCTCACCAGCGCCTTATAGAGCCTCAACATCACACCCCTGCTCCTATACTCTATTCCTCTAGAAATGAATGCCAACATTGCATTTGCCTTCTTCACCACCAACTCAACCTGGAGGTTAACCTTAAGGATATCCTGCACGAGGACTCCCAAGTCCTGTTGCATCTCAGAACTTTGAATTCTCTCCCTATTTAAATAATAGTCTGCCTGTTTATTTCTTCTACCAAAGTGCATAACCATACACTTTCCAACATTGTATTTCATTTGTTTTTCTTGTGATTGAAGGAACCCCACTGGACATTGGTGATACATGTCCTGTTCATTGGTGAGACCAACACTGGGGGAGCTGCATGGCCTTGGTTGTTGCACAGATTGGGCCCTGATACCACGACGTCGCCTGTTATAGCCACCCATGCAAGGAGGCACCAGAGGCAATGTGGGACAGAATAGAGATGCGATGAGCATGCTGGAAATATCATCCATGCTGGGTTGGGGTCTGGCCCCTCCCGTTGGTACTGTTTTCCAGTGTCACTTTCATCTGTTGAACCAGCGTGAAATGAGGAACTGCTGTGTACTTACTTTTGCAGAAATGTCACTCCAGGACAACACCCCATGCACCATCTATGCCACTCAAGTGCTTATGATAATATTATTTTTTGTGACTGTTTTGTACTATTTTGCACCTTAGCCCCAAAAGGAACACTGTTTCACTCAACTGTATACACGTTTGGTTGAATGACAATTAAAATTAGACGAACTTGATTCTATGTTGCTGTGTACAAAACTTGGAGCCCCAATAAATGTGTTTCCAAATGATCAAAGCTCTAATTTGATTTCACTTTCCTGATATTCTAACATGCCAACTGTTCCTTGGGTTCTTAGGCTGTATTCACCTTCTTGCTTACGAAGCAGCTCCTGGCCTCCAGAGTAACGAGCCTTTGCAGCCTCCATTCTCACTGGTGGGTTCGTCAGGGAGAAAACCTGCGAGAAGTTGAAGTCTCCCTCACCGTCCCACCACTTTTGACTCTGGGCATAATTCCGAAGGTCAGGGTGCTCCTCGTTGATCTCTGTGGTGATGGTCAGCTGATTTGAGATATTTTTGGCACCTTCTGTTAAACATAAAAAGCACAGAAGCTTAAAGGAACTGGGTACTCTCTTGTGGGAGTATACAGACTATAATACTGAATTAACTTTGACTCAAGTCTTTCTTTGGTCATGCTGGGAATATTTCTGCAAGTGTCAACAACACTGGTTAAAACAATCAAATGGTTAATTCTTCAGCAGTGACCTTTTTAAAGAGAGCATTTCACTTAATACAAGGCAGCACAGCTTATCAGATGAAAATCATAACAAAGTGCCAGTGTTAGAAACACGAAATAGAAACACAAAATGCAGGAAACGCTCACGTCAGGCAGGATCTATGGAAACAGAATAAAAGGGGTTCAGTGAAATGTTGAGTGTTTCTCTTTCCACAGATGCTGCCTCAGCTGGCACATGTATCTGGCATTTCCTGTTTTAATTGACATGCCTACATACTCATCGAGGCATGGACAGCTAGAGGACAGGTTGAGAAGTGGGGAGTTTTCTCTTGGAGAGGAGGAGGATAAAAGATAACTTGGAGTTCTAAATCATAAACACGAGAAAATCCGCAGAAGCTGGAAATCCAGAGCAACACACAAAATGCTGGAGGAATCTAGCAGGCTAGGTAGCATCTATGGAAAAGAGTAAACGGCTGACGTTTCAGGCTGAGACCTTTCTTCAAGATTGAGAAAGAAGGGGGGGAGATGCCAGAATGAAAAGGTGAGGGGGGGGGAGAGAAGCGAGCTGGAAGGTGATATGTGAAGCCAGGTGAGTGGGAAAGGTCAAGGGCTAGAGAAGAAAGGATCTGATATGAGAGGAGAGTGGACAGTAGGGAAAGGGGGAGGAGGGAACCTAGGAGGAAGTAATACGCAGATGAGAAGAAGTGAAAAGTCAGAGTGGGAAATGGGGGGGGAGGGTGCGGGAGAAATTGTTCTCTGGAAGGAGAGATCAATATTCATGCCATTAGGTTGGAGGCTACCCAGACAGAATATAAGGTGTTGTTCCTCCACCCTGAGGGTTGCCTCCTCTTGGCACAAGAGGAGGCCATGGATCGCCAAGTCGGAACAGGAATGGGAATGGGAATTAAGATGTTTGGCCACCAGGAAGTCCTGCTTGTGGCAGATAGTGCGGAGGTGCTCAACGACATGGTCCCCCAACTTACAATGGGTCTCACCTACATAGAGGAGGCTGCATTGGGAGCACCGAACACAACAGACGACCCCAGCAAATTTGCAGGTGAAGTGTTGCCTCACCTGGAAGGACTGTTTGATTCCCTGAATGGAGGAGAGGGAGGAGGTGTACAGGCAGGTGTAGCACTTAGGCCGCTAGCAGGAGTGAGTGCCAGGAGGGAGATTAGTGGGGAGGGATGAATGGACAAGGGAATCACAGAGGGAACAACCTCTGTGGAAAGTGGCGGGGGGGGGGTGGTAAAGAAATATGCTTAGTGGTAGGATCCCTTTGCAGATGGCAGAAGCTGTGGAGAATGATGTGTTGGATGCAGAGGCTGATGGGGTGGTAGGTGAGGACAAGAGGGTCTCTATCACTATTACAGCAGCAGGAAGATGGAGTGACTGCGGACGTACGGGAAATAGAGGAAATGCAGGTGAGGGCAGTATCAATAGTAGAGGGAGGGCTATCCCATTCTTTCAAGGAGGACATCCCTGATATCCTGGAATCAAAAGCCACATCCTGGGAACAGATGCGGTGGAGGCGAAGAAACTGAGAAAAGGGAATAGTATCTTTACAGGAGATAGAGTGGGAAGAGTTAGTATAGTTGAGATAACCATGGGAATCTGTAGGTTTATACAAGATGTTTGTTGAGAGTTTGTCTCCAGAGATGGAGGGAGAGATCAAGAAAGGAGAGGGAGGTGTCAGAGATGGAGAATGTAGTGTATATCAGATAAGAGGCACAGAACGAGTGGATAGCTAGAAACTATTTCCCAGGGCAGAAATGCTAATACAAGGGGGCATACTTTTAGGTGTTTGGAGGAAAATATGGGGGGGGGGGGGGGGAGAGAAGATGTTGGAGGCAGATCTACACACACACACACACACACACACACACACACACAGAGTTTGGTGCATGGAATGCACTGATAAGCATGGCGGTAAAGCCAGCTACATTAGGGACATTTAAGAGACTCTTAGATACGCAGATGGATGAAAGAAAAATGGAGGGCTATGTGGGAGGGAAGCATTACATTGACCGTACAATAGGTCATGAGGTTGGCACAATGTTCTATATGGGATTTTAGTTCAATTTTTCTTCTCCCCAAAGCGTGCCAACGTCAATTCGACTGAAACTCAAGATCAATTAATACAAAGATCAGTTACAAAGCCAGGGCACTTAAGGCATTTACAAGAACCCTTATGAGGACTAGTTGGTTTAATCACAGACTAGAGATCAACTTTCCTGCAGTCAGAGTATAATTTCCCAATTCCAGAGAATGAAAAATATAGACTAAATCCAAGTGTCTATGTATATCATCACTACTGAATGGTTCATTTTAGATGGCGCACAAGTAATAAAAAAATGAATAATCCCACTGGAAGATCACAATTATGAAAGTGTATATCCAGGCAAATGATTTCACTGGAGGAAAGTTGGTATCAGAAATAAATCTCCTGGCAACTGCAAATTCGGCAGGTTATGGTCAGTAATGAGTACCTTGTTTCTGCAAACCGAACTCCATAGTTTTTTAGCTTTGACACCAAGATATTAAATTTACCACACTGTGGTCAAACAGCACCAATATGTTCCTAATGTTGCAGTTTTTAATGACTACTAAGAAACAATTTGAAGGCATTTCCAAACCCTAAAGGCTTAGAACAAATTCAAAAGGGATTTGACTTAATTAACAGTATGTAGCTAAATCATTAAATCACACTTTTTTCCCCAGTTTACATTCAGATTGTCAAAGATCACTTGGGGGGTCAGGTATTTGAAGGAACAGTGGACTGCAGGATATTGCACACACAAGAGATTCTGCAAATGCTGGAAATCCAGAGCAAAACATGCAAAATGCTGGATGAACTCTGCAAGTCAGGCAGCATCTTTGTAGAGGAATAAACAGTCAATGTTTCGAGTGAGACCCTTCATCCAGGCTGGAAAGGAAGAGGGAAGAAGCCAGAAGTTTGTTTATTCCTTTCCATTGATGCTGCATGACCTGCTGAGTTCCTCCACTATCTTGTGTGTGTTGTGTAGCATATTACAGATTGTTTTACATTCTAACATGAGGACCAGACGAAAAATATATTGCATTAAAGATGGAAGGGAGGCCACGTGACTTAGTCTTATGTAACCAATGCGGGGTGGGGTGGGGGGGAAGAAGAGGGAGGGATCATTGACTCAGGCCTAAGAGGCCAGCGTCGGGCATTTTCATGCCTATGTGGTGCCCCACTCCTCACACAGACATAGAGCAATGTGTGGTTAAGTGCCTTGCTCAAGGACACAACACGCTGCCCCAGCTAAGGCTCGAATTGGCGACCTTCAGATCACTCGACGAATGCCTTAACCACTTGGCCACGTGCCCACAAACGCAAGGAGAAGAATTTATTTTCATTTCATTAACTTAGTTATTTTAATCTGGCCACCTGACACAAGTATTTGGGTAAATTTATACATGAAGTCATCACTGATTCAGTATTGGCAATCCTGTATTACACTTTTTTAAAAAAAAAATAGCGAGAAGAAAGGTTTACATATCCCATTACTAGTAGTGCAGCTAGTAGATATGTTGCCCCACAGCAACAAATAAAGATATCCAGTGAAGTCTGTGAGTAGCTTGCACATTCTCCCCGTGACTGTGTGGGTTTCTGCCTCAATTTCTGCCCAATCCAAAGACGTGGTTTTGGCAGGTTAATTAGCCACTGAACATTGCTCCCTAGAATCTGGGGGAAGGGGGAAGAGGTAGTTAAAGAAAATATGGGGAGAACAAAATGGGATTAATTGGTGGTTGGCACAGAATTGTTGGGTCAAAGGTGCATTTCTGAGCTCTGTGAAATTCAAGTCTCGGAAATGAATTATTAAACACAACAGATACCGCAGATGCTGGAAATCTAGAGCAACACACACAAAATGCTGATGGAACTCAGCAGGTCAGGCAACATCTATGGAAAGTCTTGATGAAGAATCTCAGCCTGAAACATCAACTCTTTATTCCTTTCCATGGATGCTGCCTGACCTGCCGAGTTCCTCCTGCGTTTTGTGTGCGTTACTCAGAAATGAATTACGTACTTGTTTGTGAAATATATTGGAGTTTTGCTTTGGTGCAGTGACTAGAAGTCACCACAATATGACACCTGTGGACTACAGCACTCAATTGACAAAGAACTGAACACTCTCAAATTGTTTTCCAATTCTTTCAGCACAGTTAACCTGTAATTTGCTGAGCAGCCCAGTATCTCCCGGATGTCTCCAGCACCCAGGCCTCTCTTCGGTCCACAAGTAGGAACGTATTATAGTAACTGAATGCTTCCAGGGATTCCTTGCAGTTCCCTCCCTGTCCATGTCGTTCCACCAGGGAGGTGATAACATGCAGAGCTTCTTTAGCTGTGGTACTTCTCTCCAGTCCAAGCCTGACACAAGAATGGGAAAAAGGAATTAAAAAGAGGAAGAGGGTACAATACATAGTATTCGCAAACACGGCTGTCTGCTCGACATTTCTATGGGGGAGAACCCTGTATGTCAAACTCATTATGAAGTCTCACATAAACATTCAGTGGCCACTTTATAGGGTACACCTGTACACCAGTACACCAGTTCATTCATGCAAATATCTAATCAGCCAGTCGTGGGGCAGCAACTCAACGCACGCAGACATGGTCAAGCGGTTCAGTTGTTGTTCAGGTCAAACATCAGAATGAGGAAGAAATGTGATCGAGGTGACCTTGATCATGGAATGATTGTTGGTGTCAGACAGGGTGGGTTTGAGTATCTCAGAAACTGTTGATCTCCTGGGATTTTCATGCACTAGAGTTTACAGAGAATGGTGTGAAAAACAATAAACATCCAGTAAGCAGCAGTTCTGTGGGTGAAAACGCCCTGTGAATGAGAGGTCGGAGGAGAATGGCCAGACTGGTTCAAACTGAAGGCAACAGTAACTCAAATAACCACATGTTATAACAGTGGTGTAGAAGAGCATCTCTGAATGCACAACATGTCGAACCTTGGAGTGGATGGGCTACAGCAGCAGACGACCATGAACACACAGTCAGTGGCCATTTTATAGGCACAAGACGTACCTGATAAAGTGGCCACTGAGTGTATTTACTTATCAGAGTTCAGCACTGGTAGCCCTGGGTTTCTGCTTTTCTCCCTGCAACCGATTCCAACCTTAGCACACTTCTCCCCCCCACATCTCTTTTTCTCCTCCATCCACCTCCAACTATCATCCACTTGATACTGTTTCCCAGCCCCACCTCCTCTCCATCTCCAAAACCTAACGTAACTTGCCTGATTTCATTTACCCCTCCTTAGACCAGCAATCACCTTAGGCTCCTGTCTCAGCACTCCACTTCTCCTCTTCATACTGGCCATCTCTCCTCGCCATTCTCAGTTCTGAGGCAGGGTTTCGACCTGAATGTTGACAGTTCCTTTCCCCACAGATGCTGCTTGACCTACTAACATCCACCTGCAGATTGTCTGTTACATGAACATTAATATGTTGCAATCCAGATGATATTACTATGATTTTTTGTAATTGAGATAAAAATCTGTCCAGTACTTATCAAGTGGATAACACTTGATTACAAATGAAATGACTGTCAGTAATAAAGGATATATTGTTTTCCTGGTGTATACGATGAATTAACTCATCTCGGGCTTCCAGCCGGGTACAAGTATCAATTTTGACCAACATCTCGATGACAAACTCTGCCATCTTCTTCAGGGATGATGCCTGGGCATGTCTAGTCCAGTGGTATTTATACCCATCGTCTGTCCCTCCTAATTGGTTAGTCCTCGTCCAATCAGGTTTCCACTCTCCCACCTTGTTTACAATCGAATTCCAGTTCTTACTTAAAGCAAGACCTTCATCTTTGTTAAAATTCTTTTTCTCTAGTTTTATTCCAATGGCTTCCTTTACCAGGCTGTCCCAAAAGCCATTGATTTGTGCCAGTGAAGTCAATCATATGGCAATTGCGAATGCAGTGTTCTGCTACCACCAATTTCTCTGGGTAACCCAAACAGATACACCTCCTGTGCTCCTTAATGTGGGTTTCCACCATGCATCCCGTCTGGCCGATATATGCTGCTCCACGTTCACAGGGAATCCTGTAAACACTGGCCAACCTGAGTCCAGGTCATCTTTGACCCACATAAGCTGTGATTTGAGCTTTCTTACAGGTTTATGGATGGTATTAATCTGATATTTCTTCAGGATCCTGGCAATCCTTCCAGAAACCAAGGAAATATAAGGAAGACAGGTGGTAGTGACGGGTTTCTCCTCGTTCTTTGATGGCACAAAACCATGATGCCGCACCAATGACTTTTGGGACCGCCTGGTGAAGGAAGCCATTGAAATAAAACTAGAGGAAAGAATTTTAACAAAGGCAAAGGTCTCACTGTAAGTAAGAACTGGAATTCGACTGCAAACAAAGTGGGACAGCGGAAATTTGATTAGATGAGGACTAGCTAACCAGGAGGGACAGAAGACGGGGGTATAAATACCACTTGACTAAATATACCCAGGCATCATCCCTGATGAAGATGGCAGAGTTTGTCATTGAAACGTTGGTTAAAATCGATACCTGTACCTGGCTGGAAGCCCAAGAAGAGTTTATTTGATTGTCAGTAATGTTGGCAAATCAATGTTTTAATAACTTATTAAAGAGACTTGTTTTTAAGTATATTTTTCCAGAAGCTCAAAGCATGTTCTTTCATTTATTTTAATACAAGTATTAATTTCAAATTTTTTAATGATAAGTAACAGACAGTGGAATTTTTGCATCAGCTGATGACAATATAACATTCAGAAGTTCAAATACTATTATAGTGAGCTGTGAAATTAAATGTAATAAAACTGGTCATTCATGGTTAGAAACAAAAAAAAAAGGCATTGAACTCAAATCAAATCAACTACTTTGGTAATGTTCTTCAAAAAGGTAACTTAATTCTGCTTTGTTTTCTGGCCAACAAGCATTGGGGACATAAACAACAAAGTTCACAACGTATGCCAATGATATTAAACCTGATTCTGTTTGTGAGAGGTCGTTCATTGCTGCGGCAGCATGTTACAGGGATGCAGGTTCACTGATTCAGTAAGTGGAACGGAAGACATTGATTGTTAACTGGTTTTTTACAAGACAAACAGTGAAACGCTCAACCAAGCATCCAAGTCAAACAAGTACATAGATAAATCCCCTTAATTACAAGATTATGACACTAGACATTCAATAACCCTTCAAGCTATATCCTGTTAAAGATACTTATCCAAACTGAGTGCCCGAAGAGGTGGACAAAACAGACACTAAACATACATACAGGGGCAAATACATAACCAAAGTGAGTGCACGGACCTTTGCTACAGCACAACCCCTACTGTCTACCATTTCCACAACACCTGTCATCTACCTGGTCCACAGTGACCCGATGGGGGAGAAAAGAAAGAGGCCACATTCTAGATTTAAACCCTACTGGCACTCTGATGTCATCAGCTGAACAGAAGCTCATGGGAAAGGTCGCAATGCTCCTTATATGGGCCAGTCCCTGCCTCCCATGGGGGAGTGGCTTTTGAAGAGCAGGCAAGTCAAGACACTTACTCCAACACAGCACAAGTTTTTTAAAAAAAAAAGAAGCTTGAGGCCTTTCAGAACTTTTTGACGGGCTACAATCATTGCAAGAGGCTGTTCATTGTGGAGGCCAAGCGAGTTTAAAAAGCGCTCAGAACTTTGGAACCTCTCAGTGGGCTGCAATCATGATGATCTTTCAGGCACTCAGCAGGAGCTAATAAAAAGAAGCAAGGTGTAAGTGGAGCAGCCATTTCTGGAGTGGGCCAGTGTTAGAGTGGTCAGGCTTTGGCTCAACAGGCTTGGGTGAGAATAGGCCCAGGCTAGAACTTAAGTTTGAGAAATTAGTGTTATAACAAATGTAGGCAGGAAGGTAGTTCAGGCAGTGGAATGCTCCTCCTGCGAGATGTGGGACTTCAGGGTACCCAACGGTCTGCCTGATAACTGTATGTGGAGGAAAGTGGATCCAACTTCAGCTCCGAACTGACAAGGTCAGGGAACTGGAACTGGAGCTGGAGCTGGATGTACTTAGGACCATCTGGGAGGCTGAAAACCTCATAGATGAGTCTTTTACTGAGGTGCTCACATGCAGCAAAGGCTTCAGATAGTAGATGGGTGACCACCAGAAGTGAAGAAAGTAAGCAGTCAGTGCAGGGGTCTCATGTGGCCATTCCATTCAGCAACAAGCATACCCATTTGGATACTGCTGGGGGGATTGTCTGTCAGGGCACAGCAGCAGCAGCAGCCAGGCCAGTGGCACTGTGGCCAGCTCTGAGGCTCAGCAGGGAAGGGTAAAGTTAGGTAGCGTGATAGTGATAAGAGACTGAAGAGTTAGGGGAATAGACAGGGGATTTTGTGGCCATGAAAAAGAAGGCAGGGTGGTGTGCTGCCTCTCAGCTGCTAGGGTCAAGGATGTTTCAGAGCGGCTGCAGAATATTCCCAAGGTAGAGAGTGAGCAGCCAGATATCATGGTGCACACTAACATAGGAAGAAATGAGGAAGAAGTTCTGCACAGTGAGGAAACGGAGTTTTGGGAAGAGGCTGAAGAACAGGACCTCCAAGGTAGCAATCTCTGGATTACTCCCAGTGCCATGTTCCAGTCAGGGCAGGAATAGGATGATGGTACAGAAGAAGTGGTGCAGGGGGCAGGGTTTCAGATTTCTGGATCATTCCGATCTCTTTGGGGAAGGTGTGACCTGTACAAAAAGAACGGGTGACACCTGAACCCGAGGGGGACTAATATCGTTGTGGGCAAGTTTACAAGAGCTCTTGGGGAGGGCTTAAACTAATTTGGCAGGGGCAGTAGAACCAGAGTGATGGGGCTGTGGATGGAGTAGTTAGGGTACAACTAGATGCAGTGTATAATGAGACTGTGAGGAAGGACAGGCAGATGATAGGGCAAAATTGCAGTCAGTGGGATGAGTCGAAGTGTGACATGAGGGCAAAAAATGAAAAGAGTGATGAATACAGGACTGAAGGTATTACAGAATAAGGTAGATAATCTCGTACTGCAGTTAGGAGATTGGCATTGTGGACATCACTAAAGTCGTGGCTGAAAGAAGATCATAATTGGGGGCTTACATCTAAGGATACACATTGTGTCAAAAGTACAGACAGGTTGGCAGATGGGGTGGAGTGGCTCTGTTGGTAAAAAGTGAAATAAAATCCTTAGAAAGAGGTTACATAAGATGGGAGGTTGTAGAGTCCTTGTGAGTAGAGTTCAGAAACTGCATGGGAGTTATATACAGGCCTCCAAACAGTAACCGGGATGTGAGATACAAATTATAACAGGAAATAGAAAAGGCATGTAATAAGGGCAATGTTACAATAGTCGTGGGGGATTTCAATATGCAGGTAGATTGGGAAAATCAGGTTGGTGCTGGATCCCAAGAGAGGGAATTTGTAGAATGCCTATAACATGGCTTCTTGAGAGCAGCTTGTATTTGAGCCCACTAGGGGAAGGGCAATTCTGGATTGTGTGTTGAGTAACAAACCAGATTTGATTAAGAGACCGTAAGGTAAAGAAATCCTTCGGAGGCAGTGACCGTAATAAGATAGGATTCACCCTGCAATTTGAGAAGGAGAAGCTAAAATCAGATATATCATAAGACCATAAGACGTAGGAGCAGAATGAGGCACAAAAATATGAAGGAAATGGAAGGATATGGACATTGTGTAGGCAGAGGGGATTAGTTTAGTTGGCCATTTGATTACCAATTTAGTTGTTCTAGCAGAACATTGTGGGCCAAAGAGCCTGCTCCTGTGCTGTACTGCTCTCTGTTCTATGCTTTAGGAGTCCTGGTTTTGATACTGAATATTGAAGCCCAAAGGTCGATTCGGTTGTGCTAGTTGTTAACACAAACAATGCATTTTACTGCATGTTTCACTGTACACGGGACAAATAAAGCTAATCTGAGTCTTCACTTGGCTCCATACTCACAATACAAAGATGAAGTTAGCTTGCTGAAGTTGCCAAGTCCCACACAATGAATTAAGTTACTTTTTTAAAAAACACATTTTTCACAGTAATTCAAGAATAAATATCAAACTTAATTGTACCTGAGATGGAGCCTTTCACTCTGATGATCCCTCAAGAAACAGAATTAAAGTTTGTCAATCTTAACCAATGACCAATTCTGATTTCAAATGTTGGAAAGAGATACATAGCCCTACACATTCCAAGACAATGTGGGTTACTTGAATGGTATCTATCAACTCCTGGAAACATTTATCCCCTTCACCACCAGTGGACAGTGGATATAATGTATATCATGTATAAAATCCACTGCAATTGATCATCTATACAACTCCAACATCATATCTTAAACATGTGGCTTCTACCACAAAGAAAAGGGAGGGCTTCAGGCATATGGAATACTATCAATTGCAGATTTTAACCATCAAGCACATCATCAGGAGACGATACCTCAAGAAGGCAGCATCTATCACAAAGGACCCTCACATATATGGAAGAAAAATGGAGGGCTATGTGGGAGGGAAGTATTAGATTGACCTTGGAGTAGGTTGGCACGACACTGGGGACTGAAGGGCTTTTACTGTGCTGTAAAGCTCTATGTGGACAGCATTCTAACTGGTCGCATCACCGTCTGCTATGGAGGGGCCACTGCCCGAGATTGGGATAAAGCTACAGAGAGTTGTAAACTAGCCAGCTCCATCATGGGCTCTAGCCTCGCCAGCATCGAGGACACCTTCAAACGACGATGCCTTAAAAAGGTGGCATCCATCACAAGGACCCCATCACCTAGGACATGCCCTCTTCCCTTGGCTTTTTTTTGTTCTCTTTTTGCACTACTTACTTAATATACTTCTTTTTATATATACAGTGGATTTCTGTTAATTGGGCCATTGTTTAATCGGGCAGCTGCTTATTTGAAACAACTCTTAAAGAAAAACCTAATCAAGAAAATAGCCAGGATTCCCTTTATTTACGTATTTAGAATACTACGCTGCTTAATTGGGACAGAAGACTGTTGAGAAACAGTTTCTAACTAGCGTCAGTCGTGCGCACTTGTGTGGCTGTTAGACACTACACTGTGCTTACAGCAAACAGTTTTTAAATAGCATCAGTTGCATGTGTTTGTGTTCAAAAAGCAGTGATTTTTGCCATTGGTAGTTGGCGAGAAATAAATAGTAAGACAATTCAGAATTGTTTTGCGCACTGTAGTTTCGGGCATTCAGGCTCGAAGATGCGAGAAACGGCCGGGGATGTAAATGAAACGATAGTCAAATTTCAAGTCAACCAAAAGAACATGGTAGCATATACTGGTTGAATTCCTCCGTTAGAACACAGTTTTATAGTACTGTAGTAGCATTGGTAGTGTTCTAATTTGTCCTGTGTTTCATTTCAATATATATGTTAGTTAAACAATTTGTCTCTTTTATACCTTTTTAACTATTTCCATGAAGCTTTGGCTAGTTGGGGCAGCCCCTTAATAGAACAAAATGTACTGGTCCCAATGTGTCCTAATTAAACAAAATCCATTATTTATTTCTTATTGTAATTTATAGCTTTTTAAATTATCTATTGCAATGTACTGCTGCCATAAAACAACAAATTTCACGGCACATGCCAGTGGTATTAAACCTAACTCTGATTCTATCTGCAACAAGCCCACTTCCTGTTACTGGCAGGTTTTAGCCTCTGCCATTAGATTTCTGAAAGGTCCATGAACCTTATTTTATTATTATGTCTACTATAAGCCTACTGACTCTCACAGCTATCTGGACTATTCCTCTTCTCACCGTCTCTTGCAAAAACGCCATCCCCTTCTCGCAATTCCTCCGTCTCCGCCGCATCTGCTCTCAGGATGAGGCTTTTCATTCTAGGACGAGGGAGATGTCTTCCTTTTTTAAAGGAAGGGGCTTCCCTTCCTCCACCATCAACTCTGCTCTCAAACGCATCTCCCCCATTTCACGCACTTCTGCTCTCACTCCATCCTCCCGCCACCCCACTAGGAATAGGGTTCCCCTGGTCCTCACCTACCACCCCACCAGCCTCCGGGTCCAACATATTATTCTCCGTAACTTCCACCACCTCCAACGGGATCCCACCACTAAGCAGATCTTTCCCTCCCCCCTTCTCTCTGCTTTCCGCAGGGATCGCTCCCTACGCGACTCCCTTGTCCATTCGTCCCCCCCCCCATCCCTCCCCACTGATCTCCCTCCTGGCACTTATCCTTGTAAGTGGAACAAGTGCTACACATGCCCTTACACTTCCTCCTTTACCACCATTCAGGGCCCCAGACAGTCCTTCCAGGTGAGGCAACACTTCACCTGTGAGTCGGCTGGGGTGATATACTGCGTCCGGTGCTCCCGATGTGGCCTTTTATATATTGGCGAGACCCAACGCAGACTGGGAGACCGCTTTGCTGAACACCCACGCTCTGTCCGCCAGAGAAAGCAAGATCTCCCAGTGGCCACACATTTTAATTCCACATCCCATTCCCATTCTGACATGTCTATCCACGGCCTCCTCTACTGTAAAGATGAAGCCACACTCAGGTTGGAGGAACAACACCTTATATTCCGTCTGGGTAGCCTCCAACCTGATGGCATGAACACTGACTTCTCTAACTTCCGCTAATGCCCCACTTCCCCCTCGTACCCCATCCGTTATTTATTTTTATACACAAATTCTTTCTCTCACTCTCCTTTTTCTCCCTCTGTCCCTCTGACTATACCCCTTGCCCATCCTCTGGGTCCCCCCCCACTTGTCTTTCTCCCCAGGCCTCCTGTCCCATGATCCTCTCATATCCCCTTTGCCAATCACCTGTCCAGCTCTTGGCTCCATCCCTCCCCCTCCTGTCTTCTCCTATCATTTTGGATCTCCCCCTCCCACTTCCAAATCTCTTACTAACTCTTCCTTCAGTTAGTCCTGACGAAGGGTCTCGGCCTGAAACGTCGACTGTACTTCTTCCTAGAGATGCTGCCTGGCCTGCTGCGTTCACCAGCAACTTTCATGTGTGTTGCATGAATTTTCAGCATCTGCAGAATTCCCGTTGTTTGTGTTTATTATTCTTATCTTTTTTGCACTGTTTATTTTGTAATTTATGGTAATTTTATGTCTTTGCACTTCACCGCTACAAAAAAACAAATTCATGACATACAAGTCAATCATAATAAACCTGATTCTGACAGTTGCATACAAATCCAATTTCGAAATATCAGCATGACCAAGCCCTGAACTTTGCCAATCACAAGTGGCTGTTGCCTCTGAATGGCAAATTGATGCTGGCCTTGCCTGCAAAGCTCAGACCCTGAAGTTTCAAAAAGGATACAAATTACAAAAACAATTAAAATCAGTGGGATTATTTTCTTAATGCAAAATTGAATAGGATTATATTTCATATTTCAAACCAAGCATGGTAGCGCAATGGTAGCGTAATGCTTTACAGCGCCAGCGACCCAGGTTCAATTTCCGCTGCTGCCTGTAAGGAGTTTGTACGTTCTCCCCGAGACTGTGTGGGTTTCCTCCGGGTGCTCTGGTTTCCTCCCACATTCCAAAGACATACAGGTTAGGGTCAATAAGTTATGGGCATGCTACGTTACCACCAGAAACATGGTGACACTTGCAGGCTGCCTCCAGCATAGCTCGGACTGTGCTGGTCATTGACACAAACGACGCATTTCGCTGTATGTTTCCACGTCCACGTGACAAGTTAAAGCTAATCTTTAAATAATAAACAAAACACAAGCTTCTACCTAACGAGATCCATTCCAAGCAGTGCCTCCTTCTCTCTGATAGGCTCTTTGGTCCACACAGCCTCATTGCCAATGCAGACGCCGTGCTCGTTGGCACCCATTTCAGCTCCCCACAACCAGGCCGGGCGACTGAGAATCACTGCATGCGTCTTCTCCACCTGTTCAATTTCGATGTATGTGCACTGTTCAATAAAACACAACATAGAATTAAGTATAGGTCCTTCTTTGATTCCATAAAATGGACTTAGAGAGAAGAAATGCACTATTTGTAACATGGTGATCTCTATTAAAGTGGAATCTTTCTGAAGTTTCAGTCTGATTGTGTTGTTTAAGGTGATTAAATGAGTTAATGTGGGTGCACAGAGAGAAACAATGGAGGAATCCAGCACAAAGAGCCTCTCCACCATCGAGAAAATTTCTGAAAAGCTATTCCTCAGAAAGACAGCATCATTAAGGACCACCACCACCCAGGACAAGTCTTCTCGTTGTTACCATCAGGGAGGAGGTACAGGAGCCAGAAGACACACACTCAATGTTTTAGGAACAGCTTCTTCCCCTCTACCATCAGATTTATGCTTTGTCCATTGGCACGACCTTACTATTTTGCTCGTTTTGCACTACTTATTTTTTCATATATTTCCTATTATAACTTATAATAATTTCTATGTGTGACACTGTACTGCTCCTGCAAAACAACACATTTCATGACATTTGTCAGTGATAGTAAACCGGATTCAAGGATTCCTTAAAATCAGCCTCTTTTATTCAGTACATTAGGAAACAGATCTTCACATAAAGGGCAGTGGAAACCTAGAATACCCCACCCACAAACAGTTTCTATCGAGGCTGAGAGCAAATTAAACATTTTACAACCTGTAGGCAGTTAAGAATTTTAAAAATTCTGGAACCAAGGCAATGGAGTTAAGGTACAGGGCAATCATTATTTAGCTAAATGGAGGACTAAGGAGCTCATGTATGATTTTCAGGAACTCAGGAAAGGAGTAGCATCATAACTGCATTTTAACGGGAACATGTTGGAAAAGTACTACATAGAAACAGAGAACATTAGTGCTATACAGTACAGGCCATTCTGCTCAAAATGTTCTACTGTACTATTAACCTATTTTAAGATCAATCTCATTCTTCACTCCTACATAATCCTCCATTTTTGTGTTGTGCCTAAGAGTTTCTTGAGGGCCCACAATGTATCTGCCTCTACCATCATCCCTGGCAATACCAATATGAGGGTGCAGAATTTTAAGGTGATTGGAGGAAAGTATAGCTGGAATGTCAGAGATAAGTGTTTTCTTACAGGGGGTTGTAGTGCATGCCAGGGGTGGTGGTAGAGGCAGATGCATTAGGGATATTTAAGAAACTCTTAGATAGGCACATGGACGATAGAAAAGCAGAGGGCTACTAAGAGGGAAGGGTTAGGTTGATCTTAAGAGTAGGTTAAAAAGTCAGCACATCATCGTGGGCCAAAGGGCCTATACTGTGTTTAATGTTCTACGTTTGAAAAATAATCAGAAAGATATTTGGTGCAATGACCTGCAAATTCTACTTCCACCCCCATGACCCATCTCAGTGCAAGACTGCTCGTCTTTGATGTTGAAACTAGGCTTAAAAGATGATGACTCGTCCCTTTTCTAACGCTATTAGATTTCATGATACTATGCTAGGAGGTGGAACTAATTAGTGTACAGAAAATCTGCACTAGTGAAACAAAACAAATAATAAACAATTCTAACAATTTTCAAGTTTATCATCATTCAACCATATATATGTATACTGCTAAACAAAGCAACATTCCTCTGGACCAAGGTGGATAGCACAGCATACACAACTCACACATAACATAAAGTAATATTACTTTAATAACTTATCAAATAATAAGGTGCGCTTATGACACAAGTTAAAAAGTAAACAGTATAACGCTACCAGTGCTTCGAACATGGTGAGGCCTAGGTGGTGGCAGGGAGTTCAGTAGTCTCACAGCCTAGGGGAAGAAGCTGTTTCCCATCCTAACAGTTCCTGTCCTAATGCTAATGTATCTCTTGCCTGATGGTAGGGGGTCAAAGAGATTGTTGAATGGATGGGAGGGATCATTGACAATACTGAGGCCCTGCATACGAAGCACTCCTGATAAATATCTCTGATGGGTGAAGAGAGACCTGATGATCCCCTCGGCAGTCCACACAATCCTTTGTAGGGGCTTGCGGTCAGATGCCTTGCAATTCCTGTACCAGGCGGTGATGTAGCTGGTCGGGATACTCTCAAGAGTGTTCCTCTGAAATTTGAGTTGAATGGATTGCGGGGGAGGGTTATCACTTACCTCAATCTCCTGAGGATGCGGAGACGCTGCTTTGCATTCTTGACTAAAGAGGTGGTGTTGAGGGACCAGGTGAGATCACCTTGTTCCAAAGATATGTTTCCCAGAAAGTTTATTTCCCAAAAAATTTATATTGTTGCCCATTCATGCACATTTTCCTCAAGGTCCTTCCAAAAACTAAGATTAGATTCTATGGGACATGTATGAACAAAGCCCTATTTGATTCTCAATCAGAAAACTGGAGGTATAACAGTGCCTCCAGTTGGTTGGTTCAGTTCTTCAGCCCAGGATAATGCTGCTTACATGTTTGAGAAAAGCCTTCCCCTTCAATTTTATCACTAAGATTCTGAGAGACTTGGCAGAGAAGATTCCCAAAGCACGCTTTCCTTTGGCTGGCAAGTCTACAACTAGGATAGTCTTTGCACAAGTGTCTGGCCCTTTGTGAATGAGATATTTCTTCACAAAGAGGGTCACAAATGTGACCCTTCAGAACCTCCTCGGATATCTGCACGGCTGAGATTATTGACCAGTAGGAGAAATTAAGTTCAGGCAGGAGATGGATTTGAGATACAGGATTATTACCTTATTGAATTGCAGAGGGAGACATGTAGCTCGCTCCAATTTTTTTATACTCATCGGGGTTAGGATTAGGGCTAGTAGGTTGTGGGCATGCTACGTTGGTGCTGGAAACATGGCAACACTCGTGGGCTGCCCGCAGCACAATCCTCGGAGCGTGTTGGTCATTGAGCAAAAGACCCATTTCAGTATATATTTCAACTGACAAATAAAGCTCATCTTTAATACTCCTGCAACATTAATCCTACTTCCCCCTCTCCACATGAAACATAGTTTAGAGATAAATATGGATCATTCTTTAATTTTGTGAAAGAGACAAAGGAAGAAATGCAGTACCAATTTCTTCACTAAATGTTAGCTACCTTGCTAACGACCACTAACAGTTTTGGTTCATAATCAGTAGTTTATCACTAGACTCCTCATGTGCCTGGAACTAGTGCATCTGATGCTACGCCCATCTCTTACCTCTACCTTGGAGCCTTCTGCATGCTCAGCTGCAGGAAAGTAGACTACTTCCTGGACTTCCTCCCGTGGTCTGTCCGAATTTTTTCCAAAAATCACTTCCCTCCTTTCAGTGGCCGGTGGGAGAGCAACAAAGCAGTCACAGGAAGAGGGAAGACACAGAGTGCTGGCTGCCATTCTGTATGGGAGGGAGAGAGAGATGGCACCAAAGTCTGGATTGGATTGATTACACCAAGCCTTAAACTTTCCCCAAGCCAAAAATCAGTCCTTTGTTGTCATAAACACAAAAGATTCTGCGGATGCTGGAAATCCAGAGAACACGATATTCCTTCATTGTCTCTGGTTTAAAACTCTGGAATCACCCTTAACAATGACCCACAAGCATCTTCTCAGGAGAAACTAAAGTTGGGCTTTGTCAGTCCTATAACAGCATCAACACCAAGATTAAAATTCATTCAAAAAAAGACAGAGTATTCATACCAATTTAATTAGAAATTTTACTCTAGAATGAAAAGTTATCTCTCATAGGAATCTACCTGCCAAAAATGACACAGCTTAGCACATCATGGAAACTTCTCCTCCATGAACTCTCTACACTTCACGCTGTCTCAGTAAGGCAGTCAGAATAATCAAAGACCCACCCACCCGACATTCTCCCTTCTCCTCTTTTCCATTGGCAGATGATGCTAAAGCCTGAAAGCACGTAACAACAGGTTAAAGGACAGCTTCCACCTTCCTGTTAGAATAAGATTATTGGAAGTGTCTCCTTGTACAATAAGATGGACTCCTGAGACCTTACAATCTACCTTGTTATAGCCTTGCACCTTATTATCTGCCTGCACCACACTTTCCTTGTAAATGTTACACTTTATTCTGCATCCCACACACAAAACACAGGAGGAACTCAGCGGGTCAGGCATTATCCATGGAAATGAGTCAATGTTTTGGGCTGAGACCCTTCTTTAGGACTTCTCAGCCCAAAATGTTGACAGTTTACTCATTTTCCATAGATGCTGCCTGACCTGCTGCAGCATTTTGTGTGCGTTGCTTTGGATTTCCAGCATCTGCAGACTTCACGTCTTTATTCTGCATTCTGTTATCGTTTTCTCTTTTACTCCCTCCGTGGACTGTTGTAATGAAAAGGTCTGTAAGGTTGGCATGTAAAGTTTTTCACTGCACCTTGCTAAACATGACAATAAGCCAATTTACACGGCCACAGTACAAATATATTCAGTCCAAAGCTTATTATGCGCTTCACTGTTAGTCACAATCTGCCAGAGCTCCTGTTTGTAAGGAAGAATCCTTACAGATCATCAGGCCCAGGAACAGTTCTTACCCTACAACCATCAGGCTCCTGGACCAGTGTGGACAACTTCTCACCTCAACTGTGTACTGATTCCACAACCTACGGACTCACTTTCAAGAGCTCTACAACTCATGTTCTCGGTATTATTTATTATTAATGATAATCATAATTATTAGTTTTTTGTATTTTTTCACATTGTCTTGCACATTGGATGTTTGTCAGTCTTTGTGTAGTCTTCACTGATTCTATCATGTCTGTGTTCTACTGTGAACGCCTGCAAGAAAATGAATCTCAGAGTTGTATACAGTGACATGAATGTACTTTGATAATAAATTTACTAGTCAAAATAGTATCATCTGTCTTGCTCTTGGACCCCCAACTCACCCCTGTGAATATTTCCAGTGAATGTGATACCTCCCACAGTTGCACTTCTCACTAAGCATCCAGCCTCAAGCAGGGAAGATGGGCTTTAGGGCAGTTTGATGATGCACCATAGAACAGGCAAAACATTATTACAGCACACACCATGTCAGCACACATTTAGAAACTAGGTTTAATAAAGAGCGCACCATTCAAAAAATGTAGTTTCTACAAACAAATGAGCTCTGGGAACCTGGCAGGCCCCACCTACTTTATGCACATTGCGTTATATCCTATTGGACCTCCGGGGTTTAAAACCAATTAAGAACTTTTGTCGCTGTTGTGGGAAATATAGCTGTCACATAGCCCACGGCAGAACGCTACACGCAGGAACATGAATTAACCGGTTAATAGCTGATGAGGCATAAATATTTGTAAGGAAACTGTTATGAGTTCCCTGGATCTCGTTCAAATAGAGAGTCTATCCTCCTGAATGGAAACCGTATTTAACGCGTGCCCTTAAGGCAGCACCTCCCACAACGCAGTCCCACACTGGAAGGGTCAACCGGGCCACATCTAAGATTTCTGGAGCGGATCTGAATCTACGGCCTACCAAAGAAAGAGACAAGGAGGGATAGCAAGGCTGGCCAGCGGAAAGGGTACCTCTCTGCCGATCATGACCGGAAGTGTGACTGTGTCAATCCTTGATGGCCACAGTAACCGCTCAGTGTCAGTGTCCAGCTGTTCACTGGACCCAAATCCGACTCTCTGTCTTTGGCCTAAATCCTTTTACTGGGGAGAATAACACAATTACACCAGCAGAAGTACATTTTACCATGAAACACACCGAAAGCGACAATGCAGCAGCCGGGCCCTGCACTGTAAATCCCATGCACCTTGCTAATCACAATGCAACACGCCCCTGATTAACTTCCTCGGCAGTAGTTCACGGAGTCATTGTGTTTGCTTTAGCTGTTAGCGAGGGAAGGCTGGGTTAGAAAATTCAACGGCTAACTCAGATTACGTCCTTACCTCGTTCAGAAAGTCTCGGCACCACTCAGACTGAGCTCGGATGAATTTCTCTCTCTCGCCTTCTCGGTCAGCTGACAGTTGCTGTGGTGGTAGGGTTAACCCTTCAGAACCTGCGCCGTGCTCTCGGAAATGAAACGCTCTGCCATTAGCAATTGTACTCAATCACTCCGGCGGAACAGTAACTCGTACGTAAAGACGTTCTGCGTTTGTTTTAATCTCTTCATCCCCTGGGCTCCACGAGATGACACGGATAATGTACTCTCAGAATCTGCTCGAGACAGCAAACCTTTCAAATTCCATTTTAACGGGGATGAGAGAGGAAAATCTGCTGTACGTTAGCGTTAAAAGGCAACACCACATGCGTTAGTCTTAATCTTGATCAGAGTAAAAAAGTTCAAAGTGAATTTATTATCCAAGTACGCTTATGTCACCATTTACTACCCTGAGACACATTTTCTTGCGGGCATTCACAGCAGAACAAAGGAATACAATGGAATCAATGAAAAACTACACAGAAGCAACCAATATGCGAAAGAAGACAAACAGTGCAAATACAAAATAAAACAAATAATGATGACAATAAATAAATAGAACTGAGAACAAGAATTGTCGTCCTTGAAAGTGAGTCCACAGGCTGTGTTCAGTGATCAGTTCAGTGGTGAATCTCAGCA
Source organism: Mobula birostris (assembly GCF_030028105.1). NCBI lineage: Eukaryota > Metazoa > Chordata > Chondrichthyes > Myliobatiformes > Myliobatidae > Mobula > Mobula birostris. Next base: position 47,780,350 of record NC_092402.1, read on the forward strand.
AACATAATCCATTTTAGTACAGAGTAACACAGAACCTGATGAAGAGTCTCAGCCTAAAACATCGACTGTTTATTCTTCTCCACTGATGCTGCCCAGCCTGCTGAGTTCCTCCAGCATTTTCTGTGTGGTGCTCTGGATTTCCACCATCTCTTATGTTGATGATTTCCATGCAAGAATAATTAAAATAAAATTCACTACCACTCTCAGGTTGACAGTGGTGTTAAGAAGGCATGTGGTGTGTTGGCATTCATCAACTGTGGGATTGAGTTCAAGAGCCGTGAGGTAATGTTACAGCTATACAAGACCCTGGTCAGACCCCAATTGGAGTACTGTGTTCGGCTCTGGTCACCTCACTACAGGAAGGATGTGGATACTACAGGGAGAGTGCAGAGGAGATTTACAAAGGATTTTGCCTGGATTGGAGGGTGTACCTTATGAGAATAGGTTGAGTGTACTTGGCCTTTTCCCATTGGGAGCAACAGAGGATGAGAGGTGACCTGATAGGGGTGTAGAAGATGATGAGAGGCATTGATCATATGGATAGCCAGAGGCTTTTTCCCAAGGCTGAAGTGGCTAACACGAGGGGGCATAGTTTTAAGGTGCTTGGAAATTGGTACCGAGGGGATGTTAGGGGTAAGCTTTTCACACAGAGAGTAGTGGGTGCATGGAATGCATGGCCAGTGACAGTGGTGGAAGCAGTTGCAATAGAGTCTTTTAAGAAACTCTTAGATAGGTACATGGAGCTTAGAAAAATAGAGGACTATGCGGTAGGGAAATTCTAGGCAGTTTCTAGAGTAGGTTACGTGGTCGGCACAACATTGTGGGCCGAAGGGCCTGTAATGTGCTGCAGATTTCTATGTTCTATGTTCAGTGAGTTTGCAGACCCCTTGGCCAACAATGTAAATGAATATTGTGATTAAACCCTCAAACCCAGCATGAAGCTCATAGACAATGGGCAGCATTAATTTCTGACCCATGCACGTTCCTGAGGCTTTGATTATTTGTAGCTGGCATCTCAAGGTTCTGAAGAGTCAGCACCGTCTCTGCAAACGTCCTTCAAACCAATCAGCATGATTAGCAAACTGAAGTCGGCATCCTGTCCCAGACTTTGATCAGCTCCACTGGGCAGGCCACATTGTTAGCACGGCTGACACAGGCTTCCAAAACAATTCTACTCTGAGCTCAACCACAGCAATACAACACAATTGATTTAAGGATGCTGTTTAAGCCATCTACTGGCCCCTAAAGTGCTGATGTTTAACTTTATTTGTCATTTGTACATCAAAAGATGCAGTGAAGTGCATTGTTTGTGTCAAATCAGATTAGCGAGGATTGTGACGGGCAGCCTGCCAGTGTCACCATGCTTCCAGCACCAAAATGGCATGGCCACAAGTCACTGACCCGAACCGTACATCTTTGGGATGTGGTTTTCATTGATCAAATTGTATTTCTTTGTTCTAATGTGAATGCCTGCAAGAAAATGAGTCTCATGTACTTTGATAATAAATTTGCTTTGAACTTTGAAAGCAATTCCACTCTGAGCTCAATCACAGCAATACAGAGCAATTGATTCAAGGATGCTGTTAAAGCCACCAATGACCAACTGTAGCAACCCTAGTAGCCCCAGGAACATGGCTACTCAAAATGGAGGAGCAGCTTTTGAGATGGCATTTACATGCTCTGGATGGGCCAAATGGCCTTATTCTGCTCCTATATCTTATGGGCTAATGCTGGGAGTACACAGAAGCCCAATGTAAAGGGTTGCATTGCTACGAGCCATCTCTATTTCCCAAGGAGACTGAGGTCCTTTAACATCTGCCAGATGATGCTGAGGATGTTCTACGAGTCTGTGGTGGCCAGTGCTGTCATGTTTGCTGTTGTGTGCTGGGGCAGCAGGCTGAGGGTAGCAGACACCAACAGCATCAACAAACTCATTCGTAAGGCCAGTGATGTTGTGGGGATGGAACTGGACTCTCTCACGGCGGTGTCTGAAAAGAGGATGCTGTCTAATTTGCATGCCATCTTGGTCAATGTCTCCCATCCACTACATAATGTACTGGGTGGGCACAGGAGTACATTCAGCCGGAGACTCATTCCTCTGAGATGCAACACAGAGCGTCATAGGAAGTCATTCCTGCCTGTGGCCATCAAACCTTACAACTCCTCCCTTGGAGGGTCAGACACCCTGTGCCGAAAGGCTGGTCCTGGACTTATTTCATAATCTACTGGCATAATTTACATATTACTATTTAACTATTCATGGTTCTATTAATATTTATTATTTATGGTGCAACTGTAACGAAAACCAATTTCCCCCTGGGATCAATAAAGTATGACTATGACTATAACTACGGTAGAGTCTACAGGTACCACCTTGGCCTCACCAGTCATCTCAGAACACTCAGAATTGGAATGGAAGCAAGCCACCCTTGCTGTCAAGAGATTTCCTTACAAAAAGGGAATTAGGACAACACACCATAATTCCCTAAACACAAGACATTTCGCAAATGCTGGAAATACTGAGCAACACACACAAAAATGCTGGAGGAACTCAGCAAATAAGGCAGCATCTATGGAGGGAACAAACAGTCGATGTTTCAGGTCGAGAGCCTTCATCAGGACTGGATTGGATGGCGGCAGAAGCCAGAATAAGAAGGTGGGGAGGGAGAAAGGAGTACAAGCTGGTAGGTGATAGGTGAAGCCAGGTGAGGGGGAAGGTGGGTTGGGGAAGGGGTTGAAGTAAGAAGCTGGGAGGTGATACGTAGAAGAAGCAAAGGACTAAAGAAGAGAGAATCTAATCAGAAAGGACAATGGACCATGGAAAAAAAAGGGAAGGGCGGAAGAAACCAGAAGGAGGTGATGGGCAGCTGAAGAGAAGAGAAAGAGTGAGACAGTAACAAGAATAAGGAATGGTAAAAGAGAGAAGGAGGGAGGGGAGAAATTATCCGAAGTCAGAGAAATCAATGTTCATGCCATCAGGTTGGAGGTTACCTAGACTGAATATAAGGTGTTATTCCTCCAAACTGAGTTTGACCTCAGAGGAGGCCATGAACAAACGTGTCAGAATGGGAATGGGAAATCAAATTGAAATGAGTTGCCACCAGGAGATCCTCCATTTTGCGATGGATGGAGCAAAGGTGCTTGATGAAGTGGTCACCCAATCTATGTCAGTTCTCACCATAATTTCAGCACTTTTTGTGTTGAAGTGACTAACACTGTATAATCTGGAGAAAAAAAGAGTCTGCAGTTGGTGGAAAACCAGATGAAAACCAAAAATACCTGGTGCATGACCAATTAAAGAGGAAATGGACTGTTTTGGATAGCATTGAGAACCTTCGGTCCCTGTGTCAGGAGCACTGTGTAGATAGCAAAAGGAGGACTCTGCTTTCAAACCTTCCTATTTGACTCCCTGTTAGGCATCTCCTGCTCCATGTGTTAAAGAGGCTCACCTGTCACCTCAGAGCTCAGAAAACCAGTGGACATATACTATTTTTGAATAAGGAGTTAATTCTGGGCCAATATTTAGCAACCTTTGATCTTACCAAAGCAGATTATTTGGTCTGATCTAGGGATTATCTTCCTCTTCCTTTCCAGTCCTAATGAAGGGTCTCAGCCCAAAGCATTTACTGTTTATTTACTTCCAGAGTCGCTGCCTGACCTGCTGAGTTCCTCCAGCATTTTGCGTCGTTTTTTTGCTCATACTGTTTATATGAGTTTGCTATCTGTAAATTAATTGCCTCATTTCTACATTACAATTGCTGCTGGAATATAATCAAAGATAATAAAGGAACACAAATTAAACGTGGAAGCTTTAGAGACGGTGCGGAGGAGATTTACCAGGATGTTGTCCGGATTAGACAGCATGTCTTGTGAGGATAGGTTGAGCGAGTCTAGAGTGAATTGGGATGAAAAGTGACGATAGAGGTGTACAAGATGATAAGAGGCATGGATCAAGTGGACAGCCCAAGACTTTTTCCCAGGGAGGAAATGGCTGATGAGAGGGGGGCACAATTTTAAGGTGATTGGAGAGAAGTATAGAGGGATGAGAAAATCAAGTTTCTTACACAGAGATTGGTGAGTGCATGGAACAAACTGCCAAGGGTAGTGGTAGAGGTAAATACATTAGGTGCATTTAAGAAACTATTTTTAAAATATTCCCACTTCTCTGCAATGCACAATAAAGCCCTTTTGTCCCAATTGTCTGTCTCAACATCAGATTGAAATGATCAGAATCAGGATTAATATTACTGACATATGTTGTGAAATTTGTTGTTTTGCGGCAGCAGTTCAGTGCAATGCATTAAAGATACCATTAATTACTATAAGAAATGTGTGTGTGTATATATATATATAATATTAAATTAAATAAGTAGTGCAAATATTACTTGTAATGTTTTGCTAAACTTTCTCCATGTTGCTTGTAGGAATGCCTGCAATTTTAATTGCCAACACTTGGAAACTCCAATCGCAATCATAGAGGCTTGGCAAGTCTGGCAGTAACTGATTGTGGATCAGGCCAACTCATGTGATCACTGGGAACTTCCGTAATTGTTCCAAAGTTTCAAGTGACTATTAAGAAAAGATTATCGGACAAAATATAAGTATTCATGTCTGAGATGGTTGCTATCATTTTAGCCTTGGAATGGGTGGAAAAAGTATGACCTGATTTTGTACTTCTGTGCTCTGATTCATTCTGTCTTGACATCTGTTAAAACAGGTATTTCAAATTGTAGGCCAGACAATCTTCTTGAGATTGACAACATCTGTTGAGGCTGCAGGGTCTAGGCCTGTGTATCTGTTTCTCATGGGTTCCTTTCCATGTTGGGGTTGAAGGAAACAAGTTGACAGACATTCTTGCGAACTTAAAATTAAGGATCTAAATGTAATGGTGCCTTTGCATAAGGGGGAGGAGAAAACCACAATTAAAAAGTCTATTCAATCACTGTGGCAACAAAGTTGGGATAAGGAAAAAGGATGGCATTTATATAAAATTCAGAGAATGGTGGAAGCTCAACTGGAGATGGGTATAAAAAGAGAGAAGAAGTTATAATTATTGGACAAACTAGGCTGAATAATTCCTTGTTTAGAATTAATATGCGTGATACGGGCATCTGCAGAGAGGGCACTTGTTAAGAAATGGTGCAACGTGTATTGTTTGAATCCAGGTCCTATGGGGTGCAAAAGAAATTCAGATCTTTGGGACAGACACAGTTTAACATGGAAAGTTTATTAGGGTATCACTGCCATCGTAATGAATATACGTGCCTATTTGACTTTCTGAAAAGCATTAGACTTTTTGATATTATTTGAGTTTTTTTTTGGGGGGGGTGGATTTAGTAGGTATACTTCCTGCCTCTTTGCTCCACACACCAACTCAATAGAAGGCAGTAATGCACCTTGTGTTGGTCTGCCAGCCGCCATTAAACATTACTGAAGAACTTGCGTAATTTTAGGTTTTGCATTTATCCATTCGGCCATTAGGAGGAGCTGTTCCTCTGAGATTTCAGGAATTTAAAAAGTATCTGAAAACAGAATTTACTTTATTGTCTGTAAGATGAGACTGTAACTGTAACTGAACACTGGCATTGTTGGATAAAGAACAAAAATAGCAAAGGCAAATTCACAAAGAAGGAAAATTGGAAGAAAATAGGTGAAATTCTAGAGTAAAACACCATTGAGAAGGAAATATTGGAAGCCTTAGTGGGTTTAAAGTTACTGTAAATTGCTAGGGCCTGATTAGATGAATCCCAGGTTGTTGCAGGAGGCAAGAGAGGAGATTGTTAGAGTTCTGATAAAAATCCATATGACTGGGAGAGAGCACGTTGTAACTTTATGTAAGAAGGATAGTGGAGATTGCCAGATAATTATAGACCAGTAACATCCATAGTAGGGTAATATTGAGGGACAGGATTAGTCAGATTAATTTGTTGAGGAGCGACCCTGTCTGACCAATATGAATAAGTGTGAGTATCTGAGTGTGTCAGTGAGGGTAGTGCAATCATGGATTTCAGCCAGGTCTTTGATAAGGTCTTGCATGGGCGACTCGTCCAAAAAGAAAGAGTCCACAGGACCTAGGGCAAGTTAGTAAACTGAATGCAAAGCCAGTTTAGTGATTGGAAGTGGAGAGCAATGGTCAAGGGCTGGTTTTCTGATTGGAAGTCTGTGACCACTGGTATACTACAGGGAACCATTGCTATTTGTTTTATACATGAACAGTATGGATATGGATATATGATTAATAAGTTTGCAAATGACAGAAAAAATGGTGGTGGTTGTGAGTCCAAAGAGGGCAGTTGAAGAGTTGGTAAGATGACAAAGTCAAAGTCAAAGAAAATTTATTATCAAAGTAAATATACAGTATGTCACCATATACAACCCTCAGATTCATTTTCTTGCAGTGGAATTTATGAATAACTATTAATAAACAAAGGCTGACAAACAACCAATGTGCAAAAGATGACCAATTTTGCAAATTAAAAAAATTAATACTGAGAAGATGAGTTGCAGAGTCATTGAAAGTGAGTCTCTAGGTTGTGGAGTCAGTTCAGGGTCGTGGTGAGTGAGGTTATCCACACTGGTTCAGGAGCCCGATGGTTGAAGGGTAATAACTGTTTCTGAATCTGGTGGTGTGGGACCATATGGTTTCTGTACCTCCTGCCCAATGGTAGTAGCGAGAAGAGAGCATGGCCTGGATGGTGGGGGTCCTTGATGATCGATGCTGCTTTCTTGTGGAAGCACTCCTTGTAAATGTGCTCAATGGTGGGGCTAATGGATTTTAATCCTGAAAACTTGAAACAATACATTTTTGAAGCACTAATATGGACAGGACATACACAATGAATGGTGGGACCCTAGGACCTGCTGAAGGGAGTGTATGTTAGTGTACATGTCCAAAGTTTCCTTGAAAGTGGCAACACAGGTGGATAAGGTAGTCAAGAAAGCATACAGGATCCTTGTTTTCAATCATCAAAGAAGAAAATATAAAATATATGGTGCAACTGTATAAACTGCTAATTAGGCCACAGATAGTTAGATGTGACTGCACCAGAGATGGTGCAGGAGAGATTCACCAGGATGTTTCAGTTCGAAGAAGGGACTGAAGAGTCTTTGGTGGTTTCCATGGGGATGGAGAAGGTATGTATGGGTGAGAGTGGGGGTTGGGCAGGAGCAAACCTGAAAAAAGTATACTAAACTATGAGGGAATAGAGGGGGGAAATAATGTCAAATTTTTCCCCAGAGCATAGGTGTCTAAAATTAGAGGGCATTGGTTTTAGGGTAAAGATTTAGAGGGGAGATGGGGAGAAATTTTTTAACGTAGGTATTGGCTGAAACCTGGAATGGCCTGTCTGAGGCAGGTACTCTTTGATTTTCTTGCTGACCATTTGAATCACACACAAAATACTGGAGGAACTCAACAAGCCAGGTGGCATCTATGGAAGGAAATATCAACAGTTGACATTTCAAGGTTCGATGTGTTGTGCATTCAGAAATGTTCTTCTGCATACCACTGTTGGAATGTGTGGTTATTTGAGTTACTGTCACTTTCCTGTCAGCTTGAACCAGTCTGGCCATTCTCCTCTGACCTCTCTCAATAACAAGGCATTTTCACCCACAGAACTGCTGCTCACTGGATTTTTTTTTTGTTGTTTTTCCCAGGAGATCAGTGATTTGAAATATACAAACCACCCCATCTGGCACCAACTATTATTCAATGGTCAGTCACTTAGGCCACATTTCTTCCCCATTCTGATTCTTGGTCTGAACAACAACTGAACCTCTTGACCATGTCTGCATGCTTTTATACATTGAATTGCTGCCACATGATTGGCTGATTAGATATTTACATTAATGAGCAGGTGTACAGGTGTACCTAATAAAGTGGCCACTGAGTGTACGTCACCATATGCTACCTTGTGACTCTTTTTTTGCATGCATTTACAGGAAAATAAAGAAAAGCAACAGAATTTATGAATAACTCTATATAGCAAAGGCAGACAAACAACCAACGTGCAAGAGAAGACAAATTGTGCAAATAATTAAAATATACTGAGAACACGAGTTGTAGAGTTATTGGCTATGTCAGAGGCCAGAATCTCAGACAATGAATTCCACCTTCCCTACCACGCTATACCAATGTTCTCCAAATTGGATCCACATACAGTTCAGTCATACCATTTGGATGAGTGGATACAAAGAGATCCATTTTTAGTTCAAAGGAAAAAGGAATTTTGTCTAGTCTTGAGTGTTTTGATAATATTTGGTCTAGAGTCAATGGCAACATTTTTTCTATTGTATTGGAGGTTGTGGGTTCAATGCTCACTCAGGAGATTCTTGAACTCAATCTTTCTTAACCAAGTGCAGTTCTGAATCAGAATCAGGTTTATTATCACTGATATACTGTATATCATACAATTTGTTGTTTTGTGGCAGCAGCTCAATGCAATACATTAAATATACTATAAATTACAGTATATATACACACTATAAATTATATATATACTGTGTATAATAAATAAGTAGTGCAAAAATAGTGAGGAAAAATAGCAAAAAAAGAGAGGAAAAATAGTGTAGAATAGTCCTGATGAAGGTTTGAAGGGTCTCGGTCCGAAACGTCAACTCTTTATTCCTCTCCACCGATGCTGCCTTACCTCCTGAATTCCTCCAGCAGTTTGTGTGTTTTACTAGAAATAGTGAAGTAGTTTTCATGGGTTCATGGACTACAAACAAATCTGATGACAGAGGAAGGAGCTGTTCTTAAAACATTGAGTGTGTGTCTTCTGACTCCTGATAGACCTCCTCCCTGATGGTAGTAATGAGAAGAGGCCATGTCCTGAGAGATGAGGGCCCTTAATGATGGATACTGTCTTTCGGAGGGAATGATTTTTGAAGATGCCCTTGATGGTGAGGAGGCAAGAGCCCATGATGGAGCTTCCTGAGTTTACAACCATCTGCAGCTATTTTTGATCTTGTGCATTCTCCCCTCTGTATCAGTACTGTAGTACATATAGAGAAATACTGTATACTAACATCTTTGGTGACGTAGCACATTTCCTCAAAACTCCTACTGAGGAAATGCTGTACCAATGGAGGAGTAGTCTTTCAGAATATATTGTACATTAAATAAAGACCCTGGTCACTTCTAAGCAGACGTAGAAATTCCATTCCCCTATTCAAAGGAAAACAAATGGAGGTATCCCTCTTTATTTCAAAAAGTTATCTGCTACAGTACTGTGCAATGTCTTAGGCACATATATATATGTAGCTAGGGTGCCCAAGACTTTTGCACAGTACTGTATTTGTCAATGTGGAGCAGAGAGTGAGTTTGTAAATTTGGCAAGAGCAAAGGATGTTGGGAATGGTGAAGGTGGAGCACCATGGGAAAAGTGTGGGACAGGTGGCAGAGAAGGAGTGTCAGGGACAGGGGTTGATGCGGGTGCAGACACGCCTAGCCATGAGACACCAGGCAAGCTCATTTGATTCCAAACATTTGATTTATTGATCATTACAGAATGTCACCATGGTGAATCTGCTCCCTCCCCTCTCCCTTCCCCTTTTCCCAGCCATGATACCCCTCTCCCTGCTTCCTTCCCACTCTCAGTCCAGAGTAGAGAACCATGTCAGAATCAGGTTTAACATCACTCACGTATGTCATGAAATTTGATTTGTTTTTTGCAGCAGTACAGTGCAATACATAAAATTGCAACAGTACTGTGCAAAAGTCGTAGGCACCCAAGCTATATATATGTGCCTAAGACGTTTGCACACTATTGTATGTATTTCGTTGCTCTTGTGGTTCTCAAGAAAGCTACAGGATTAACAGTGCGCCCTTGTGTGCTGTCTTCAATATTGAAAACTATCCCAAGGAACTGCTGGATTGGGCTGTAGAATTGTTATTTTTATTTTAGTTTAACTTTGTTATGGTTGTTTGTATTTTTATATAATCACCTATTATATAATACAACTGTTCAGTGAGTTTTTCAGTGGCTACAGTTTCCTCTGTATTTTTCTGGAAATTTCTTAGTTTTAGTGGCAGGTATCATTTTACTTGAATCTGGCTATTTGATTGGTTAATGTTATCAATGGAATTGAATATTAACAGTGGTCTGGTATAGGAAGGCCAGACCACCTTTTACCACATTTCTTTTCCTTAGGCTCTCTTCCCCTGCTCTTCTCTCCTTCGTTCTCTCTCCTCACACTCCTTCTCACTTTGTCTTCTTTGTTCTTGTAACACTCAATAAAACGATTGTAAGCAAGAGTTTTGTGCCTCATTCTTAACTTCCGAAGAATCCTTTGGATTGCAAAAGCTTCAGGATCCAACAGAACTTTGGAACAGCACATGTAGACTCAAGACTCAGAGAAGGAGATGCCAGAAAGGCGGTCAAGGAAAGTGGTTTCTGACAGGGTTTGAAGGGCGGAGAGCTTGCTGGATGCAAGGAACAAGTTCCAGACCATGGTGCCTAGTTGACTGAAGGCATAACCACCAAAGCATCCTACAGACAAACACAGGAAGAGATTAGCAAAGCAGATTTACTGGCGGCAGTGTTCCTATAGGAATGATTAGCATCCTTCCCATTTGACTGAGGGTGCTGTGTATTTTGTTTTTAAGAAAACACAGATGGTAGACAGTGGAAAGCTATAATTTAATCTTTGGGTTGAGGCAACATTCATAATTCACTTAAAAGCTGCTATCGTGGTTTCTGATGCCACCAAAGTAAATTATAGCCTTTCCACTCATGTCTAACTCTCCATAATTCTATATTTAACCCTCTGAAAATGATATGATACAGAAAGTATTCATTGCTTTCTGGTACTGTCCATAAACAAAACCAAATGGAGTCTTTTTATGTCTGGATTAACTGTAAATGGAATAATATATTCAGTGAGTGCTTCGATTGGTGGCTGGGAACCCTCAGATTCTTGACTTACTAAAGGGAACTACATGAGACGCCTTTTTAATGATGGCTTCTCTCTGACCAAAACAGCAATGGAATTTTTGGATTTATGGAACTCCTTTAAACAAGTGAGCATTGCAACATACTTCTTAGAAGCATAATCCACCAAAAATTGACATAGTGGCAAAGGAGGATTCATAAGGAGAGATGACCAAAGGTTTGCTTGAAGGACCATAAGGCAAAGAGATCATGAGGTGCCTAAGCTTGGGTCCTAGGCAGCTGAAGGTCGGAGGGAGGGCGATGAACTGCAACGATGTAGGGGAATGCGACATTCTCAAACCGTTTTGAGCTGGAGGTGATATAGGAGGCGAGTAGTGACAAGGAGTTGGAGGACTGTCCAAGTGTGGGTGGGTGGCAGGGAGGAAAAGGGCTTGTTCTGTTGCTTGTTGTGTTCTGTTTTGTACTGCTGAGCATAGTGGGCATGCTCTGTTGGTGCCAGAATGTGCTGGTTGTTAATGCAAATGACACATTTGACTGTGTTTTTCAATGTGCGTGTGATAAATAAATCTGAATCTGAATTTCCTTGGCAAATCTCAAGGTTGTATAATGTATACATACTTGGAAAATAAGTGTACTTTGAACTTTGAACATGGAGATGGCACTGAGTCATTTAGGCTCAGGTCCCCACCTCTGTAAGTGAGCACGGTGGTGCTGAAAATGCGGAGTGAGATAGCTTACTGGGAGCAAATATTTGGATGGGCTGAAGTTTACTCAGAGAAAACAGGGTAGGAAATTCCTTTGTGAAGGAAAGTGAAGCAAAACAAATCAAACATACTGAATTACTAACCATCAAACGGACTACTAATAGAAATTCATTTAAAATCTGAAGAGGTGACATATGGTGCAATATATATAGCTAGGGTGCCTAAGACTTTTGCACAGCACTGTATTTATCAATGGAGTGGAGACTGAGTTTGTAAATCTGGCAGGAGCAAAGGATGTTGAGAATGGCAAAGGTGGAGAGCGCCATGGGAGGGGAGTGAGACAGGTGTCAGAGAAGGAGTGCCGGGGTGGGGGGTGGGTGGCAAGGGTACAGACACACACAACCCTGGGACACCAGGCAAGGTTACTTGATTCCAAACAATTAGTTTATTAATCATTTCAGAATGTCTCTCTGGTGCATCCCACTCCCTCCCCTCTCCCTTTCCCTTTTCCCAACCATGATTCCCCTCTCCCTCTCTCAGTCCACAATAGAGACCCACATCAGAATCAGGTTTATCATTACTCAACTATGTTTCGAAATTTGAATTTTTGTGGCAGCAGTACAGTGCAATACATAAGACAAATACATTACTGTACAAAAGTCTTAGACATCCTAGTTTTATAATTAAGACTTTTACACAGTACTGTATATCCATAATCCTGATGAGGGTTCTTGGCCTGAAATGTTTATTCTTTATCCCTCTTTATAGATGCTGCCTGACCTGCTGAGTTCCTCCAGCTGGGTGTGTGTGTGTGTGTGTGTGTGTGTGTGTGTTGCTCTATATATCCTTACAGCTGGGGAAACAGTCATAGTTCAATGTGAATGTTAGCAATCCATTCAGCGACATCAGATCAAATCCTCTGAATTTCTGACCATCAAACAGGTTACTAATAGGAAGTGATTTAAAATCTGAAAAGGTAGCAAAGTTTGCAAGCTGACAATCAGAGAAGAGATGGAATAATGATTGTAAGTGCAAATGTTGTATTGAATACTTATGATCAATATTTCTCTGTGCATGACGTTTTGGTCTGAAATAGCAACAGTTTATTCCTCTCCATTGATGTGCCAGACCCAAGGAGTTCCTCCAGTATTTTGTGTGTGTTGCTCTACATATCCATACAGCTAGTGAAACAGTCATAGTTCAATGTTAAGGTTAGCAATCCATTTGGCAACGTCAGTTAAGACTACGTGACTGCTGGTGATGCCACCAGAAGTGGGTGTCTCAGAGCAGAACGTCAATCTATGAGTGAAAGTCTGATCTGACTGGCATTGTCATAGTTTGCATTTTTATGCTGCAACAATGAGAGAGAGAAGGCAAAACTTCAGGTTGACTTTGATAAAATCACACCATATTACACTTCCATTTGAGATATTTGTATAAGACTGGAGAGGTCGCCCCCAAACTAATCTATTTGATCCATTCTTCTGATCTGGCCATCATTGTTTGAGCTAACATTTATTGCTTATTACCAATTACCCCTGAACTAAACATGCCATTTCAGAGGGCAGGGAAGAGCCAATCACGAAGGTGTTACATACTGGTCAAATCAGGTAGGGATGGCAGATTACCTTCCCAAGAGAATAATGGTGAACCAGATAGATTTATAACAATTCAGCAGTTTTATGTTCATCATTACTGACAGTTGCTCATTAATTTATTGAACTGAAATTCCCTAGATGCTTTGATGGGATTCCAAGTTCAACAGTTCAAAGTAAATTTATTATCAAAATCACTCTATACTAATTTGAGATTTATTTTTCTTGCTGGTATTCACAGGAAAGCACAAAAATACAATAGAATCAATGAAAAACTACACTCAAACAGAGACTGACAAACAACCAATGTGCAAAAGAAGACAAACTGCAAGTAAAAATAAATAAATAAATAGATAGATAGATAGATAGATAGGTAAGAAAAGATAAATAACACTGAGAACATGAGTTGTAGAGCCTTTGAAAGTGAGTCCATTGGTTGTGGAATCAATTTACTGCTGAGATGAGAAGTTACCCACACTGGTCAGGGAACCTGATGGTTGTAGGGTAATAACTGAAGTTTAGGGTGAGTTGTTTAGGTCTCTGGATACTACCCGTAACTCACTCTTTCTGCTGTAGCCTCACTAATAGGATTACCAAAAACACCTCAAGCATGGCAATGGGACTATTACTGCATATGTGTGAAGTTCCCCTGAAATCCATTTAAAATGGACTAACTTGTCCTTGATTCAGTTAACACCCTGCACTCATCCCATGGCCGGGCACTGGTGGCTTTGTGAGTTGGGTGGGGCACAAGGTTTAATGACCCCAGTCTAACCACCTTGATGGCTCGTTGTTGTAAATGGCATCCTTACAAACATTTGAAAGAGATTTCATCAACTGAAAAATTAAGTAGATTTAACAATTAAAATAATAAATTTAATTAAAATGTTTTAATAAAAAAATAAGTAAAATATTAAGCTAAGAATTTTATATGTTGGAAATAACTCTTAGCTACAGCAGCTTGTATGTGCTATATGTGCCTTGTGCTGTGTATCACTGTTTGTAGTGTGTTTTTCACCTTGGCCCCAGAGTATTGCTGTTTCATTTGGTTGTATTCATTGGCATTCATGCACAGGTATAGTTGAGTGACAATTAAAGCTTAAACTTGAATAAACTGGGACAAAAAAAGTGGTAAAGAAAGTCCCAAACAAGAGAAAATCTGCAGATGCTGGAAATCCAAGCAACACACACAAAATGCTGGAGAAACTCAGCAGGTCAGGCAGCATCTATGGAAAAGAGTAAACAGTTGATCAGACCCTTCATCAGAAAGTGTATGGAATACTTGCTTTCATTGGTAAGTGTTGAGTATAAGAATCAGAAAGTCACATTGCAGCTATATGAAACTCGAGTCAGATCACAGTTGGAGTATTGTGTGCAGTTCTGTCATCTCATTATAGGAAGGATGAGGAGACTGTGGAAAGAGTGCATAAGACAGTGCAGGATGGTGCCTGGATTAGAAGTTATGAGCTATAAGAAAAGATTGGACCAATTTGGGTTGTCCTCCCTAGAATGCCAGAGGCTGAGGGGAAGACGTGTTGGAGGGTTTTAAAATTATTTGAGGCATAGATAGGTTAAACAATCCAGATCTTTTCCCCAGGGTAGAAATGTCAAATACCAGACAGCATGGTTTTAAGGTTGGGGTGGGGAGAACTTTAAAGGCGATGTCAGGGGCAGGTTTTTTCGGCAGAGTTGTAGGTACCTGGAATGGTTTATAACATAGAACATAGAACATTACAGCACAGTAGAGGCCTTTTGGCCCACAATGTTGTGCAAACCCTTTTAACCTACTCTAAGATCAATCTAACCTTTCCCTCCGACATAGAGCCCTCCATTTTCCTATCATCCATGTACCTTTTCCTGTTTTTGGCACCTTCACTACTAGCCCTTTACTAGGGATAGTAGTGGAAACAGGTAGTTTGGTGCAGTTTAAGAGGTGTTTAGGTAGATGCATGAATATGAAAGAAATGGAGGGATATGGATGAGTTACAGGAAGAGAACCATTAGTATAAATTGGCATCAGAATTGGTACAACGTCATGGGCTGAATGGCCTGTTCTAATAATTTGTAGTATCATCTATATCGCCCCCATTCCCTTCATATTCATGTGCCTATCTAAAAGGCTTCTATGTTTAATGCTGAGGCTTTATAGGGAATTGATCAGACCGCACGTGGAGTATTGTGAGCAGTTTTGGGCCCCTTATTTAAGAAAGGATGTGCTGGGATTGGAGAGGGTGCAGAGAACGTTCACAATAATGATCCTGGGAATGAAAGGGTTAATGTATGGGGAGTGTTTAATGGCTCTGGGCCTGTACTGGAGTTGAGTAGAATGAGTGGGGGGGGGGTTCTCATTGAAACCTATCAAATATTGAAGGGCCTAGAAAGGGTGGATGTAGAGAGGATGCTTCCTATGGTATGGAAGTCTCGGACCAGAGGGCACAGCCTGAGAATAACAGGACACCCCTTTAAAACAGAGATGATGAGGAATTTCTTTAGCCAGAGGGTGGTGAATTCCTGGAATTCATTGCCACAGTTGGCTGAGGAAGTCAATGCATTGGGTATATTTAAAGTGGAGGTTCATAGGTTCTTGGTTAGTCAGGGCATCAAAGGTTACAGGGAGAAGGCAGGAGAATGGGGTTAAGAGGGATAATAAGTCAGCCATGATGAAATGGTGAAGAAGACTCAATGGGCTGAATGGCCTAATTCTGCTCCTATGTCTTATGGTCTTTAAGAGTCATATGGTTTGAAACTGCCTACTGCACACACCCATTTTGATTGGTTATCCCATTCAAGTGAGTGAGCAGCACTGGATATGACAATCATGGCTTGAAAATAAGGTAGACAGATATTTATGAAATGTATTTAGGCCCTTAGCTCAATAGATGTAGGTTTCACCCTGGACCAGCTGCTGGGGCAGGAGCCAAAGGTCCAGTATCTGACCAACAGTTCATCCCTGACATCTGCATTGAAATGTGCAGGCACAGAAATCATCGTCAAGATGAGCTGCACACAACAGTGGCTGATTAAACACACCATTAATTCAACCGTCTTGAAATTGTGGGCAAAGCTGCGAAATATTGTCATTGCTGTCACTGAAATTGCACGGAACCATTGAACCCAACAGGTACAAAAAGGGCCATCCTTACACGAACATCAGGTCTTTTGTTATAACGCCGCAATGTTTAGTATTGTTGCTAAGAGACTACCTGCAAATTATAATTCAGTGGTGACCTTCGTCTCAATGGATCTTACAGCTGCAGTGTTATAATGAAAATGTGGTGCTGCACAAAATCCGAAGACGACTCTACCTATTCTCCTTGTTGAACAGCGAACCTTTCTTTCACGCAGTTTTGGCTTCAAACACCCCCCAGGTCAAGTATCACTTTGCTCCTTCCTCCCCACTGTTATTCCCAACAGTGTTTAACTCATTCCAGTTTGGAGATTTTGTGAACAAGGTTGATATTTGGTGTGTAATTTTGTATTGCAACACATCACAGACAAAACTGCTCTTTGTCATTGTGAAATTGGCTTCTTAGAACCAGCAGACAGATCAGAGTCAGAATCAGGTTTATTATCACCGGCATGTGACCTGAAATTTGTTAATTTAGCAGCAGCAGTTCAATGCAATACATAATCTAGCAGAGAGAGAAAAAAAATAAAATAAAATCCTTTATGGTATACATACATTGAATAGATTTTTAAAAACTTGCAAAAACAGAAATACTGTATATTTAAAAAAGTGAGGTAGTGTCCAAAGATTAAATGTCCATTTAGGAATCGGATGGCAGAGGGGAAGAAGCTGTTCCTGAATCGCTGAGTGTGTGCCTTCAGGCTTCTGTACCTCCTACCTGATGGTAACAGTGAGAAAAGGGCATGTCCTGGGTGCTGGAGGTCCTTAATAATGGACGCTGCTTTTCTGAGACACCGCTCCCTAAAGATGTCCTGGGTACTTTGTAGGCTAGAACCCAAGATGGAGCTGACTGGATTTATAACCTTCTGCAGCTTCTTTCGGTCCTGTGCAGTAGCCCCTCCATACTAGACAGTGAAGCAGCCTGTCAGAATGCTTTCCACAGTACATCTATAGAAGTTTTTGAGTGTATTTGTTGACATGCCAAATCTCTTCAAGAACATTCATTAATTTAGTCAGGGGTGATTTTGAATTCAAGTTCTAATGGGCTTAGGCAATGTGCAAAAACACCGATGGGAATGCTAACATTGAATGATGAAAGTGTCCCATCCCTCAGCATTGTTTTCTCTCCCCACCTGTGGAATGTATGCCATATTCTAAAATCTGTCCTCCTGAGAAATCACACCAGAGGCCAACGAAACATTTGAAAACAAAACTTTATTTCTTTTTATATAGACCATAAGGACAATGCTAATTAAATAAAAGGCACAGCATTAATTTCCTATTGTGTATGTATTTCACAGCATAAACTTGTGGAGAGCAGAAATTTTTCTTGAGAGACGGTTCATTAGGGGAGGACTTCGATTCAGCTCCCAATATTTGTTGCATTGCGGCCAGTGGACCTGAATATCAGGTACCGTGTATAAAGGAAGATTGATTCCATGCCATCTGTATAAAGTCTCCTCCCAAGCTGAATTTCTGCCCACCAGATTCTGTAAGGACATATGGTCATAGGAGATCAATGGAATGTTTTACTTTAACAAATGTTTCAATATTTGAACTACAGAACAGAATTCTATATCACACTCTTTAGACAAGTTTTTTTTACGACATAAGGCATGGGAGCAAAACTAGGCCATTCTGCCCATCTAGTCTGCTCCACCATTTCATCATGGTTGATTTATTATCCCTTTCATCTCCATTTTCCTGCCTTCTCCCGGTAACCTTTGATGCATGACTAATCAAGAACCTATCAACCTACAGATGAGTTTTGGGGGATGAGTATATGATGCAATGCAAGTAAAGTTATGTCAAAACATGGAATTTCATTTCTGATTGGTTGAGCACCATCGGAACTGTGTAAGTTCTGCTTTGTTCCACCATTATTACATTGAGCAACATTTATGATATCGATAATTATATCCAGCAATAGGAGTTGGTTTGAGGAGATGGAGTTACCTAATATTACACTGATCAACCAGGTTTTGAGAGGAACCACAAACAGGACAGAGGAATAAAGGGCTGCCCTGACATTGTTGGGTGGTGGGAGGGGTTGGGGTAGAGAATAGAGTGAAGACTCACGCAAAGTTTAAGCATATCTTCAGCCAGAAGACTGAATGGACTCGTCTTATGTTTACGTTCTACCATGCTCCAAATTTGGTTGCACTGAAACAAATTTATTCTATCTCATGAACATTTAACACAGCTCCTGGATTGTGATGTGTAAGAAAGGGTTTATGGTTACATGTAAGCATATAAAGTGGGAACACACTGGAACTCCTCCACTTCCATTCAGAGAAAGGCGGGGAAATGTTTCATATCTGGCTGAGAGTGAAGATTTCAGTGTTAACCTTTGCTTCCCTTTATGGAAACCAATGAAGCTGTTGGTATTCCAGATTTTTTAAAATTTCTTCTTTTAATGTTTTGTTTTTGTTTAACATCTTACAGTAGAGTATAATAGTGCACTCTTGACATCAGAATCTAACTCATTATGACCTTGCACCTTATTGTTTACCTTTACTGCACTTTCTCTTCCAATGTAACACTTTATTCTGCATTCCATTATTGTTTTGCCCTGAACTACCTCAATGCACCGTTGTAATGAAATGATCTCCAGTTTGTATATGGATGGCATGCAAAAACACGTTTTTCACTGTCGCTCGATACACGAGACAACAATAAACCCATTTAATTTACCAATTAAGAGTATTGTAGGTTGGCAGGAAATCCCTATCTATCATTGGTGTGGTAGTATATTTACCGCCGATGGCGATCAAGGAAGGTTCATAAATGCAATGCCCACTTCCCAGGAAATATTATTTTTAAAACATTAGGAAACACTTCAGAAGACAGGAACATCTGATAGTCTGGACCTTCAGAGCTATGGGTATGACGAAAGAGGTGAAGGTTTAAGTTTAGGGTGCTGGAACAAGAAAAAAAAGGACAGTGTCTTCATCAAGAGGTCCTTTAAGGGGCCAATGCCTAAAGCTGTGAGGTGTCTACTAGGGGAAGGAGTGGCTTAGCTTTTCTCCATGGGATTATTGGTTAATATTGTTTATTTGCTATTGCAGTTGCAACTAGTAGCTCACCACCGCATTACCTTGTAGGTGGCAACAACCAATATCCCACAGCAAACACCACCAGGAGCGCTTTCAATCGCTCGCAAGTGAAGGAATCCAGGAAATGACGAAACAAGTTTAATAGTTGATTTATTCTAAACATTTACATTAAAAAAGATAAATATTGATTTTAATGTAAATATATGTTTTATTAAATATTTCAGTGTCTATCCCAGCAGTCCAATATCTTCAAATGGATATTGATTGACTTCCTGGCACCAATCCAACACCATGTGCGATGGTTCACATTTTCTAGAGGGCAAGTTTTGTCATTTCATTCCCATGCATCCAATTTCCATGGGAAGCAAACTATTAAAATTACATTAATGTCCACAGAATAAAACAGAAGAATAGACAACATCTGAAAATGCATGTAAAAAGGTACAGTATTTTTTAAAAAATGACAAAGCTACTCACAACCATAACCTACTAGAAGTAGTGATTCCTTTAACCATAAACAATTATTTAAGTTTGATTTTTTTCAAAGTCACCCTTGTTCTATGCCACATAACTCCAGTGTGTCGAAAGGCAACAAGCAAACCCATTCTCATCTATTAATGCTTTGACACATTTTCACACTGTATACATGATGCTGACTCTAAAAAGCTATTGGGACTACTGTGGTATATGTTGCAACTTGCATCCTAGGTGATTGTAGACACTCTATCTTACAACTAAATTTATTAGTATTTTACTTATTGCCATCCAACTCTTGCCTGGATAATGAGAAGTGAATCAATTTTCTTTGACATAGAGATATAAAAATACCAAGAGTGTAAAGTAAACTCCTCCTTGGAAATATTCGAGATGTTTGATCAATCTCTTTGCAATACCTCCAGGCTGAGCACCAATTCTTCGGAATGTTATATTGGTTATGACATGAACATCTCCTCCATTCAAAACCCACATAAAGCTCATTAAGAGGGCTAGAGCATTTGACAAAGATAGTTGCACTTTGATAACGCCTAAATAAAACAACACATCTTGAAATGCTCAATGTGGTGAATTGTTCTGACGTTATTAAAATTTAAGAAGACAAAGAAATGTACATTTGCTAACTTACAAAGAAGATGCTGCAATAGGTATGGTATGTTTCTGTGAACAATGTCTTTTTAGGTCACAAAGGCATGTTGCAGCACAGGTATGACAACTCCTCCAATGCAGCATGTCCCAGTCTCTTATGCAGTTTGTCCCAGAGATCATGATTTGCAAAATCAACCTACTTTTGTAAATAAATCCTTTTGTCATAATCACACTTGATCTCCAATCTGTGTGAAACAGAGTATCTTTGTTCAATTTGGCATTTTGAGGTTTGAGAGAAAACATCCCCAACCCCAAAGACTCGAAGGAGGAAACATCCTTCATGAAATGAAAGTAATTGGCCAACTCTTTTCCCAATAGGGGACATTAAAGTAATTAAGAGAGTAGATTCTCAGCAAGTCAGGCAGCATCTATGGAGGAAAATAAACAGTTGGCGTTTCAGGCCGAGATCTTTCATTAAGACTCATCAGTCCTAATGAAGGCTCTCGGCCTGAAACATCAACTGTTGATATTCCTCTCTATAGATGCTACCTTGACCTACTGATATCCTCCAGCATTTTGTGTGGTTTGCTCAGGATTTCCAGCATCTGCGGAATATTTTGTGTCTAAGGGAGTAGATTTTTCAGAAGGATCCCAGCATAGAAATTTATGAGGAGAAAGTTTAGGTACTGGAATAATTTTCATTGTGGCAAAGAAGCGTAAAAAGAGTTAACACTGTATTTTTTTTTTCTTTACAAGTACAATTCTTTTCTTTGGAGTCGATAAGAAGAGTAATCAGAAGTCATTAATGGATAGTCACTGAGTTAAAGCAGGCATTACGTGAACGAGAAACACAAAGGACTGCAGATTCTGAAATCTGGAGCAACAAGTGAATGAAAGAGCTTGATAGCAGGTTCTTTCTACATCAGGTTGTTTGGTCATGTAATAGGTTATCTCAGGGAATGGTTGGGACAGAGACTATAATGTCTCTTAGGGCAAAATTAGAATATGGTTGAGATTAGGAAAGACATCACATGGCTCTAAAGAAACATGGTTATATTATGTGTCAACGTATTAAGGTATTATTCAATTGGAGTCTGTCATGGGAAAAGATGACCAGGTGGATGGAGGAAAAGATTCAAGGATGTACTCAAAGCCTTCTTGAGGAATTGCATCATTTCCATCGATTCCTGGGAATCTCTGGTCCATAGCTGCTCAAGGTGGAGAAGGAGCATTGTAAACACAAGAGATTCTGCAGATGCTGAAAATCTTGAGCAACACACACAAAATGCTGGAGGAAGTCAACAGGTCAGGCAGTATCCATGGAGGGGAATAAACAGTTGGCATTTCAGGCTGAGGCCCTTCAAACAGACGTAATGAAGTGTCTTGGCCCGAAACATCGACTGTATATTCCTCTCCATAGATGCTGAAGAAGCATTGTAATGTTATTGAAGTCTGAGGCAAGACACACAAAATGCTGGAGGAATTCAGTAGGTTAGGCAGCATCTATGGAAAAGAGTAAACATTTGGGCTGAGGCCTCTCTTCAGGAATGAGAAGGATACCAGAATAAAAGGTGGGTGGAGGGGAAGGAAGCTAGCTGGAAGGTGACGGGTGAAGCCAGGTGGGTGGAAAAGGTTAATTAAGGGCTGGAGAAGAAAGAGTCTGACAGGAGAGGAGAGTGGACGATAGGAGAAAGGGAAGGAGGAGGGGATGTAGGGGTAAGTAATAGGCAGGTGAGAAGAAGTGAAAGGTCAGAGTGGGGAATAGAGGAAGGGAGAGAGAAATGTGTTCACCCGAAGGATAAATCAATACTCGTGCCATCAGGTTGGAGGGTACCCAGATGGAATATAAGGTGTTGCACCCTGAGGGTAGCCTCTTCTTGGCAGGGGAGGAGGCCATGGTTGGAATGGGAATGGGAATTAGAATTAAAATGTTTGGCCACCGGGTATTCCCACTTATGGTAGATGGTGCGGAGGTGCTCGATGCATTAGAAGCGCATGGTAAGATCAGAAGACCACCTTGCAAGCTATCCACCCACCTTCCCCTATCACCTTCCACCTGCCCCATGCCAACATTGGCTTCATTACCACCTCTGGGATCTACAGAACTGGAACACAAGTACACTAATTATGGAAAGTTAATGATGAAGGCAAGGAGACAGTATAAGAAAATCTACAGTGAACAGGAAGTGAGAAAAGAGGCAGTATCAATCAGGGACAACTTACTCATGGGGGAGGGAGCATGGCTGAAGTACAAAGGAAGGGGGTGCTGCTGGAGTTTCAACAAAGAAACATGTAGCTAGATAAATTAAATTTTAAAATGAGAAGTATTTGAACAACAGGCTATACTGAAAGTAGATAAATCATCTGGTCTAGATGGATGCATCCAAGGTTGCTGAGAGAAGGAAATGACAAAATAATGAAGCTACCAGCCACGATGTTCAAAATATATGTAGGTGTGGATCTTGTAGCTGACGACTGGGTAATTATTGAAAACCTGATGGAGGGGGATTCTTTGCAACTATTGTCCAGTCAGTTTAACCTATGATGGGAAAACTTTTAGCAGCAATAATCAGGGACAGAATTAGCAGTTACTTGGAATGGAGAAAAACCATAAGACCGTATGACCTAGGAGCAGAATCAGACCATTCGGCCCATCAGGTCTGCTCCACCATTTCATCATGACTAATTTATTATCCCTCTCAACCCCATTCACCTACCTTCTCCCCATAACCTTTGACACCCTGATTAACCAAGAATCTATCAACCTCCACTTTAAATATACCCGGTCACTTGCCCTGCACAACATTCTGTGCCAAAGAATTCCATACATTCACCACCTGTTGGCTGAAGAAATTTTCCCTCATCTCTGTTCTAAATGTACATCCCTCAATTCTGAGGCAGTGCTCTCTGGTCCCAGACACACTCATGATAGGAAGCATCCTCTCCCCATCCACTCTATCCAGACCTTTCAATATCCAATAGGTTTCAATGAGATACCCCCTCACTCTTCTAAACTCCAACAAGTACAGGCTAGAGCCATCAAACGCTCCTCAAATGTTAACCCTTTCATTCCTGGGATAATTTTTGTGTACCTCCTCTGGACTCTTTCCAATGCCAGCACATCCTTTCTGAGATATGGGGCCCAAAGCTGCTCACAATAGTCCGAACAGCCTGAAAAATGCCTTGCTTTTGTATTCTAGTCCACTTGAAATGCATGCTAACATTGCATTTGCCTTCCTTACCACTGACTCAACCTACAAGTTAACCTTTAGGGAATCCTGCGTGAGACTCCCAAGTCCATCTGCATCTCTGATTTTTTTGAATTTTTCTCCCCATTTAGAAAATAGTCTATGCCTTTATTCCTTCTACCAAAGTGCTTGACCATACACTTCCTGACATTCTCTATGTTCCATCAGCCACTTCTTTGCCCATTTGCCCAGTCTCTCTAATTCCTTCTGCAGCTACCCTGCTTCCTCAGCACTACCTGCTCCTCCATCTTTCTTCATATCATCTGCAAACTTCGCCACAATTCCATCCATTCCTTCATCTAAATTATTGACATACAACGTGAAAAGAAGTGGTCCCAACATTGACCCCTGTGGCACATTACTAGTCACAGGCAGCCAACCAGAAAAAGCACCCTTTATTCCCACTCTTTGCCTCCTGCCAGTCAGCCAATCTTCTATTCTGGTACCTTTCCCATAATATCATAGACTCTTATTTTGTTAAGCAGCCTCATGTGCGGCACAATGTCAAAGGCCTTGTGAAAATCCAAGTAAACAACATCCACCAATTCTCCTTTGTCTATCCTGCCTGTTATTTCCTCAAAGAATTCCAACAGATTTGTCAAGCAACCTTTGGAAAACCATGCTGACTTTGGCCTATTTTGTCATGAGCCTCTAAGTACTCCGAAGCCTCATCCTTAATAATAGACTCCATTGTCTTTCCAACCACTGAAATCAGGCTAACAGGCCTATAATTTCCTTTCTTCTGCCTCCATCCCTTCTTAAAGAGTGGAGTGATATTTGCAATTTTCCAGTCCTCCAGAACCATTCCAGAATCTAGTGATTCTTGAAAGATCATTAGTAATACCTCCACAATTTCTTCAGCCACCCCTTTCAGAACCCTGGGATGTACACCATCTGGTCCAGGTGACATAACTACCTTCAGACCTTTCAGCTTCCCAAGCACCTTCTCCATAGTAATAGCAATGATAGTTACTTCGGTCTCCTGACACCCTTGCATATCTGGCATTCTGCTGGCATCTTTCATAGTGAAGACTAATGCAAAACACTCCTTAATTTCCTCCACCATTTTTTGTTCCGCATTACTACCTCTTCAGCGTCAATTTCCAGCGGTCCGATATCCACTCTTGTCTCTCTTTTACTCCCGATATATCTGAAAAACCTTTTTGTCTTTTCTTTTATATTATTGGCCAGTGTACCTTCATATTTCATCTTTTCTCTCTTCATGGCTTTTTTAGTTGCCTTCTGTTGGTTTTTAAAAGCTTCCCAATCCTCTAACTTCCTGTTAATCTCTGCTATATTATATGCCCTCTCCTTGGTTTTTATGCTGTCATTGACTTCCCTAGTAAGCCACAGTTGCCTCATCCTCCCTTTCCCTTTACAATACCCCTTCAGCTTTGGGATGCATCTTTCCTGTGCCTTCCAAATTTGCCCCAGAAACTCCAGCCATTGCTGTTCTGCCATCCTCCCTCCCAGTGTCCCCTTCCAATCAACTTTGGCCAGCTCCTCTCATGCCTCTGTAATTCCCTTTACATCACTGTAATACTGATACATTCAATTTTAACTTCTCCTTCTCAAACTGCAGGGTGAATTCTATCATGTTATGATCACTGCTTCTTAGTGTTCCTTTACTTTAAGCTTCCTAATTAAATCTGGGTCATTACATAACAGCCAATCCGGAATTGCTTTTCCCCTCGTGTTCTCAACCACAAGCTGCTCTAAAAAGCCATCTCATAGGCATTCTACAAATCCCCTGTCTTGGGATCGAGCACCAACCAGATTTTCCCAGTGTACCTGTATGTTGAAAATGCCCATGACTATCGCAACACTACTCTTTTTATGTCTTTTCATGTGAGACAGTATGTATTTATTAAAGGCAAATTATGTTGCAATAACTGATGAGATTACAGTTTCATTAAGGGAATTAGAGCTGATGCAGTGTATATGGAGATTCAGAGGACAATTTATAAAGTCCAAGGTAATCTCAGCTAAAGTGCATGGAATAATGAGCAGTAAGAAGAAGATGAAGATCAGCTTTATTTGCCACATGTACGTCAAAACATACAGTGCAACCTGTTGTTCTGCATCAATGACCTATGCAGTCCGAGGCTCGTGCTAGGAGCAGCCTGCAAGTGTTGTCATACTTCTGCCACCAACATAGCATGCCCAGAACTCAGGAAACCTAACCTGTATGCTTTTGGAATGTGGGAGGAAACTGAAGCAGTCAGAGGAAACCCACATGGTCACATGGAGAATGTACAAACTCCTTACAGACAGCAGCAAGAATTGAACCTGGGTTGCTTAGCTACCATTCCACCCCAGGTACTAGAATGGTTCTTGAAATGTGAACGGGCTGGATAAGTTGTTCTTCTTTGAACATGAGAGAATCTGACAGAGGTACTTAGATAACAAAGGTCCTATTCAGAGCAGCTGAAGATAAGCCACTCCCATTGACAGAATTATTGAGAAGCATAGTCCTAATGAAGGGTCTCAGCTCAAACCATTGACTCTTTGTTCCCTTCCGTGGATGCTGCCTGGCCTGCTGAGCTCCTCCGGTGTTTTATGTGTGTTGCTCTGGATTTCCAGTCTCTGCAGAATACCTTGTGTTAATGATGTGCCATACAGTAAAGGCACCTTTTGATCCATGTGTCAGAATCAGAATCTCGTGTGTTTATAGCTTGAAGGTGACTGGTAAGAAAACAAAAGCAACATGAGACAATATTTTTTGGACAAGGAGAGGTAAAATATGAAGGGCACTGTGACAGCAGATTCAATTGCGGACTGGAATAAGTACTTGAAAGGAGAAGTAAATGGCATGAAGGGGAGGGGGGCAGTGGGGTGGGCAGCAGGACCAGCTGGAATTCACAGGCACGTTGGGCTGCATAGCCTCCTTTCATGTCATAACTTCTCAGTTTTGTAAATAAAGTAAAACAGATTTTCACCATGCCTTTTAGTGCCGCTTTAATAATGCAAAGATTATTGGAGAAGGGTAACATTTTCTGGGAATGTTGAACTTCCTTCAGAGTCCATACCATAACATACAGCGCTTAGCAAGTGCAACTATTTCACAAACTAACAATATCTAAATTTTACAATGAAGACATGTTTGCAAGGTCTCAGTTTTGCTGTACATCAGTAACTTGGAGTCCATCGCTGACCCCCTTCCCCTCACAGTCTCTTTGCAGGCTTCCTGGAGACTGGGGAGGCCCAGGCAGCGAGATACACTTGCTGCCCTCTCTGCCACTCTCTTTGGTGCCCGCCTGGCTGGCCTCGCCATGTGTCTTCATGTGCTTGGTTAGGTGGTCGGTCCTCATGAAGACCCGGTTGCAGATAGGGCAGAGGAACCTCTTGGAGCCCGTGTGGGTCTGCAGGTGACGCTGGAGCTCATCAGAGCGGGTGAAGCGTTTGCCACAGAAGAGCCAGTTACAGACGAAAGGCCGGTCTCCGCTGTGCCACCTTAGGTGAGCCTTGAGGTGAGAGGTCTTTACGTACGCCTTCCCACATCCCGGGATGTGGCAATTATGCAGCATCTTCTTCTTGTTGCTTCCCTCCACCGATGCCCCTTGCCTTTCAGCCTCGAGGCAATTGGGACAACGGCAGTTCCCCTGCGCCGAGCTTCGAGACAATGACCGTCGGGCACCCTTTGGTCTAGAGGCTCCATCCAGCGTCTGGTTCAAGACCAGGGGCTCCTGGACAGGCTCAGTATGCTTGTATCCATCCTGGTTGATCATAACCTGGTTGGGCTGCAAGAGGTGAGTTGCAGGACCACAGATCTGGTGCTCAGACCCATAGTTGCCCAGAGGGGGCTGAAACCCAGCTGGATGAGTCGAGTTCTGGAGACCTGCTGTTGCATTTTGCAGGTCCATCCAACTCGAGCCAGCGTGTAGGTCCCACCAGGTGGCCGAGAGACCCCCGTCTTCAGAGGGACCCCCTTGATGGGAGGGTCTAAACCAGGAGTCGTGATAGTGAGCCATGTCAACACGTGGGTGCAAGGGGTTTGAAAAGTATTCAACCGTTGACTGGAGGTTGGGCTTAAACTGACCACAATCCTGAGTCTTTAAGCTTGGGCTGTTGAGCAAGGCATACTTGTTATTCAAGGAAAAATTGGGAGCTGTGTTTGAGGGGCTGAAGGCACTGCTTCCGGACGTGGTGATGCCTAGATTCTTGGGAAGGGCTGCCGATTTCCAAGAGTTGAAGCCGGAGGTTAGAGGTGAGGCCGGTTGTTCCCCGATGCTACTCCATGTGGCCGTTTGCATTGCCAAGACGATCTCCACCTGGAGCCGAGGCCGACTGCAAAAGATAGGAGATGTTAGCGGGGGATAAAGGATGATTCTTTCTGAGCCAGCGAGGGGGAAAAAAAAATCAAGTCAAGCTTGTCATTAGATTTGTCAAATTTATAATAGCGCGCCATTTTATCAATGCATTTGCAAGCTTGCCACAGAAAGAATGTGGCTCTTTCACAACCCTTTGCAGCTGCATGCCTTTGACAAGATAACTAACATACATCAATACAGAACTGCGAGAAGTATTCATATTTAACAGAGAAGGTCCTGAAGGGCATGGAAGAAGGCCCAGTAGCCCATTGAGTCAAAGTCTAATAGTCAAAGTCAAGTTTACTGTCATATGCACAGGTGCGATGAAAACTTACTTGCTGCAGCATCACATGCATATAGAATCAAATACACAAGAAAAACATAAATTAACATAAATCTAACAAAATCATACAAGAAAGAATGGAAAATCAAAAATTAACAAAGTATACAATTTCACACAAGAAAGAATGGAATTAAAACAAAAAAAGGAAATTTAGTCCATTGCAATGCAAAGTGGTCCATGTGGTCTTAATGTTGCTATATTGAGGTAGTGATTAGGGTTCTGCTGGTGAGTTCAAGAACAGAATGTTGAATGGAAGTAAGTGCTCTTGAATCTGATGGTGTGGGACGTTAGGTTTCTGAACCTGCTGCCTGACGGTAACTGCAAGAAGATGGCATGGACTGGATGGTGGGGTCTTTAATGACAGATGTTGCCTTCTTAAGGCATCAACTCATGTAGGTACTTTCAATGGTGGGAGGGATGTGCCCATGTTGCACTGGGCTGAGTCCACTACTTTCTGCAGCTTCTTGTGGACCTGCATACTTGAATTGGTGTACCAGACCATGATGCAACCAGTCAGCACAACCTTCATCTCTCACCCTCTGTAATCCTACAATGATCCCACAATACTTGCCCCACATCATCAACTCTCTCCAGATTCCATCATCACCTATACTCGGAGCAATGAGACTATCAGTCAATATTTCTTAGGAATGTGAGAAGAGACTGGAAAACCCAGTTGAAAGTAATCATTGCTAACAATCCAGCCTGTGTAAGATCAAAGTTATATTTTATGTTTTCACTAAATGTCAGAGTTTTTGACAAAACAATATATATTTCCATTTCTAAATGCTTTTGAAGTGGGTTGCTGGACCATTTCATAAGGGATTTGAATATTAACCGCTTAGCAATGGGCCAAAAGTCACTATTAGACAGGATAAGGCTAATAATTGGTGCACCTTTTTGCATTGATGCTGTTATTGGTTCATTATTGTCACATGCACCATGCATACAGTGAGAAGCTTTTGTTTGCATGCCATCCAGAAAGATCATACCATACATACGTACGTAAGTACATTGAGATAATTGAAAACAGACTGCAGAATATAGAATATAGTGGAGACACAAGAGTCTGCAGATCCTGGACATCTGGAGCAACACACAAACCAGCAGGACGAACTCAATGGCTCAGGCAGCATCTGCGAAAGGAAATAGCCTTGAAGAAGGGCAGGTAGGCAGTATAACGAAGGATAGAAGATCAAGCATCAACTTTATTTAAGCTACCAAATGTTGAAAGGACTAGATAGCGTGGATGGGGAGAGGATGCTTCCTATGGTGGCGGTGTCCAGAACTAGAGGGCACAGCCTCAAAATTGAGTGGCGACCTTTTAGAACAGAGGTAAGGAGGAATTTTTTTAGCCAGGGAGTAGTGAATCTGTGAAACGCTCTGTCACAGAC
Organism: Mobula birostris; assembly: GCF_030028105.1. NCBI lineage: Eukaryota > Metazoa > Chordata > Chondrichthyes > Myliobatiformes > Myliobatidae > Mobula > Mobula birostris. The sequence continues at coordinate 47,810,102 of NC_092402.1, forward strand.
TGCGGTGGAGGCCAAGCTCGTGGGTATATTTAAGGTGGAAGTTGATTGTTTCCTGATTGGTCAGGGCATCAGAGGAAATGGCGAGAAGGCAGGTGTATGGGGTTGAGTGAGATCTGGGATCAGCCCTGACGGAATGGCAGAGCAGGCTCGATGGGCTGAATGGCCTAATTCTGCCCCTATGCCATATGGTCTTGTGCTGTTATTTGTCTTATATATTTACATGTATTAGGAATTTGCTATGGTGTGTTGGTCAGTGTGTGAGATGCAACAGAAAACAACATTCAATAATTATAAGAATAAAGAATTATATAAAAATAAAGTTAGAGGTTAAAGTATGGATATGAAATAAAATGTACATAAATACCATCGCGTACTGAGGCTGTAAACAATATTATAAACTGGTTTAAAGTGTTTACAGTGCAGTGCCATGATAAGAGGGGGTGTGGGGGTGGGGGTTGATCAGATTAACTGCCTGGGGGAAGAAACTTTTAAGATGGCGTGGTGTTATTGTTTTAATAGTCCTATCGCATTTCAATGAAGTAAGGCTTGGGAAAAGGCAGTTTACAGGGTTGGTGGTGTCAGCAATGATTTTTTTCGGATTCACATGTGAAACACTGCCTCACCTGAAAAGACTGTTTTGGGCACTGAATGGTGGTGAGGGAGGAGGTGTAGGGATGGGTGTAACAAGATGGAATCAGATGTGAAGGACTGGTTATCCCCCCCCACCCCCACCACCACCTTTCTTTACAGTTCTGATGAAAAGTCTCAATCCAAATATCCCTTCATTGAGACTGCCTGGCCCACTGAGTTCCTCCAGTTCCTTTGTGTGTTGATGCAGAATATATTGTTGCAGATACAGAGAAAGTTCTTGCATTGCAGTTTCATGGTTACTATTGTTAGTGCCTGCTTTTTAATTCAAGTGTATTTCCCATTGCTCTGCTGGCATTTGAACTTGTCATCCTGGGATTATTAGTCCAAACATTTGGATTGTTGGTTCAGTTAGATAACCATTGCATATCCATATCAATGGCCGCTTGATCCTACCAATTAAAGTCACCTGATTCAATATAGGACTTGAAGGAACCTTAGGTTTCCCAGCAAAGTATTTAGGAGTTGTACTAAATCAAGGTTAATTTTTTTGAAAAATTTGAGCTTCTCTTTGCAGTTTTACACTGGCCAATTGCCCTACCAACCTGTATGTCTTTGGGATGTGGGAGGGGAACTGGAGCACCCAAGGAAACTGATGTAGCCATATGGTGCGAACGTGTAGACTCCACAAAGACCATTACACCTGAACTTAGCTCATTGTTCACTCATCCACCCCACTGATTGACTCTACCAATGTTATCCATTCATTACCAGGAAGGAACGAACTAATGAAACTGGAGAAATCTGGCAAATAGGAGGGAAACAATTGCTAGTGGTTGTACACAAATAAAAACAAAATGTTGGAAACAGTCAGCAGGTCAGAGGTCATACAGCAAGTGCAGAAAGAGGAACAGACTTATCCCAGATTTGCATCATCTACAGATTTATTTGCTAGTAATTGTACAGCCTATTTCAAAATGGATCAGTAAACAATTCACCCCATGGATTTCAACTGGGTCTGTTTTCTAGCCTGCAAGACAGGAGCTAAATTTTGTAGAGTATTCCAGACTCTTGCATGTTTTGTTGAGAGTCTGAAATCCTGATGTTTGAGTCCTGATGAAAACTCTCCACCTGAAATGTTGGTTCTTTATTCCTCTCCATAGATGCTGCCTGACCTGCTGAGTTCCTTCAGCACTTTGTGTGTGTTACTCTGGATTTCCAGCATCTGCAGAATATCTTGTGTTTGCTTAGTTCTCCATAAGTATTTGGTTGATCTTAAAGATTTAAAGATTCACTTTATTTGTCTGAATAACACATACAAAATACTGGAGGAACGCAGCAGGCCAGTCAGCATCTATGGAGAGGAATAAACAGTAGATTTTTGGGGCCGAGACCCAGCATCGTGACTCACTTTGAAATGTTCCTCTCCATGGATGCTGTCTGACCTGCTGAGTTCCAACAGCATTTTCTATGTTACTCTGGATTTCCAGCATCTGCAGAATCTCTTGTGTTTATTATATATTTTGCTATTTCCTGGAGTTTAGTATTTCTTACAGTGGATCATTCTTATACTTCCTTGCAGCATAAGGGGAGGGCTTTCAATGCATTAAATTATGTCAACTCAGAGAACAGTCCTATTCCTCCACTTACATTTTGCATATTTACAGCGGCCAATTGTCTAACCTGCACATCTTGGGTTGTGGGAAACTGAGCAGCTGGGGAAACCGCAGACAACACGGGGGCTCTACTAGATTTTGGAAGAATGATTAGTCGATTGCCTTCGCTAACAGAGTTCCTCAAGTTTTAATTCTTCTTCATCACGTCAGCAAAATAAACCGTTGTTCAAGTTGCTCCTTCAAACGTATGAGTCAAAGTTCAAAGTTCAAAGTAAATTTATTATTAAATTACCTATATGTCGTCATATACTACCCTGAGATTCATTTTCTCGTGACCATTCACAGTAGAACAAAGAAAGAGAATAGAATCAATGAAAACTTACACACAACGATCGACAAACAGCAGAGAAGACAATCTGTGCAAATACACAAATAAACAAACAAGTAAGTAAATAAATAGAACTGAGGACACGAGTTGGAGAATCCTTAAAAGTGAGTCCATAGATTGTGGAATCGGCTAGGTGTTGAGGTGGGTGAAGTTATCCACACTGGTGGAGCCTGATGGTTGAGGGGTAATAACTGTTCCTGAACCTGCTGGTGTGGAACCTAAGGCTTCTGTATCTCCTTCCTGATGGCCGCAGCGAGAGAGAGCATGGCCTGGATGATGATGGATGCTGATTTCTAGTGCCAGCGCTTCTTGTACATTTCTTTAATTATTTGTCGTCAAAAATATTACCAGATCTGCAGCGTCTAATCTCCCCTGAACTGTTTCCATCGTCTTTGTCAAGACTTCTAAGCCGTCGGGTCATCCGCCTTTTGCACCTACCCCAGTTTATCCCCACCAGCCCTCCCGTTCATCGCGCCCCACCGTCATCAGACCTCGCTGCACTTGCTCCCACTGCAGACCGACCATTCCTAAATACTAGAAAAAGTTCATTACCCTTTGCTACCTCTTCAAGGTTTGCAACCCGAACTCCAGGCACCACAGAACTGCTATAACATCAATCTGCCTGACGCCCAGCTTTGGCGAAAGTCTGCAGGCAGCTGTTACTGGAAGGATAGATATTCGTCTACCATTTGTAGTCGCTCAAGCGGTCTAAATTCTTCAGAAAATGAAGGAAAACAGTTCCGTTGCCAAATCCTTTTTTGGAGCAACTGGGAAGAATATTAGGCGGCTGGGTGGCGTAGCGATAAGAGCTACTGCCTCTCTAGCTCTAGAGGCCCGGGTTCAATCCTGACCTCGGGTGCTCTCCGCGCGCGTTTACTTCTACATTCTCTCTGTGACTGTGTAGGTCTCCCCCTCCCCTTCCCGGTGTTCCCGTTTCCTCCCAAACCTCAAAGACGCGCAGTCTCTTGATGGGTTGATTGGTCATTGCACCTTGCCGCTAGTGTATAGGCAGTGGTAACACACAGGACAGTCCTGCCGAAGGAGTTCGGCCCGAAACGTCGACTGTACTCTTTTCCTAGTTGCTGCCTGGCTTGCTGAGTTAACCCAGCATTTTGTGTGCGTGGCTCGGATTTCCAGCATCTTCAGATTTTCTCTTGTTTGAGGCAGTGGTGAACATCTGGGGACAGTTTTATAGGAATGTTGCGCGAATAAAAAAAAATAGAATGGTGTCCGGTGGTTGATATTTTATTTACGGATACGTCACGGTATATTCGGCGTAGACTCCATGTACTGAAGGGACTGTGACTCTTGGAACAGCATAGAACCAGGCCATTCGGCCCCCGGTATGGCTCCAAATTAGCGTGTTACCCCCATTCTCGGCACATCCAGGAGCCCATCTAAGAGTCTCTTAAACAACTCTATCGTCCACTGCCACCGGAGGCACCCAGCACTCTGTTAAAAAAAATGCCCCCACACATATCCTTTGAACTTACCCCCTCTCATCTTAAATGTATATCGTCTGTTATTAGACATTAGATCCTGAGGAAGAGATGCCGTTTGCCTACGCTATCATAATTTTATAAACTTCCCCTCAGCCTCCGCCGCTACAGAGAAAACGTTCCAAGCTATTCCATCAACTCCGTATTTGCACATGCCGCCTAATCCAAGCACTCATCCTGGTAACCATCTTCTGCATGCTTTCCAAAACTTCCACATCCTATGATCGATTCCATGATCGTATAATCATAGAATTATAGAAAACCTACAGGCCCTTCGGCCCACAATGTTGTGCCGGACATGTACTTACTTTAGAAATTACCTCGGGTTACCCATACATAGCCCTCTATTTTTCTAAGCTCTAAGTACCTATCCAGGAGCCTCTTAAAAGACCCTATTGTGTCCGCCTCCAACACCGTCGCCAGCAGCCCATTCCATGCACTCACCACTCTCTGCGTAAAAAAAATCTCCTCTGTACCTATTTCCCAGCACCTTAAAACTATGCCCCCTCATGTTAGCCATTTCAGCCCTGGGAAAAATGTGGGGACCAGAACTGAATGCAATACTCCGGATGCGGAATAACGCTAGTTTTATAAAGCTGCAATATACTGTATTTCTTTTACAGCTTTTCCACAGATCTCTGCGCGACAATATATGTAAACTGCGCCTACGGTATCGGAAGAGATTCACATTGTCTATCCTCCAGCTCACGTTACTGATGGATCTTCTGGATTTTTTTTAGTTGTTTCTTAATGATGTAGAATTTGGTCAAAGCTGTTTACTAATGATCATCGCATTTTGATGGGCGTGGGAATCAACTAACGTGTTTTCACCGTGTGTTGACTCTGAAGGCTGTAATCCGGAGGTTTTATAAGACAGCATTTGGAGTATTGTGAGCAATTTTGGGCTCTTTATCGAAGAAAAAAATGTGCTGGTATTGGAGGGGGTCCATAGGAGGTTCACGATAATGATCCCAGGAATTAAAGGGTTTACGTATAAGGAGCGTTTGATGGCTCTGGGCTCATACTCGCTGGAGTTTAGAAGAATGGGGTGGGAGAGGATGTACTGAACCTATCGAATACAGTATTGAGAGGCTTAGAAGGAGTGGACGTAGAGGGGCTGTTTTCTATAGCGGGGGAGTCTAGGACCAGAGGACACAGCCTCAGAATAGAAGGATGTCCCTTTAGAAGAGGAACTTCTTTAGCCAGAGTGTGGTGAATCTGTGGAATTCATTCCCATAGATGCCACAGTTAGACCAAATCATTGTGTATATTTGAAGCAAGGTTGCTAGGTCCCTGATCATATATCATACGTTACGGGGAATGGGGTCGAGAGGGATAATGAATCAATCATGATGAAATGGTGGAGCCGAATGGTCTAATTCCGCCCTTATGTTTTATGGTGTATGATCTAAGGCTGACATTAATTTTACGAAGACCGGCGTCTTAAAATTCAAAGAACGGTTTGGTTGCTAGAGCTCACCATGCCTTACAAATAGCAATAAAGAAAACTACTTCAAATTATCAACTTGCCCCCAATATTATCAATGTACTTTTGACATTTAAGTAGTACTAACATTGCTATTTTATCGTCGGGAAAATATACAATGTCGGGATGTTTCATTATTACATGCTGGCATTTTGAACAATGTAAGTTCGTTTCTTGCCTCCTGAAAATCTACAAATGTTTTTCCTAGCCCTTCAAAAAATTTACACCTGAGGCCGGTATTATACTTAGGAAGTTTTTTGTGTATTTTCCCCATATAGGAATCTAGTTGCAGATTTTTGCATTTATTTTACTTGAAACGCGACTAGAAAGAGAAAAGAAATTGTTGAAAATGAAACATTCGATTAAAGAGAAAAGTAGGATTTATGATTAACGTTCTCAAACTCTTGAGATGCGTTTGGACGAGTGAAGCGGACATTGATTGTGGGTTGTTTGTTTCAGAAATAGAATTTAATCTTAGCGCAAAAAATACTAGACTTTGCGTCTGTTCGTAGGTATTAATTTATGGCCACAGACTTTACAAACTACTCCTGACCTGTTTGTGTTTGTTTCCCGAGACACTTTGAACTTTCGCTGTGAATGACAGCCCCGAAAGAGGGTTCATTCAAAAACGAGCGAATTTGATTTTCAAATCCTTTGTCACACTCTCGAAGTTATAATTCGGATCATTCCATGACAAGGCCACCATTCATTTCACTAGGGTCGGAGAGATTAGAGCCCTGCCGGTTGGCCAACCGTGACAGCATTTTAACAAGTCCTCACCCGCAGCGTTAACAAACTCAAGAACAATATACATTTCAAAATTCATCCAAGGTACATTTTCTCTGTTAATCGTTTTGAAGAACAACTTCAAATTATCAACCAATCATAGTGTTATATAGAGTCATAGAACACTACAGCAAATAACAGCCCGTTCGGCCCATCTACTCCGTGCCTAGTCTCATCGACCTGCACCCGGACCAAAGCCCTACTGCACCACCCTGCATAGTTTTATTCTTTTTCTAATCCCATTATATACTAAAGAAAAATGAGTATAATATACATAGTAGCTGGTACTAACAAACCATGAGATTTACAAACTCGTGGGCTGTAAAACCCAACTAAGCATCACCTAATTGTTATTTCCTGTTAATCTCGTTTCAGGATCGTGGGTGTCCCTATAGAAATCCGTATAACAAAAAAAACCTCACAAAATGAACTTTGTTTCTTCGCTAATTTCAATACGGGGTTTCATTCTGGCTCAGGACACCACCCTGTCTGGAAATCGGAGTTATTTTTTATCATGAGTGCCCGTTACAGAAGACGGGGACTCATGCTGCTTGTGACACTTTTCTCCCTCTCGCATGTGTTTTAGTTCGCGGAGACAAGTACTTTGAGATTCTTACTTTCTGAATTGGGTTTAATATCAGCGGCATATGTCATGAAATTTGTTGTTTTGCGGCAGCAGTACTTTGCAATATATGATAATAAAAGCTATAAATCACAATAAGAAATATATTTAAAAATACATTAAACAAGTGCAAAAAGAGAGCAAAATATTGAGGTAGTACTCATGGGTTGGTTCATTGTCCGTTCAGAAATCTGATGGCGGAGGGGAAGAAGCTGTCCCTAAAACGTTGAGTGCGTGTGAAGACTTTGCAAGTGTTCCCAAGAGCTACAAGAATATAAAAGTAATCCAAACTGCTGGAAGATGTCAGCGGATCAAAAGGCATCTGTGAAGGGAAATATGCATGTCAAGCTGAAAGGACTGGACTTCAAATGTCGATTGTCCATTTCCTTCCAGATTTCAGCATCTGCGTCCGTGTTTCCAACAATAAAAATGTTAAGATTATTGAATTACTAGATAATATTTACATGTCAATAAACTAGCGTATCATAACGATAAAGGAAAGACTTGGTTGAATCACGCACACAGACACGCTTGATTCTGTATTAGAAAGACAAGAGATTCTACGGCTGGAGGAACTCAGCAAGTCAGGCAGCATCTATGAAAAGGAATGATGAAGGGTCTCGACGCGAAACGTCGACTGTTTATTCATTTCCATAGATGCTGCCTGACCTGCTGAGTTCCTCCAGCATTTTGTGTCCGATTCTTATTAGCATCCGTTTGTTGCGCGCCACAAAGCCAAGTTAACCCCGGCTACATAATGAACTGGCTGATAGCACTACATTTCAAAAAGTTCATATAAAACCTGAAACCATCTGTTGAAGCTCTCACTCCTGACTTGTCCACCATTTCCCGTTTTGGATTTAGTTGTTTACGACATTGCAACAGCAGCTTAACTCGGTTTATAAAATCACGCATGGGCATAGATATGGTGAATGGCTGCGACCTTTCTCCCGGAGTAGGGGAGTCCAAACTAGAAGGCCTAGATTTAAAGTGACATGGGACAGAAGTTAAAAGGGACCCGAGGGGCAACTCTTTCTATTAGTGGCTGGTAGGTGTCTGCCGGAGGAAGCCAGATAGGAACGGTTTGGAGGGACATAGGGCAAACTCAAGCAATGGGACTAGCTCGGGTAGACAAGCTGGTCGACATGGATGAGTTAAACCGCCGAGGCCAGTTTCCATACTGCCTGTGATTCTCGATTTCCAAAGCCATGCTTCTGTGATTGGTCAGCGCATTGGATTGTCCCCGAGGTAGTGGTGGGTTACAAAAACGCGAAGCTCTCTTTTTATTTAGTTAAAATTGTGTATAGAGATAAGAGGTAGAAACCTCCACTAACTCACAGACTTTATCAGGGAGTCCCGACGAAGGGTTTCGGCCCGAAAAGTCGACTGTTTACTCCTCTCCATAGATGCTGCCTGACCTGCTGAGATACTGTACTCCAGCATTTTGTGCGCATTTCCCTACACTGACTGCGACGCTATTGGAACGCGAGGGCTTGGGTGTTAAAAACACTTCTCTCTTCAAACCTTCGCCTGCCGGTCCCACCGACCAGAGGACCGGCCTGCCTGCAAGGAATCCGGGAGGGGATGTATCAGCTAGCGCTACTGTATCCCAGCGCCCTCCCAGGAGCGAGGGAAGAAGTGCGGAAATCAGTATGTTCTCGCCGACGACGGAGTCCCAGTCCTCACCGAGAACACTGGACAAGGTGATCACCTACCTGCACTGTCGCCGGCGAAGTAAATTTCCGATTTCCTTCTCTCCGTGAACGCAAGGTGATGTACACCAGCCGCGCGGAGTGTTCGGCTGACCAGAGCAAACCCTCCTCCTGAGGCTCAGGGGCTTTTTGGAGACGTCGAATTTCCGCAAGGGGTTAGGTCATGAATCGTATTTACCCTGGGGCCGGGCAAGCAACGGGTTACCTGGGCGTTTGCACTTGGACGCAAGCGATTCCGAACTGCTCCTGCACCTTTCTTTCTTCTTCTGCGCTGGCTGGGTTGGACGAGTTGCTCTTTTTTACTGCGGATCGGGCGCTGGCCCCTCCCAACCAATGACTCGACACCAAAGTGCAACCTCGAAAAAAACAACCGCAGCCAAACAAGATCTCCAACCGACACCCCTGAAGCTTCTATCAGCCGGGGGGTGGAGGTGTGTTTAACGTTCATTTTAATATTCATTATCTAACCATACAACCGCGAAAGCCAGCCTCTTAACAAAACATTTTATTAATCCAGTCCAGATGAAAGCTCTAGTTAACGATCTTGATCTCCTAATCTACTTGACCATTGTCTACCTGCGCAGCGCTTTCTCTGTACCTGTTGCACTATATTCTACACTTCGTTTTCTCTCTTTACTGTCTCGATGCACTTTTGATCTATCCAGATTGCAGGCAACCAAAAGATTTTCACTGTATTTCGGTACAAATGACGGTAATAAACCCAATGTTACCCGAAACTGTCCATTCCCCCTCCACAGATACTGCCCGACCCGTTGATTTCCTCCGGCAGATTGTTACTGATGTCTGTATCAAACCAGCAATACACCTTGTGTTCTGTACATTACATCTTTTTAACAATCTTATACACTTGCTAACGGAATTGATATTCGTTAGCTTCTGCTACGAGTTAAGATTGTTTCACAATAACGTCGCAGATGTCCAAAGTTATTTACTTAACTATGAAAAATTTTGCATCAATTTGGAAGACCACCCTATAAGGAGTCACAAGTATCGCGCTCTCTGTATAGTGATTCATTTTTGACATCGGGTTCATTGCACACACCACCAAACTCGGACGAGGATTCGTGAACTATGGCGGAATTTTGAGTGTGCGTGGACCAATTTACACCGTCTTCCGAGACGCTCGCAACACATTGGAGATGGGACTGAGTCGGGTGATTGGGGGAAGACGATTTTCAGGATCACAATGGAATACAGCCTTGAATTTACGAGAAGAAATTCAGACCACAAACGAAATTTCGTTAATTTTGGGGGTTGGGGAGAATTGGCTTCACGACTGAATTGTAGTATAAGGTAAGTCATTGGATTTCTGAACATATTAGGTATGTTCTGAAATATTCTGGATACTCTAAAATATCCACAACTTGAAATCGCACTTCAGGTAAACTTTTAAATTCTCGCAATCGAAATAGCTCGCAGACTTTTACCACGAGTGAACTGAAACTGACCCGATCCTCCTTAACCCGACGTGTTGGTTCTTGTATCCTTTGAACTTGCCACATTGCGCAAAGGAATGATGGATTCGCGGTCAACGGTGTACAAAGTGCATCCAAGTACCCTCGGCACCATTCATCTAAGTCAATTACCTATTGGAGATTGCTATTTCTGATCCATTTATAACAAAGAGGTGTTCATGTCCCCGTTGTATGTATTATTAAGTACCCACGTACAAGTTGTAACTCCGCCGTGGACGGTCCCGAGCCCGGCTGCAAAAGGAGGAGGTTAGACACAGGACTAGCAACCCCACCCCATAAAAACATAGAGCTACAGAAACGCCAACAGAAGCTCCAAACACCTCATCCACCGGAGAGGAAGGATCTTTGAAGATGGGCTAAATTTGGAGACAACTTGAAAGATTGGCCCAGGAAAGAGGACCCTGGCTGGCTATGTCCCAGTAGGCGTGATGGGTTTAAGAAGAAGAAAACGTACAAGCTGTATCCATTCATCACTCTGAGTGTTGAGACCACTTGTAACAATTTGCAGACAAAAACAAGGAAAGGGGTAGGCGGAACATTGGAAAGCTAATCCAAAATTGGCCAAAACTTTTGTCATTAACTGACCGACGAATAGGATAATGTGAGTTTTGGACACATTGAAATAGTAGTTGAGAGAGGAAACCTTATGGAGTTTACGGTAAAATCCACGGGTGACACGTTAGTATAGCTAGCAGAGCTGCCACCGCATAGCTCCGGTGACCCAGGTTCAATCCTGGTTGCGGTGCTGTCGGTGTGGAGTTTGCGCGTTTTCCCTGTGACCGCGTGGATTCCCCCCACACCCCGGCTCTTAAGTTAGTTGTCCGCTGCAAGGAGTCCTTAGTGTGTATAACAGAGGTAAAATCTGGCGAATGTGGGGAGAATAAAATGGGATTGTTGTAAATTGGTGTTACCGTCGGCATGAACTTGATGGGCCGAAGGATCCGCTTCTGTGCTGTATTACTCTAAAACTACTTAGGCGACCACTTGACTTTGCAGGTTTCCAGTCTGAAAGCTGGCAACTGCGATTAGTTGCAATAGATGTTTTTCTTTCGGTGACAAGGTTACTAGGGGCCAAAATGTCTCTTCCGCTGCAATGATATATGTTTTAAATGACTGGCGGGCGGGAAATTCAGGGAAGGAATTGTAGAGAATAAAGGATAGGTTTACCTCTACTGGACTCGGTGGGGTCAGGTAGGGGAAGGTCGGAGGCTATGATCCGAGAGATGCGTGGACGCCACAGGGATTTTAACCTGAGTGTGTTGGAGGCGAGTTGGGGGAATGGGGCTGGTGAGGAAAATCAGTGGAAGGGACAAAATGGGAGAAAATAGCTTAAAATATTCAGTTGGTCAAGCAGCATCTATGGACAGTGGAAAAGAAATAACGTTACAGGTTATACTTGAAATGTACTGGAGTTATACTGCACGGAAGCAGATGGGAAGAGGGGAAACAGATATGGATAGATGTCTTTTGAAATTACGAATAGTGGTTAAAAAAGGAAGATCAAGTTCAAGTTCAAGTTTTTCGTCATTCCCTCTTCTCATTGCTACCATCAGGGAGGAGATACAGGAGCCTGAAGACACTCACTTAACGTTTTAGGAACAACTTCTTCCTCTCCACCAGCAGATTTCTGAACGGATAATGAACCAATGTACACTACCTCACCATTTTTTTTTCTTTTTTGCTCTTTTTGCACTACTTATTTAATATATATACTGGATTTATCTATATACATTATAATTTATAGCTTTTTGAATTATATGTTGCAAGGCACTCCTGTCGCAAAACAGCACATTTCAGGATATTAAACTTAATTCTAATTCATTCAACCATATATAGTACATGTATACCCGCAAAACACACCAATGTTCCTCTGGACCAAGGTGCACAACGCAGTGCATACTACATAACTCACACAAAACACAAACAGTAAGATTACCACAAATAAATTAACAAATAATAAAATATATTTCAGAAGATCGACATTTATCATAGGGTGCATTTATGACATAAGTTAAAAAGTAAGCAGTATAAACTGGCGCTTCATACGTAATGAGACCGGGCAGGTGGTAGGGATTTCAGTAGTCTGTACTTGAAAGACAGGGGAAAAAAATCAGGGTTTAGGAAACGAGTTGGGAATGGCGACTAGCTGGGTCGGTAAGGACTCGATGGGACGAACTGCCTCCATCCAGTGGTAACCATTCTGCAATTCTGTGAGATGCCAACAAGAAATCAAATAGGTAATGGCGGGACAGGGACGGGTGATCCCGGGCGAAAGAAACCATGCTTGGTATTGCTTCGGGCTCATGTAGAATATCCAGTTTCAACGAGGCCTGATTAAGTGCGAAAAATTCCACAGACAGACATCAAACATGGGAGTGGAGTAGGGCGTTAAGAGTCAAAATAATGAACTGCAAAAGCATTGACCAATTCATCACCGTCTAACAATTGGTTGTCCGGTGGAAGTAGACGGAGGAAAGGTAAAACGGGGCGTGATCAGCATACACTTGGAAGCGCATTTCTTAACCGCGGATGGTCACTGAGAGGAGACATGAAGATGAGGGAGAAGGGAAGGGCCAAGAGGGATCCTTGGAACTTCGACGTAGTGCAATCAAAGGCAGGAATCACAGGTCATGTCTTCCCCACTATTGAGTATATTTACTAGGAGCGCTATCGCAGGAAAGCAGCATCCGTCATCAAGAACCCCCATCATCGAGGCCATGCTCTCTCTCTCTCGTTGCTGCCGTCAGGAAGGAGGTACAGGAGCCTCAGGTCCCACACCAACAGGTTCAGGAACAGTTATTACTCATCTTGAACCAACATGGATAACTTCACTCACCTTAACACTGAACTGATTCCACAGCATATGGACAAACTATGAAATCACTTTTAAGGACTCTACAACTCATATTTTCCATATTTATTGTTTATTTATTTATTATTATCATTGCTTTTTTCCCTTTTGTATTCACACGTTGGTTGTTTGTCCGTACGTTCCCATCGATTCTATTGTGTTTCTTTGTATTTATTGTGAATACCCACAAGAAAATGAATCTGGAGTAATATATGGTATATGTACTTTGATAATAAATTTACTTTAAAGCTCAGGGGTGCTCGTGGGTTGTCTGCCAACTAATAATCGCTACCGCTCAAGTACAACGTTAAATTAATCAAAGGGAGAGCCTCTATTGCTACTACTTGCATTGTAGATTAGATCAACAAAAGGGAGAATTTTAAAATTTTAATTCTTTGATTACAATTTGGAGTAGGAATCTTTCATCTAACTGACCCAGTTTATTGCCGCATATTTGTTGTTTTAGATTTTCACCCCCAATTCCAACGGGAATTGCAAAAAACTGTAGCAAGCAATATATTGGAATCGATAGATTAATTGCCCACACTTGTCAAAAAGAAGATCACATCACAGCAGGGCTGAGTTTATCCATTTGTCGACTTCACTAACTTTGTACTTAGTCTGCGGTAAATATTTTTGCATCGGGTTAATCTTGTAGTGCGGTGGGAATCTCCGTCTGGAAAGGAAATAAGATGCTGAATGTATTATGTTACATGATTCTATTGACTTGAGAAATTGTGTCCCCTGAACTGAACGCCCTGTGAATGGAATTACAATAGAAGAGTGAAACGTTAATAGCTTTAGTAAACAATAAGATTTTCGGACGAAAGCAAATTAAATGAATAGACAAATCCAACCGTTCACAATGGGACTTCGAAACGAACAATTTACAAATCCCTCATTCACAGAGGCTGCCTGCTAGTTTCATACAATCTGCAGGAAGAACTCCGTGGCTTCCGTGGGACCGAAGTTCGTGTCGAAACCTTGCATCAGTCCTGATGAAGAGTCTCGGCCCCAACGTCGACTGTTTATCCCTTTCCATATACTGCCTGACCTGCGCGGCCCCCCAGCATTTTGTATGTGTATCGGTCCTGTTTGACCCGCTTAGTTTTTCCTGCAGATTGCTTGTCGCTCCATATTCCAGTACCTGCAGTAACAGAATCATACAGCATCTTCTGTCTGCAACCCGGCGGAAGCGAGTAGAATTTAACATTTTGGACAGACGGGGATGTGGAGAAGATTCGATCTCCGATTTAAATATTTTAAAAAATGATATCACTGGTACACGGTCAACTTATTGGGGAGGCGGGATGCAGTGTTTGGCGCGTTAAGTTGTTGTAATGAGATAAAGCTTTACATGTGTGGAAGGGATGTATGGGGAAATTATGGGGAACGTTGGCGGAATCGTAGGTAGAGTAAACGGATAAAAGGTTTGGAATACGGGGGTGAGACTATTGGCGTGACGGAACTGTTGCAGGATTGCACAAGCCGCGCCGGACCTTAGTCAACACAATAATAATTTGGATTTCGTACCTTGGTCTTATGGTTTATTTCTTCAATGACAACACTTGAGGTGAGCTTGGAGGTCGGGCATGAATTTAGATTAAAAGCAGCAGAAAGTATAAGATCATTTCGCAAATCAACTGACGTTCAATAACTCGTATCTGTAAATGAGATTGTGGGATTTTTTAAAACCAAGAATTGTACGATCAAAAACTAGAAATTAAAGGGATTTTATGCTAAATAATGACAAAATTGTTTCACAGAGCGAAGAAGCTCGGTTTAAGGTTTTACAGTGGCACACAATCAATCTATGTATATAAGCGATTTTATGTATTTATATTTGTTGTGTTCTTTATCTTACTCTGTTTTTTTGGTGCTGCTCCAGATCCAGAGTAACAATTATTTTATTCTCATTTACACTTGTGTACTGGAAATGACATTAAACAATTTTGAATATAAAGCAGGAGTTTGTGTGACTCTCGCCCTAACTTTAAACAGTTCTGTGTTTAATTCCGGCGTCCCGGACACTGAAAGGACGCCAGTGCGCCGGAGAAATGTCAAATCGATCGACTTGGGAACACTTAACCGACAAAACTTCATTTGCTCTCTGCTTGTACCTTCAGGCTTTCGTCCTCTACGCTAATTTGGTTTGTGATCTTGCAAATCGCTTTCAAAAGAAGCTTTACAAGGGAATTAGAAGGATTTTTACCCTGCCGGGTGGGGAGTTATTTACTGTTTGCAGAACTGGTTTGAAGAAAACTATTTGTTACCAAAATCTGTGCCCACCTTCTCCCATCACTTGGGAACGGCACCGAAGTTTTCAACGCGCCTTTAAACAAGTTCAAATTGCAGTGCTATTTAGAAACAGGAAATGTGTGTGTGTGTGTGAGAGCGAGAGAGAGAGTTGTGTGTGTGGGAAAGAGAGAGAGAGAGAGGGGTGAGGGATACAGGGTATAAAATAAACGCAATTAATTGAATCATCAAAGACAAACCTTAAAATGACGGGCATTCTCTGATATAATATATACGATCCCCAGATGGTACAGCCGAGTGGTTGAGTTGTGTTTGAGGTTTTACATTCACAATGATGCCTTACTCTCGCGATCCGTGGAGCCATCTGTTCGTGAAACCAATAGAGCAGATGTTCCAAATAAAGAGGTTAAGCCACAACTTGTAGAAGAATTCACAAGCCCATTCTGAATTCAGAGTTGTGACCAATATATTCTCAGCAATTGGCATACTCTGTCTATTTCCTTACGCTCTTCAAACCCTAATAGTCATTGCTATCCGTTTCTATTGCCCTGTTCTATTCACTGTTTTAGTCATATGTAACTGACTCTATTTTTGCTAACACACATCAAAGTTGCTGGTGAACGCAGCAGGCCAGGCAGCATCTCTAGGAAGAGGTACAGTCGACGTTTCAGGCCGAGACCCTTCAGTTAGTCCTGACGAAGGGTCTCGGCCTGAAACGTCGACTGTACCTCTTCCTAGAGATGCTGCCTGGCCTGCTGCGTTCACCAGCAACTTTGATGTGTGTTGCTTGAATTTCCAGCATCTGCAGAATTCCTGTTGTTTGCTATTTTTGGTGTTAATTCCTGTTATATCTTACTTTAAGATGTCCAGTAAGTATAATATTGTTCCATTCTCTGAAACAACCTCAACCACACATAATGACTGCATTATCCTTCAGTGAGCTAAGCAAGTTATTTTGAGAACAGGGTTCTTTTACTGAACACATACAATTTTGGAATATTAACGTTTTGTATGGGTAAAGGTTATTAAGGAGCTGAACAATGATCTAAAACCAATCTAGTTTACAGATGTCCTTCAGGGAAGGTAGGCTGTGATAATTACTTGCCCCAATGTGAGTCTAGTCCACATGAACATGATTGACTCCTCTGAGGAAGTCGTGGAATCATTCAGTTGTATCGAAAGCTTTGCCAGGAGTTTGAGAGAAACGACCAATATTTACGGAGACTTGGGTGGCTCAGGGGCAGGAATGGTTACTTAGAGTGCCAGGCTTTAGATGTTTCAGAAAGGACAGGGAGGGAGGCAAAAGAGTTGGGGTGTGTGATACTGCTGATCAGAGATAGTGTCACGGCTGCAGAAAAGGAGGAAATCATGGAGGGATTGTCTACTGAGTCTCTGTGGGTGGAAGTTAGAAACAGGAAGGGGTCAATAATTTTACTGGATGTTTTTTATAGACCACCCAATAGTAACAGGGACATTGAGGAGCAGATAGGCAGACAGATTCTGGAAAGATGCAATAATAACAGGGTTGTCATGGTGGGAGATTTTAATTTCCCAATATTGACTGGCATCTCCCTAGAGCAAGGGGTTTAGGTGGAGTGGAGTTTGTTAGGTGTGTTCAGGAAGGTTTCCTGACACAATATGTAGATAAGCCTACAGGCTGTTCTTGATCTGGTTTTGGGAAATGAACCTGGTCAGGTGTCAGGTCTCTCAGTGGAAGAGCATTTTGGAGATAGTGATCACAATATATCTCCTTTACCATAGCATTGGAGAGGGATAGGAACAGACAAGTTAGGAAAGCATTTAATTGGACTAAGTGGAAATATGAAGCTATCAGGCAGGAACTTGGAAGCCTAAATTGGGAACAGATGCTCTCAGGGAAATGTACGGCAGAAATGTGGTAAATGTTCAGGGGATATTTACGTGGCATTCTGCATAGGTACGTTCCAATGAGACAGGGAAAGGATGGTAGGGTACAGGAACCATGGTGTATGAAGGCTGTTGAAAATCTAATCAAAAAGAAAAGAAAAGCTTACGAAAGGTTCAAAAAACTAGGTAATGATAGAGATCTAGAAGTTTATAAGGCTAGCAGGAAGGAACTTCAGAATGAAATTAGGAGAGCCAGAAGGGGCCATGAGAAGGAGATAGCAGAGGTACTTAATGAATACTTTGCTTCAGTATTCACTACGGAAAAGGATCTTGGCGATTGTAGGGATGACTTACATCAGACTGAAAAGCTTGAGCATGTAGATATTAAGGAAGAGGATGTGCTTGAGCTTTTGGAAAGCATCAAGTTGGATAAGTCACCAGGACCAGACTAGATATACACCAGGCTACTGTGGGAGGTGAGGGAGGAGATTGCTGAGCCTCTGGTGATGATCTTTGCATCATCAATGGGGACGGGAGAGGTTCCGGAAGATTGGAGGGTTGCAGATGTTATTCCCTTATTCAAGAAAGGGAGTAGAGATAGCCAGGAAATTATAGACCAGTGAGTCTTACTGCAGTGGTTGGTAAGTTGATGGAGAATATCTTGAGAGGCAGGATTTATGAACATTTGGAGAGGCATAATATGATTAGGAATAGTCAGCATGGCTTTGTCAAAGGCAGGTCATGCCTTAAGAGCCTGATTGAATTTTTTGAGGATGCGACTAAACCTGTTGATGAAGGAAGAGCAGTAGATATAGTGTATATGGATTTCAGCAAGGCATTTGATAAGGTACCCCATGCAAGGCTTATTGAGAAAGTAAGGAGGCATGGGATCCATGGGGACCTTGCTTTGTGGATCCAGAATTGGCTTGCCTACAGAAGGCAAAGGGTGGTTGTTGGTGGGTCATATTCTGCATGGAGGTTGGTGACCAGTGGTGTGCCTCAGGGATCTGTTCTGGGACCCCTTCTCTTTGTGATTTTTATAAATGACCTGGATGAGGAAGTGGAGGGATGAGTTAGTAAGTTTTCTGATGACACAAAGATTGGGGGTGTTATGGATAGTGTGGAGGGCTCTCAGAAGATACAGCAGGACATTGATAGGATGCAAAACTGGGCTGAGAAGTGGCAGATAGAGTTCAACCCAGATAAGTGCGAAGTGGTTTATTTTGGTAGGTCAAATATGATGGCAGAATATAGTATTAATGGTAAGACTCTTGGCAGTGTGGAGGATCAGAGGGATCTTGGGGACTGAGTCCACAGGACACTCAAAGCTGCTATGCAGGTTGACTCTGTAGTTAAGAAGGCATATGGTGCATTGGCCTTCATCAACCGTGGGAATGAGTTTAAGAGCCAAGAGGTAATGTTGCAGCTATATAGGACCCTGGTCAGACCCCACTTGGAGTACTGTGCTCAGTTCTGGTCACCTCACTACAGGAAGGATGTGGAAACTATAGAAAGGGTGCAGAGGAGATTTACAAGGATTTTGCCTGGATTGGGGAGCATGCCTTATGAGAATAGGTTAAGTGAACTCAGCCTTTTCTCCTTGGAGCAATGGAGGATGAAAGGTGACCTGATAGAGGGGTATAAGATGATGAGAGGCATTGATCATGTGGATAGTCAGAGGTTTTTTCCCAGGGCTGAAATAACTAACACGAGAGGGCACAGTTTTAAGGTGCTTGGAAGTAGGTACAGAGGAGATGTCAGGGGTAAGTTTTTTAACACAGAGAGTGGTGAGTGTGTGGAATGGGCTGCCAGCAACGGTGGTGGAAGCGGATATGATAGAGTCTTTTAAGAGGCTCCTGGATAAGTACATGGAGCTTAGAAAAATAGAGGGCTATGGGTAACCCTAGGTAATTTCTAAAGTAAGTACATGTTCGGCACAGCACTGTGGGCCAAAGGGCCTGTATTGTGCTGTAGGTTTTCTATGTTTCTGTTTCTATTTAGTCCTCAAAGAGAGTTATGGACAAATCTCGCCGATACTCTCATCCAAAGAGTCTACTGTTAAATACATTCCAATTCTGGTTCAAACTGAACTTTCACCAAAGCATATTTCAGTATAAGCTAGATTCTTATGAATCTTTGTTGAGATATTAGAATCGTGTTAAACCAGTTGCCACCATCATGGTAGCGTAGAGCTTAGCGTAATGTATCACTGCGCCCAGCAGCCCAGGTTCATTTCCTGCTGCTGTTCGTAAAGAGTTGGTACGTTCTCCCCATGACCACGCGGGTTTCCTCTGGGTGCTCTGGTCTCCTCCCGTATGCCAAAGACCTACGGGTTAATAGGTTAATTGGTCACACGGGTGTAATGGGGCAGCGTGGACGCATTGGGCCAGAAGGGCCTGTTACCCTGCTGTATCTCTAAATAGATAATAATAAATACCTTTTCACAAGACAGATCCTATTAGTATAATAATATAATATTAAATTTAAAGGTCAGTTATGAAACATACACTTTTGTTTGTTGTCTTTTCGAAAGTTTTGCATGCAGGTCAATGGATTATGAATGGACTGTCTCTGCCACGGACAGTCCCACGGCTTCAGAAAGGAGGGGTGTTGGGCATGGGGATAGCAACCCCATTGCATAAAAACCTAGTGCTACAGAAACGCCAGCAGAGGGTCCAAAGACCTCATCCCTGGGAGAAGATGGATACCAAGAATATGGGCTACACCTGGGGACAGCTTGAAGGACTGGCCCAAGACAGAGATCTCTGGAAAAACTGCTGTTCACGGCCTAAGCTCCAGTAGGGGAGATGGGCTTAAACAAAACAAAACAATGAATTGGATGGGATCATTACTGACATTCACAAACATGAGAAAATCTGCAGACAGCACACACAAGATGCTCGGCCCGAAACATTGACTGTACTGTTTTCCATAGATGCTGCCTGGCCTGCTGAGTTCCTCCAGCATTTTGTGTGTGTTGCTTGGATTTCCAGCATCTGCAGATTTTCTTCTGTTCGTGATTGAAAATCTGTGGATGCTGGAAATCAAAGCAACACACACACACACACACACACACACAATGCTGGAGGAACTCAGCAGGCCAGGCAGCACCTATGGAAAAGAGCAAACAGTAGACATTTCAACCGAGGCCCATCACCTGGACTGTTTTCCATTGATGCTGCTTGGCCTGCTGAGTTCATCCAGCAATTTGTGTGTCACTATTAACATTATGGGCTGCAAGCAATATATTCTACT
This sequence comes from Mobula birostris, assembly GCF_030028105.1. Classification (NCBI taxonomy): domain Eukaryota; kingdom Metazoa; phylum Chordata; class Chondrichthyes; order Myliobatiformes; family Myliobatidae; genus Mobula; species Mobula birostris. The sequence continues at coordinate 47,830,523 of NC_092402.1, forward strand.
ATAAACATTTAAAAATATTAATATTATATGTTAACACTGGAAAATATTCAGGCTGTCTTTGGAAGTGTGAGTGTGAAGAACTAATCATAAAGTTAACTGTAATTCTAACCATAAAAGTGAACGTCAATTATTTACGAAGGGTGTACTTATGCATTAGTGGTGGCACAAATATATATTTGTCAGTATATGCATCATTGGGTGTGTTAGTGGGTATGTATATAGAATTAAACACCCATTTCCATATGCTACTCATCCACCGACACACCTAATATTGTACGTATCATGCACACAATGATACAGAAACATACCCGTTTTATAACACAACCCTTCACCACTTATTGTGATTAAAATTAACTTGATTTGTTCATGGCTGAATTCAGCGGGCAGGAATCTGTTATTGACAATGTTAAAATTTACGTGGAAAATTCTAGAGATGTTAGAATAATGAAGAAATTTGTTGGAGTGGATAGGTATAAAATGTATTCAGAAGTAGGAGATTCAGTGATAAAGGCTTAAGGCCATAAGACATGGGAGCAGAATTAGGCCATTCTGCCCATGGAGCCTGCTTCGTTATTCTATCATAGCTGATTTACTATCCCCCTCAATCCCATTCTTCTGCCTTCTCCCCATAACCATTGACGCCCTTACTAATCAAGAACATATCAACCTCCGCTTTACATATACCTAACGATTTGGCTTCCACAGCTGTCTGTTCTTATGGGATGGGTTTGCTAGCCCCATGCCCAACCCTCCTGCTTTCACAACTTGGGACTGTCCATGGCCGAGTTTTCATCTTAAGGATGATGCTACAATCTCAGAAAAAGTAGGAAGCAATGTCCGGAGTACAAATGAGGGCTGATCTTTTAATCCCTTTGAGAGCTATGAGGACTTCAAGTTTCTATACAGCGACACAATGCAGAAGCCACACTACAGTAACTTCTATGATTTGTTATCCACCAAGGTCAAGAGCTGAGTTTTGCAAGATGTGATGTCCTTCAGTGATTATTTTCAGTCACATTAATGTTTAAGATAAAGACAGATGAACTTTCTTTGTCACATGTACAAAAAAAACATCTGGTGAAATGCGTCATTTGCGTTAACTGAACTAATCAAGGATTGTGTCGGGGACAGACCACAAGCACCGCCATTCTTCCAGCACCAACATAGCATGCCCACAACTCGATACCTCTAACCTGTCCACCTTTGGATTGTGGGAGGAAACCAGACATAAAGAGGAAACCCACACGGTCATGGGGAGAATGTATAAAGTTCCTATAGACAGTGGCGGGAATCGAACCCTGATCTCTACAGCTGTGCTGTAAAGCGTCACACTAACTGCGACGCTACTGTGCCACCGTCCTGAGGATCTCTCACTGCATAGTGGTCTTAAAGGCACAGACCAAGTTAAACAGAGCTCCACGTTAACTACTGAAGAATGCAACTCAGTATAGAACATTGTCAGATGGTTGGATATAGAACATAGAACAATACAGCACAGGAACAGGCCCTTTGGCTCACAATGTTGTGCTGAACTAATTAGCCAACTAAATTAACTCCGCTACTTACACAATGTCCATATCTTTCCAGTTTCCTCACAATCATGTGCTTATCTAAACGTCTCTTAAATGTACCTGATGTATCTGCCTCTACCACCAGTGCAGTCCAGGCACCCACCACTCCCTGTATAAAAAAAACTTGCCCCTCACATCTTCTTTGAACTCACCCCTCTCACCTTAAATGCATGCCCTCTGGTGTTAGACATTTCAACCCAGGGGAAAAGATACTGTCCGTCTACTCTATCTTTGCCTCTCATAATCTCATGAACCTCTATCGGATTTCCCCTCAGCCTCCACTTCTCTGGAGAAAACAACCCAATCTTGTCCAACCTCTCATTATGGCACATGCCCTCTAATTCAGGCAGTATCCTGGTAAATGTTTTCTGCACTCTCTCCAAAGCATCGACGTCCTTCCTATAATGGGGGGCGATTAGAACTACATGCAGTACCCCAGATGCAGCCTAACTAGAGATTTATAAAGCTGCAACATAATTTCCTGACCTTTGAATTCAATACCTCAACTAATAAAGGCAAGTATGCCATATGTCTTCTTAACCACCTGATCAACCGGTGTAGCAGCCTTCCGGGACCTATGAACTTGGATCCCAAGGAACTATTCAACTTTTCAATCGGATTAGAATGGTGAGTTCTCCGCCAGACATGCTATACAGCTGCCTCCCCCCACCCCATTTCCCTTACTTTCTTTCAGTTAACAAAAATAAAACGTCATTCTTAACATTTAAAATTAATTATCAGCTTAGCATTAATTACCATTTGTGAAATACATCCGAAAGTTTGGAGTTCATTGGCTACAAAGGGTCTTAACACTTTGAACTACTTTTTATAATGTTGTTGACACTGTAAATACATGATGGTATTTTATTCTATATCTGTACTTTAAACTTATTTTTATATAATTCTTTATTCTTATAATTGTTGAAAGTTGTTTTTGTTGCATGTCGTGCCAACACACCACACTAAATTCTTAATACATGAAAATGTATTGTATATGGCAAATAAATTTGATTCTTGATCCTTAAGTGGATTTCGGAGGAAAAGGCACTTTATAACTGTAGGCCCTTCTCCACTGAAGTTCATGTGTTTTGTTTTTACAAAAATACATTTATTATAAATTCAAACCAACACAGTACTATTGTACAATCACATTCTAAACAAAATCCAGACAAACCATGACTAACACAGACTAAACTAACACATTCCCAAAATACTCAAGGATGGCATTTATCCCCCATGCATTGACAATTAACCTGCAGCCGAGAATTCTAACAAACCCCAGCTGGCCACAACTTCGCAGTTTCTAAAGCATCAGGGTCCCGCACACTTTTGGTGTGATGCTGGCCTACAGGGGCGCCTGCGATTCTCAGTTCCCTGCAGCTTTTCTACCGGCTTGTAATTACAGAAGCGATTCCCCTTTAAAGTCCACGGCAGTTTTGCCTGATTTATGTTCAGGTACGCAGAGGAAGGTGAGTAGAGGTGAGATACAGGAATGTAGTAACCATGCATAGGCTCTTCAAAAGCACCTTGAAAAGGTGCGGAATGGAGTGAAGGGGGGAGCAGTGTTGCAGGCCACGCCATGTTTCAGTTTGCGCCGATTACAGGTCAGAAAATAACAGGCAATCAGTAAACTTAATGGGAACAGTGCATTTTTTTTTGCTGTCGCCACTGAGTCCCTTTGAACAGGAGAGACACAAAAGACTGCAGATGCTGGAATCTGGAAGCAAACTAAAACAATCTGCTGGAGGAATTTTGCGGGTGAGGCTGCATCCTTAGAACATCTGAACAGTGAAAATGCATACATCAGGATGCTCTTCATTGACTACGACTCAGCATTCAATACCATCATCTCCTTAAAACTGTTCAATAAGATTCATGACCTAGGCCTCGATACACAGTTCATGTTTTGGAACCAATCACAGTGTGAAAATATGGAATCGCATATTCCTTTAAATTTCTTCCCTGTCACCTAAAGTTATTCCCTCTAACCTATGACATTTCTGCTCTGGGGAAAAAATACTCTGACTATCTTAAAGTACAAAGTTCAAAGTAAATTTATTATCAAAGTGCATATATGTCACCACATAAAACCCCGAGGTTCACTTTCTTATGGGCAATCACAGTAAATAGAAATAACTTAAAAACAAGCATATAATAATAATAAATAAATAAGCAATAAAATATCGAGAACATGAGATGAAGAGTCCTTGAAAGTGAGTCCATAGGTTGTGGGAACAGTTCAGTGATGGGATGAGTGAAGTTGAGTGAAGTTATCCCTGCTGGTTCAAGAGCCTGAACCTAGTGGTGTGGTTTCGGATGGCAGCAGTGAGAAGAGAGCACGGCCTGGATGGTATGGTGGGTTGTCTGATGATGGAGGCTGCTTTCCTGTGACAGCACTCCATACAGGTATGGTGGGGAGGGCTTCACCTGTAATGGGCTGGACTGAATCCACTGCTTTTTGTAGGCTTTTCCGTACAAGGGCATTAGTGTTTCCATTCCAGGCCATGATGCAACCAGTCAATATACTCTCCACCACACATCTATAGAAGTTTGTCAAAGTTTTAGATGGCATACAGAATCTTTGCAAACTTATAAGAAAGTAGAGGCGCTACCTTGCTTTTTATATTATGGCACTTACATGCTGGACCCAGGACAGATATATTGTGCAAACACTGAGGAATTTAAAGTTGTTGACCCTCTCCACCTCAGAACCCCCAATAATGACTGGCTCACGGACCTCTGGTTTCCCTCTCCTGACGTCAATCATGAGCTCCGTCATCTTGTTGACATTGAATGAGAGGTTGTTGTTGTGGCACCACTCAGTCAGATTTTCATTCTCCCTCCAATATGTTGATTCGACACCACCTTTGATTTGGCCAATGACAGTGGTGTCATCAGCAACCTTAAGTATGGCATTGGAGTTGTGCTTAGCCTCACAGTCATAAGCATAAAGTGAATAGAGCAGGGGGCTAAGCACACAGCATTGTGGTGCACCTGTGCTGATGGAGATCGTGGAGGAGATCTTGTTGCCAATCTGAACTGACTGTGGTCCACAAGTGAGGAAATCGAGGATCCAGTTGCATGAGGAGGTACTGAGACCTAGATCTTGAATCTTATTGAACAGCTTTAAGGAGCTGATGGTATTGAATGCTGAGCTGTAGTCCAGATGTTCCAGGGTTGAGTGAAGAGCCAAGGAAATGACATCTGCTGTTGACCTGTTGTGCTGGTAGGCAAATTGGAGTGGATCCAGATCGCTTCTCTGGCAGGTATTGATATGTTTCATCACCAACCTCTCAAAGCACTTCATCACTGTGGATGTAGGTGGTACTGGATGGTAGACACTGAGGCAGGTCACTATGTTCTTCTTAGCCACCGGTTTAAGTGAAACCTGCTTGAAGCAGGTGGGTACTTTGGACTGCCAAAGCAAGAGGTTGAAGCTATCAGTGAACGCTCCAGCCAGTTGATCAGCACAGGCCTTCACGGTTTGGCCAGGTACTATGTCTGGGCCGGATGCTTTTCGTGGGGTCACCTTACTGAAGGATGTTCTCATGTCAGCCTCAGAGACTGAAATCATAGGGATGTTGGGGGCTGTGGGGGTTTGTGAAAGTGCCTCCATGTTTTGGGGGTCAAAGTGAGCATGGAAGGCATTGAGCTCATCTGGAGGTGAAGCCTTTTCTCAACTATGTTGCTTGGTTTCACTTTGTAGGAGGTGATAGCATTCCAGCCCTGCCACAGTTGTTGAGCTTCCTTCAGTGATTCCAGTTCAGTCTAGAATTGCCACTCGCATGTGAGATGTCTTTCTGGAGATCATACCCAGACCTTTTGTATCTCACTTGGTCGCCAGTCCTGAATGCCACTGATCTGGCCCTCAGCAGCTTGCAGATCTTTTGGTTCATCCAGAATTTCTGGTTGGGGAAGACTCTGAATGATTTTGTGGGGACACACTCATCTACAACTGTACTTATAAAATCTCTGACAACCATGGTGTATTCATTCAGATCCATTGATAAGTCCTTCAACACTGCTAGTCCACTGACTGGTACTCAAAGAAATGTAATCTAAATGACTTTGATGGTGAAGTGATTATTGGTGCCAGGCAGGGTGGTCTGAGTATCTCAGAAACTGCCGACCTCCTGGAATTTTCACACACAGCAGTCTCTAGAGTGTACAGAGAATGGTGCAAGAAGCAAAAATATATCCAATGACTGGCAGATCTGTGAGTGAAACTGCCTTTTTAATGAGAGAGGTCAGAGGAGAATGGTTAGACTGGTTCAAGCAGACAGGAAGGTGACAGTAACTCAAATAACCATGTGTAACAACATTGGTGTGCAGAAGAGCATCTCTGAATGGACAACACATCAAACCTTGAAGTGGATGGGCTACAGCAGCAGAAGACCACACACGTACACTCAGTGACCACTTTATTAGGTACAGAAGGTACGCAATAAAATGCCTGCTGAGTGCATTTTGTGACACAAATCAATATAAGTATGAGTATAAATGATCCAACTAGAATTATGCAAGAGAAACCATACAGCTTATTTTGTCTGTGCTAGCCATGTGAAAGAGCACAGATTGCTGGCACATTTCCATTGCTCTATTAAGTTTGCCTCAAGTATTAATCATTTAAGTAGGAATGAATTTGGGTCTACTCCTGTAGTCAGTGTTTAACAAGGAAGAGATCAGGATAGTTTTATCTGGATTGCTCTCTATCTTGTGCTATTAAGTATTGGAATACTGCGATTAAAAATCCAATAGTAGTGGAGGAAAAAATGCAGCAGGCATTGATACCTGTTCTGGAGCTGAAGGGACTGGTCAAGATAGTTGGATGGTTGTGATGGCAACTGTTAACCAATTCTGTGTGGGGACTTGGTTTTACTTTGCAGTAATTTTTTTTTATTGTGGCTTATTGGTTCACAAGATATGGAATTGTCAGCCGCTCACTGCCCCAGAACTGAGACCAGACATGATTGTTGGATCATGCATAGAGGCAGCACGGTAGCCTAGCAGTTTGTGTAATGCTATTACAGTGCCAGCGATCTGTGTTCAACTCCGCTAGCCTCTGTGAAGAGTTTGTACATTCTCCCCATGATCGCCTGGGTTTCCTCTGGGTGTGCCTATTTCCACAGACGTACAGGTTAGTAGGTTAATTGGTTACATGAGTATAATTGGGTAGCACAGGCTCATTGGGCCAGAAGGGCCAGTTATCATGCTGAATCTCTAAATGATAACACCGGACAACAATTTTTTTTCAAAAGTTTTGCTTCCTCAAAACTTTTTTATTTATATTAGACTGCTTGAAGCTGAACACAAATATAACTTCAGACTACTTTTGTCATGTAGGAATTTGGGGAAACAAGAAATTAACTTTTATTGAATATAAGGCATTTAATTGCATAACGGTGCCATCGCTTTGCAATGGTTCAACTAAGCTAAAAGTATTTTGTTGATGATTTTCATTTATACTCAGTGCCTGAGGCTTCTTGCTTAAGTGTCCAACAATAATCAGCCTGCTTTGATGGATTCCAGTTGCCCTGATACCATTCCTCCATGACCACAATGCCCTGATAAAACCTTTCACCGTGCTTGTCATCGGCAGCACCAAGATTTGCAGGGAAGAAATCTAAGTGGGAATGTAGAAAATTAATCTTTAGTGACTTGTTGCACTTCATGGTTTTGTATGTTTGAAGCTGGTTGTCAACCAGGTGCATGTAGTTTGGTGCTCTGTAGCTGCCAAGAAAATTTTCAACAACATCCTTGATTGCCTTCCATGTGACTTTCTCCGGTCCCACTAGACGTTCTTTGAATTGCCTGTTTGATTTGTGGACCAACAAAAATGCCTTCCTTAATTTTGGCATCAGTTATTCTGACTTGAATTATGAATTGAAATAACAAATATAGGTGATTTCAAAAACATGTTGTGTAATAGGGAAATTTCATGGTGATTTTCACGACCGACAACTCAAAATCCATAAGATACACCCGGAAGTATTCAGGAAGCTAAATCTTTGTTGTCCAGAGTAGTAGTAGTAGTAATAATAGTAATAATAATAATAACAACAACAATAATAATAATCTATACAACAGTCAGATAAGACTTTTGAGGATATATTTTCATCAACGAAAACAGGATTCAGCACTCCATGCAAACAGATGCAATTCTGATAAGAAGTATACATCACTAAACTTAAATGAGAGCACAACCCAGAAAAATGAAGAAATTATCACTACTGAAGAAAAAGTTAACCAATGGAAGAGCGTGCTCCTCCATTGAAGACATCCCCATGATCTCAGCCGACTAGATGTTGACAAGGAAGCATTGAATGCCTGGCTCAAAGTTGGAGACCTCTTCCCAGAAAAAGCAGGGTTTCTTCGACCAGGTGCTTAACACGAAAAAATATCAAAAATACATAATAAAAGACCAACAAATTCAAGATGATAAATATAGAAAATGCCAAGGAAAACCAGAAACAATCCAACACATTACCAGGATCCTGTAGCAGTTTAACACAATCATATTTTACTACAAATACAAGCCTGATCCAGTTTTAGGGTCAAAATCCCACAAATTATATTACGACCAATTATATTATTACAGATAGGACGATCCATAATAACTGCCTGGATATAATATTACAGGATTAACAAGCAAGAACAACTTATGTAATAGATATAGCCATTCCAAACACACACAACATACAGAAATCAATAAGTGAGAAACACCAGAAATATGCTGAATTAAAAGAGGAAATTGAAAGACTTTGGAACATGAACAGGGTAGACATTGTCCCAATAGTAATATCCACAACTGGTATCATCCCAAAGTCACTACACAATAGCATTAAACAATTAAGGCTACACAGTAGTATCTATGTAAATCTTCAGAAAACCACAATACTAAATGCCACTAGAATAGTCTGAAAATTCTGAGCACTTGAGAAATGAGCATGCTTGGTTCTGCCCGTACCTCAGATTTTACCAGCTTGAGCTGAGAAAAAAATAATAATTATAAAATTACACATTGTTATTAAATTCTCCACAAATTAACTTGGTCCATCTATGGAGACTTCACCTACGCCCCTTCCCACCCTATTACTTGCATCATGGGTCCCAACCTCCCCACCGTCAAGGACATCTTCAAAAGGCGATGTCTCAAGAAGTTGGCATCCATAATTAGGGATTCTCAGCACCCAGGACATGCCCTCTTCCCACTATTACCATCAGGGAGGTGGTATAGGAGCATGGAGACAAACACTCAACATCTTAGAAACAGTTTCTTCCCCTCTGCCATCAGATTTCTGAACGGTCCATGAGCCCATGAACGCCACCTCACTTTTGCTCTCTTATTGCATTATTTATTTATTTATTTTATATTTCTTATTGTAATTTATAGTAATCTTTATATATTGCACTGTATTGCTGCCACAAAACCACAAATTTCATGACATTTGTCAGTGAACCTGCACCTGATTATCTTGCTATTCTCTTCTCTCAGTTCCTCCATTTTCACCGCATTTATTCTCAGGATGAGGGTTTTTATTCCAGGACGTCTGAGATGCCCTTTTTTTCAGGAAACCAGATTCCCTCTCCACTGCTATTGACGCAGCCCCCACCTGCATCTGCTCTATTTCCAGCACATCTGCTCTCATCTGCCCTCCCAGACATAACAGGGATAGGGCTCTCCTTGTCCTCATCTACTACCCCACAACCCTCCTCAACCTCCTTGACATCTACTATCTCCAGTGGGATTTCACCACCAGACACATCTTCCCCTCTCTGTTTTCTACAGAGATCACCCTCTCTGTGACTCCCTTGTCCACTTGTCTCTTGCCACCAATCCCTTTCCGGGCACTTATTCCTGTATCAACACTAAGTGTTACACCTGCCCTTTGCACCTCCTCCCCTCCTCCTTCACTCCCGTCCAGGTGAAGAACCTTACATGTGAGTCCATTGGTGTCATTTATTGTAACCAGTGCTCTCGGAACAGCCTCCTCAACCTCAGTTGTAGTTTGAGGCACTGCTTAATTGAACACCTTTACTCCATCTGCTGTAATTACCAGGATCTCCCAATAGCTAGCCATTTTAATTCCACTTCCCATTCCCATACTGACATGCCTCCTTTAATCCCAGTTGAAGCAAGACACAGATTTGAGGAACGCCACCTCATACTTGGTCTCATAGCATGAAGGTCAATTTCTTTAACTACTGGCAACCTTCTCCCCTTTGTTCTCCCTTATCCCATCAGCCCCATCATCCCATCTCTTTCCTCTCCCTGTCTCCTCGATCTGCCCATCACACAAAACTTCATCCTTCCAGTTCCCCTCCTCAACTGCTTCCTTTCACTGTCCTCTCCTATCAGATTCCATCTTCTTCAGCCCTATGTTACATCCACCTATCATCTTCCAGCTTCTTACATCATTCCTACTCTTCCTTCCCCTTATACCTATCTTCCCACTCTCAACTGGATCCACCTACCGGCCAGCTCATGCTTCTACCCCTCCACTACCCTTTTATTCTGACTCCTGACCTCTTCTTTCCAGTTCTGATGAAGAGTCTTGACCCAAAACAGCAGCTGTCCATTCCTGTCCATAGATGCTGCCAGGATCATTGAGTTCCTCCAGCATTTTGAGTGTGTTGCTCCAGATTTACAGCATCTACAAACTTACTTGTGATTGCACTGCTATCCAAGGTGTGTAATAGAATTGGTTGGGAGAGGACCGGGAAGGTCAAAGGAAATTGGCCTGTGGAAACGGTGTTCTCTGCCAATAACTGGGAAGAGCTTGATCACCACATGCATTATGCTCTCAGAGTTGCTGTATGGGCACAAATGTGTGCTTGTTCCCTGTTCTTCACCTCAGTAATAACCTGGGACATCTTCCAGTTTATCTGGGGGCCCAAGATGGAGTGAGTCTGATGGATTACGATGCACGTCCCCTGAGAATGGGGGCAAAAGTGCGCCTAAAATTGGCATCACCCTGGTTTAATCATTTGGTGTGTGGACCCCAAGTACATCGACATCGAGTGTCACTATATGCTAAGGTTCTACCTGTTCATAGTGTCGCAGAAGGGCTGCGCAATGCCCCAATCAGCTGCACATCTTGTCCTTTGCGGAAAAGTTCTTCCAGTAAATACCTTTGACTCTAAGTCCATCAAGTAGTAGTCAACATAGAATGTGCTGCAGGCACTGTGGTATAGGGAAGCCATGAATTCTGTGGGTTTCTTCCCTGAACAAACAGTCCAAGTCACCTGACGGGATGTCATATCGCCAGATCTGACCAACAAGCACCAAGACCGTGCTTGGTTGACGGTGAGAGGTGCTCTCCCAGTCAGAGCTTTCCTCTACAGACGACATATCATTCCCAGTGTATGCTGCCCTTGGGATGGCTGTGGTGGGGAAGAGACAGTCACCACCCCACCTCTTTGCAGATTGTGCATTTGCTAAGAGGGTGTTGAGATAGGTGCAAAGGTTGTTGTCTCGTTCTTCCCCTGTGGCTGTGTAACAGGGCTCTCTGATCTATGGGCTGCTCCCAGGGAAACACACCACGATGGACATCAAACACTGCTGGAAATCATCAGTTTGGTGAAGGACACTCTTTGGTATCCTCGAGACTTGTTGGTCTTCCAGCACAGTGAGATGTCCGTAAAGGAATGCTGCCAAGTGGCACAGTCCAGGCTGCTAGTGTACAAGCAGAGGTCCTTCCCAACCACAGTTTCGGCTCCTTCCGCTACCTCTCATGGAGGTGCTGAGTAAGGTGGAGAGGCCCCTTGAATCATGAAAGTGTGTATCACCTCAAGAGGACACATCAGTGGCAATGATGCTGTTTGTTTGTGTTATTTTAAAATTACACTACTGAACCTCAAACATGAAGGGTTTTTTTGCACTGTTTCTCCCTCCATATAGTCAGTATATTTGGATTAGATTAATTTAGATTTATTTATTAATCACATATCCATAAAAACATGTAGTGAAATGCTTTGATTGCATTGGCAACCAACACAATGTGAGGATGTGCTAATTGCCAGCTCATGAATAAGGTCTATTTTTTTGAAAATAAAAAGACAAGATATGGGGAGTATCTGCTGAGGGAGGAGTGGAGTGGGGGCGTGGGGAAGCCCCTCATACAATGAAAAGGGCATCACAGTGGCATGGTGCTCTGTTTTGTTTGATTTTTTAAAATAAGTTTACAACAAGTGGCCACTGAGTATGTGTTCATGGTCTTCTGCTGCTATAGCCCATCCACTTCATGGTTCAACATGCTGTGCATTCAGAGATGCTCTTCTGCACACCACCGTTGCAACATGTGGTTAATTCAGTTAGTCACCTTCCTGTCAGCTTGAACCAGACTGGATACTTTCTTTCTGTTTTTCACACCACTCAAAACACTCCTTCTGGAACTAAAAATTATTCCGCAGTCAAAGATCTCATTTCTTCCCCATTCTGATACTTGGTCTGAACAACTGAACCTCTTGACCATGTCTGCATGCTTTTATGCATTGAGTTGCTGCCACATGATTGGCTGATTAGATATGTGCAGGTGTACCTAATAAAGTGGCCACTGAGTGTATCTTTACATTACTGAAGGTAATGACCACGAATGGGGAAAAAAATTGTAGTGTTTCTTCTTTTGTGCATATTATTTATTATGAATAAAATCGATTTTTAAAATAAAAGAACGACAATGGGCGGTAATTCCTCTGTTCTTTTACGAGTACCGTCAGGGATTTTTTTTTGTATCCACTGAGAAATTAAGTGACTCATCTAAAATTCAGCAGGATAATTAAAGCTAATGGTATCAAAGGCAATTGAACAGCATGAATAGGAAGTTAGTTTAAGCAAAAAATAGTCATTAATGAGTCATTTCAGACAAGGGATTTGCAAAGTGGCATCCCACAAATTAGGCTGTTGTTAATACTTTACATATATCAGAATATACTGTAAAGATTACAAAGACTTGAATATAAATATTCTTTGTTTAATGATTGAAAACATCATTGAGAGAGTTTGATTTTTTGCTCTGTTTTAGACATTTCTCTTCTGGTGGATGTTGGTAAACAGCTTTACAAATTAATGAGTAAGAGATTGATAAATATTGTCATGAAAGAGATTTTGCAGTTGTTGTATATAAGTCACAGAAAGGTAATGTGCAGGTACAAGCAATTAAGAGAGCAAATGGTATGTTTACTTTTATTGCCAAGGGATTGGACTACAAGAGTAAGGCACTTACTGCAATTATACAATTATACAGGGCTTGGTACGACCACACCTGGAGTCCTGTGTAACGTGTGGCCTGGATTTATTTCTCTTAGAGATAATGAAGCAGGGGTTCATTGAATTATGTTCTGCGATAGGATGGAGAAGGAATAGAATGGGTCTCTAATTTTTGAATGTAGTAAATTGTGTTAGCCTTATTGAAATAGAACACAGAACACAGAACAGGCCTTTCAGCCACCATGTTCTGCCAACCTTTTAACCTACTCCAAGATCAGTCCAACCCTTCCCTCCCACATAGCCCTCCATTTTTCTTCTATCCATGTGCCGAAGAGTCTCTTAATGCCTCTGATGTATCTGTCTTTACCACCACACCTGGCTGTATGTTCCATGTACTTACCATTCTTTGTGTAACAAACTTATCTCTGACATCTCCTTATACTTTCCTTCAATCACCTTAAAAATATGCCCTCTCATATTAGCTATTGCTGGCCTGGGAAAGGATAAAGATCAGCTTTACTTGTCACACGTACATCAAAGCATCAAAACATACAGTGAAACGAGTTGTTTGTGTCAGCGACAAATATTTTCCAAATATGTGCTGGGGGTAGCCCACAATTGTCACCATGCTTCCTGTGCCAAATCAGCATACCTATAATTTACTAACCCTCACTAATCTGTACACCTTTGGAAGGTGGGAGGAAACTAGAGCACCCAATGCTGGATCCCAAGAGAAGGAATTTGTAGAATGCCAATGAGATGGCTTTTAGAGCAACTTGTGGTTGAGCCCACGAGGGGAAAGACAATTCTGGATTGGGTGTTTGTGTAATAAACCAGATTTGATTAGGGAGCTTAAGGTAAAGCACCCTTAGGAGACAGTGATCATAATATGATAGAATTCATTCTGCAGTTTGAGAGGGAGAAGCTAAAGTCAGATGTGTCAGCATTACAGTGAAGTAAAGGGAATTACAGAAGCATGAGAAAGGAGCTGGTCAAAGTTGATTGGAAGGGAACACTTTCAGGGATGGCGGTAGAACAATGGTTGGAGTTTCTGGGAGCAAATTGGAAGGTGCAAGATAGATACATCCCAAAAATAAAGCATTCTAAAGGCAGGATGATGCAACCATGGCTGATAATAGAAGTCAAGGCCAACATAAAAGCCAAAGAGAGGGCAATTTTTGTATAATAGAGCAAAAATTTGTGGGAAGTTAGAGGATTGGGAAGCTTTTAAAAACCAACAAGGCAACTAAGTAAGAAGGTAAGCTAGCCAATAGTATAAAAGAGGATTATAAAAGGTTATTTCAGATATATAAAGGGTAACTGAGAGGGGAGAATGGACACCAGACTGCTGGAAAATGATGCTGGAGAGGTAGTAATGGGGACAAAGAAATGGCAGATGAACTGAATAAGTATTGTGCATCAGTATTCACTGTGGAAGATGCTAGCAGCATGTCAGAAATTCAAGATTGTCAGGGGAGCAGAAGTGAGTGATTTCTTCATCAGGAATCAGGTCTTGGCCAGAAACATCGACTCTTTATTCCTGTTCAAAGATGCTGCCCGACCTGCTGAGTTCCTCCAGCATTCGGTGTGTGTAACTCTGGATTTCCAACACCTGCAGAATCTCTTACGTTCAGAGTTTTTAACAATGAAAACAAGATTTATAGGAAACAATCAGTGGGTCCGTGGAGTGAAAAACAGAGATAATAGTTCACGGAAATGACCTTTCATTGGAAAATTGTGAATTTCAAGCATTTCCTTCTTTTTGGATTTTAACAATTGCACTACTACTTCCCATTTTGCAAACCATTTTCCAGGATCAAGGATGACTTGTCATTCCAGTTCTACAAGTTCTGAGTTGGGATCTGAAGATTCAGCCACACATGAGGCAAATGGAGTTTTGGCTGTTGTGATGCTGGGTTGAATTGTGGTGTCCTTCCTTTCACAGGCTGCACCTATCTTCTGTGTGTTCCACTTAGAGGCACTTGAAACTCTCAGTGCCTTCTCAGCTGCTCATTTAAGTGTGTGTGGGCAAGAAATTTCCCTACATTAAGAAGGCATTACATGTTCTCAAGGTGCTTTTGAGGAGATAATTGAAGCATTGTCGCTGGTTTCCTGGAAATTGATTGCAATATTGGATCTTGAAGGAGGGTGCTTGCTTCGAGAATTCCGTGTGCAGACAAAATGAAACATCAACCAAAAATCAGTTTCCTGCACTTTCTACTTTTACTTCAGATTTCCAGCATCTGCAGTTTTTTTTTGATTTGCATACAGATGACATAGACTGCTGATTGGATTTGACACTACATTTGGATTATACATGGAAAAGTAATGGGCCCTTTTCTTTGAATACAAAAGCCTTGCTTTGTGGTTTGTGGTGTTTCGAAAATTAATCCTTTCTACAATCACTGGAGGAGTCTTGCTGAGTTTGTTCTCAGAATGTCTTGGATCTCATATTTACTAAGTTTTGCTGCAGCATTAGGTTCCAGCCCCAAATCAAACTATTCCCCCCATCCCCAAACCATCTCAGCTGCCTCTCTTTTCAGGATGAAACTTTCTGCTTAAGAACATCTGAGATGTTCTCTTTTTTCAAAGAGTGGAGTTTCCCTTCCACCACCATCAAGGCTGCCCTCACCTACATCTCGGCCTCCTCTACATTGGTGAGACCTGACACTGACTGGGGAACCACTTTGTGGTGCTCCTTTGCTCTGTCCGTCGCAAAAGGGAGGATCTTCTGGTGGCTACCCATTTCAATTTGACCTCCCGATGCCACTTTGACATGTCTGTCCATGGCCTCCACTACAGCTATGATGAGGCCAAACTCAGTTTGGAGGAGCGGCACCTCATATTCAGTCTGGGTAACCTCCAACCTGATGGAATCAACATCAATTTCCCTGACTTCCAGTAATTTCTCCCCATCCCTCCATCTCTCCAGCTGTATTTTTCCATTCCCCATTCTGTTACCCTCTCACCCCTTCTCTTCTCATCTGCTTTCTGGTTCCACTCCTATTTCCCATTCTTCCATTGCCAACTCTCCACTCCTATCACATTCCTTCTTCTTCAGCCCTTTATCTCTTCCACTTGTCTCCTCCCAGCTTCTCACTTCATTTCCCTCTTCCCCACCCACCAAACACCGACCTTCCCCCTCACCTGGTCTCACCTATCACCTACCAGCTTGTACTCCTTCCCCTCCATGGATGTTGGAAAAATGGAGAGCTATGTAGGAGGAAAGGATTAGATTGATCTTGGCATAGGTTAAAAGATCGGTATAACATTGTGGACTGAAAGGATTGTACTGTGCTGTAATGTTCTATGTTCTATGCTCTCTGCTCTACTCCCCACACCTTCATATTCTGGTTTCTGCCCCCTTCCTTTGCAGTTCTGATGGAGGGTCTCAGGCTGAAACATTGACTGTTTATTCCCCTCCACTGGGCCTGACCTACTGAGTTCCTCCAGCATTTGTGTGTTGATGAGAACTATCTGATCGGTTTGAAAACATTTTTTTTTTGAAACTGGACAGTGACCAAAGTGGTTTAGAGGCTGCTGTTTTGCTGCTGAGCCTTGTGGTCAAGGAGCTTTATCTCACACTGCATATGTCAAGGAGTAAATGCAAACTTTATGAACAGACTTTCCCCTCCATAGATGCTGCCTGGCTTGCTGAGCTCCTCCAGCATTTTGTGTGTGTTGCTCAAGATTTCCAGCATCTGCAGGATCTTTTGTATTTAACCAAGAATCGATGGATGTAATGCTCAGGTTTTATAAGGCATTGGTCAGACTGCACCTGAAGTTTTGTGATCAGTTTTTGGCTGCTTATCCAAGAAAGTATGTGGTTGCATTGGAGAGGGTCTGGAGGAGATTCACGAAAATGATCCTGTGTATGAAAAGGTTAACATATGAGGAGTGTTTCATGGCTCTGGGTCTCTACTCACTGGAGTTTAGAAGGATGGGGGGGGGATCTCATTGAAACCTATCGAATATTGAAAGGTCTAAATAGAGTGGATGTGGAGAAGATGTTTCCTATCGTGGGGTAGTCTAGGACCAGAGGGCACAATCTCAGAATAGAAGGACGCCCCTTTAGAACAGATATAAGAAGAAATTTCTTTAGACAGAAGGTGGCGAATCTGTGGAATTCATTGCTAGACTGCCGTAGAGGCCAAGTCATTGGGTATGTCTGAAGCGGAGTGTGATACGTTCTTGATTAGTAATGACGTCAAATGTTATGGGGAGAAGGCAGAAGGATGGGGTTGAGAGGGAAAATAGATCAGCCATGATGGATTGGTGGAGTGGACTCAATAGGACAAATGATCTAGTTCTAAAGCTATGTCTTATGGTCTGAACCATTCCCTACGCTTGCTTCCCCTCCTCTCACCTCATACCCACTTCTCTTTCATGGGTAAACATTATCAAAGGTGTTGGCAGGAACAGGAATGTAATAGCTTCAAATTGAAACCACACATGTGTTTCTGATCCTGTATGGTTTACAAAGGTTTCAGATCTCCCTATTCAAGAGGATTGATTCAAAAGCTCAGAAATAAAAAAAATATAGTAATTATGTTAAACAGCTATGTTTTACAGACATCTGAAAATATGCTTCATACGATTGGGCAGGAGGGACTGTTCTCCTTAAAGAAGGCCAAATATAGTTCCGTGGAAATTTAATTGAGGTGGTAGAGATTATGAAGGGTTTTGCCTGAATACATGGGAAGAAAGTTTCCACTGGCAAGAGCTCATAACCAAAACTCAGAGACTCAAGAAAGTTGGCAAGAAAACAGAGGGGTTCTGTGGAGAGCCTTTTCGAGCAGGAAGGTGTTGTAATCTGAGCCATGGAGTCGCTTCAGCTCAGCACATCTTTGCTGCCCAAGGTCCCATCCAAGCAGTTCCCATTTGCCTCTGTTTGGACAATATTCTTCCACATCCACCTACCTGGGAAATTATGTCCAGTCTCTCCTTATAACTCAAGCCCTCCAGTGTTGTGTATTTGATATTTAAGTAATGGTTGAGTAATCTTGTTTATATGTTGGTTGATTAAGCATGCTTGTTTAAATAATTCATTACGAGTTATATGAATGGATACATTAATTGCATACATCATTGCGCTACCACAGGATATGTGCACGCCTCAATGAAAGTAAACTCAAAGTTAGACTCACATCTCGGACTCCCGTGTCTTCCTTTGAATTAGTTAATGTTTGAAGTTACAAAATATAACGTCCAGCCCTGGAGGAATCTTTGTGAATCTTTTCTGCATGCTGTCTCGCTGAGTCACATATTCTCTTTCTTTTTCAATCTTTTTGTTAAGTTTCAAAATTAAACATAACAATGATAGTGATGATACATGGAGATCGGGATTACAATAATGACAGTTAACATGTACAAGCACAAATTCCAAGTAACAAATATAGTTGAGCCTCCCAATCTCATAGTAACTGACCATGAAAAAGATATTTTATAAAGAAAGAAAAAGAAAACCCCCTAAACTAAAAAAGGACAAACAAAGCTTGGGCTGTCATATTACCTTGGCTAAAATTATTATTTGTCATTAACTCCGCTCCTCTATACATGAACAAAATAATTACTACAAAGGATTCAGAAAGGGTCAACTTACATCATATGAAAATATTGAATAAATGGCCTCCAAGTTTCTTCAAATTTAACCGAAGGATCCATAGTACCACTCCTAATTTTTTCCAAGCTTAGGCATGCTATCGTTTGGGAAAACCATTGAAATGTAGTGGGGGGATTAGAATCTTTCCATTTAACTGAAATAGATCTTCTGGCTATTAATGTAACAAATGCAATTAGACGACAAGCTGATGAGGATAAACGACTAGAGTCTATCACTGGTAGTCCAAAAATTGCAGTAACAGGATGAGGTTGTAAATTAATACACAGAACTACTGAAATAATATCAAAAATATCTTTCCAATATTTTTCTAGAAGAGGACAAGACCAGGACATAATGTGTCAAGGAAGCTACCTCAGAATTACATCCGTCACAAACAGGATTTATATGGCAATATAGTCACATCTTCTATGGTGTAGTGAGCACACAGTACTCCAGGCATGGTCTCATCAATGCTATGTACAACTGCAACATGACATTTCTACTGTTATACTCGGTGCCCCAGCCTTCTTCTCCACCCTGTCTACTTGTGTCAGTGCTTTCAGGGAACTTTACACTTCTACCCCTAGGTCCCTGATCTATTACACACCCCAGGGTTCTGAAATGCATTGGGGATATTCATTGTATTGATCTTTGACCCTGGTTTAACTATCCAAACTGCATCAAGGAACAAGGATCAACTTTATTTGTCATATACATTTACATGTATTAGGAATTTTGCCCTGGTGTGTTGGTGTGACATGCAACTAAAAGCAACAACATTCAACAATTGTAAAGAGTTAAGGATTATAGTAAAAAGGTTAGAAGTTAGAGACTAAAGGACGGATGTGGAATAAAATATGCGTAAATACATAACTACCAGCATGTATTTATGATGTAAACATCATTATAAAAAGTGGATTGTAGTGCCTGCAATGCAGTGCAGTGATAAGATGAGGTAATGCACACAAAATGCTGGAAAAACTTTGCAGGTCGGGCAGCATCTAAGGAAAAGAGTAAACATGCAATGCTTTGGGCCGAGACCCTTCTTCAAGATTCCGAAGAAGGGTCTCGGCCCAGAATGTCGACTGTTTCCTCTTTTCCATAAATGCTGCCTGACCTACAGGGTTCAGGACTTCTTCAGAGTCCTGAAGAAGAATCTCGGCCTGAAACGTTGAATGTTTCCTCTTTGCCTGACCTGCTGAGATCCTCCAGCGTTTTGTGTGTGTTGCATTGGATTTCCAGCATCTGCAGATTTTCTCAAGAAGAGGTAATAGATGGGAGGACAGCAAAATGGAATGATTGATTATATTAACTGCCTGGGGGGAAATACTTTTAAGATGGCATGAGCTTTTTGTTTTAATAGCCCTACAATGCTTTCCAGAAACGAGCTTTATCCATTTGTCTGACTTAAATTCATCAACCACTCTGTCCACTTTTCCTATGCACCTGGAAGTCTGATGAAAGCATTTTCAATCATCGAGTTTCAGATTAGAATTGGACAGGCAACCCCTGCATCATGCCCCCCCCAAACAAACACCAGGCCACAGTCTCCCATATCATTATAGATTTCATCATATCAGGAGATCTCCCCTCCATAGCCTCTAATCTGATAGTGTCCCAATCCCACACTTCAGACTTCCGTCTCTTACCCAAGATCTACAAACAGCACGATTGTAGGTCAATTCTTTCTGCCTGCTCTTGCCCCACTGAATTTACCTCCTCATATCTTAATATTTCTTGTGTCTTCCTACACTGGGATAAGTGTTTGAAGGGAAAAACTTTGCAGGTAACGAGTAAGATGTACAGGAAGTACAGTGAAATACTTGTCTTGCATACCGTCCACACTGATCAGTTGATTACAACAGTGCATTGAGGTAGTA
Organism: Mobula birostris; assembly: GCF_030028105.1. Taxonomy (NCBI): domain Eukaryota; kingdom Metazoa; phylum Chordata; class Chondrichthyes; order Myliobatiformes; family Myliobatidae; genus Mobula; species Mobula birostris. The sequence continues at coordinate 47,850,785 of NC_092402.1, forward strand.
CAAGGTAAAGCAATGACAGAATACAGAATTAAGTGTTAAAAGATTATGCAGTTCGACAATTAGGTGCAAGATCATAATGAAGTCAACTGTGAGGTCAAGAGTTCATCCTATCATACTTGGGAACCATTCAATAGTCTCATTACTGTGGAGTAGAAATTGTCCTTGATCCTGGTTGTAATTATAGAACCATAGAAACATGGAAAACCTACAGCACAATACAGGCCCTTCGGCCCACATAGTTGTGCCACACATGTCCTTACCTTAGAAATTACCTAGAGTTACCTATACCCCTCTATTTTTCTGAACTCCATGTAACTGTCCCGGAGTCTCTTAAAAGACCCTATCATATCCGCCTCCATCACCGTCGCCGGCAGCCCATTCCACGCGCTCACCATTCTCTGCGTAAAAAACTTACCTCGGACATCTCCTCTGTACCTACTTTCAAGCACCTTAAAACTGTGCCCTCTCGTGCTAGCCATTTCAGCCCCGGGAAAAAGCCTCTGACTATCCACACGATCAATGCCTCTCATCATCTTGTACACCTCTATCAGGTCACCACTCATCCTCCATCACTCCAAGGAGAAAAGGCCAAGTTCACTCAACCTATTCTCATAAGGCATGCTCCCCAATCCAGACAACATCCTTGTAAATTTCCTCTGCACCCTTTCTATAGTTTCCACATCCTTTTTGTAGTGAGGTGACCATAACTGAGCACAGTACTCCAACTGGGGTCTGACCAGGATCCTATATAGTTGCAACATTACCTCTTGGCTGGGTACAGGAGTGTCTCTATGTAAGGTGACTTTGACAGGAAATGATAGAGTAGTGGTGGTGGGGTGGTTAATGGGTGGAGGTGTTGTTCAGCCTGATGGCTTAGAGGAAGTGACTGTTTTTGCATCTGGTGTCCTGGTGTGGATGTTGCATAGCCTCTTCACTGATGGGAGTGGAACACACTCATTTTCCCTAATGTGGCACTGTGACCTTTGGATTTTCGTGGGGTTTATTCGACAAGAGGTTCTTTCTTTAATAAGAAAATACTTTCTAGAATTAATTTCTTGAATTCTAAACATCTTTTCAGTGCTGACAACACTTCAGTTACTTTGCCATTGCTTAGATGGAATGCATTATATAAAATGCCACTGGACTCAATAGGTTTCTGAAAGTTGTAATCGTTGGGGGTGGTAATGGGGATAAGCTCCCATTATCTATTAAATGCTCCTAATGGTGTGTGTCTCAAATAGCCTCCAGCTACTTCACGTGTGCCTTAGCTACTAAGCCCGGCGGACAGGAGATGGGGCAAAGGCAGGTTACTGGCGCCTTAAAACCAGTTGCTTTGGGCAGATGGGTCTCATCAGCTGTGGTTGGCAGCTCACCTAACAGAAGGAAAACTCTGATCTCAGGCCTCTGCTGCCTTGCGGCTGTACCCACTCATGGGGAAGGCTTCAGGAGTAAACCCCGAGGGAAAAATCCAGAGCTGAAGTCCCTAAGGCAGTCCTACGTTGAGCTCAACACTGACTGGCAACTCCTGTGACACCGCTGGTACCAAACTGTGTCAGTCTCTGCCATTCCTTTGGGTTCTTCAGATGCGTGGAGAGGGGGAGCTTGCTGCATGGGCAACAGCTTGCTCTCCATATCGTACTGTCCAGGCTCAGGGATCACGTAGACAGCTATGATGCAATATCCATGGCGACCCCGAACAATGGAAGGCCTCATTGGACTCAATAATGTTGTAGAGTCAATACTATGAGCTAAGTAACAATCTTATGTAGATAGCCTCTGAGATCAAGGGTGTCTTTGGTTTTGTGGGTTCCTGAGGTGGTGAATAAGGTAATGTTTGAAAGGCAGCCTCTTCCACGGATAGGGCAGTTGAGGGCAGGTGGGACCTATGTAGTTTTTAGTCTGTGAGGTAGTGTAATCCTTATGTCACTTGTGTAGGACCTCTGAGTACTCCCAATGAATGCCCCACAGGTTCTCAATAGCATTCTGAATGTCCGTTTTCCACTGGCAGTGGTCATGGACCAGAGTTTCTGAGGAATTGGTGGGGTTGTTGGTAATTACATGTCAAAGGAGGCTTTGAGAACATTCTTTAGTCTTTTCCTCAATCAATCTGGTTACCTCTTTCTATGACACAGCTCAGAACAGAGCACCTGTCTTGGAGTCTAGTTCTGGCATACTGATATTATAGCCTATCCAACAGAGCAGAAAGAATGTAAGTAAGATATTAGTAATGGGAACTGTGGCTTAGGAAATTATACCTGTCCTGCCAGTGAATTTTGTGAAGAAAACACTGATTTTATTTTGAAATGCCTGTTGTAGCTAGCCCAGGTCTCAGAAGCATATCGGGGACCAGGGATCTCAGCTCCCCAATAGACTAATAGTTTTTTGCCCAGTCTGAGTTCACAGACTTCAAATATCCTTTTCTAAAATGTTTTGCTGGCTCATTAAAGATGGTGTTCAATGGATGTTTGCCTTCACTGAGGGATGGCTCCCAAAATCCTAAAATATACATAGTAGTCCACATTTTCCACTGCCTTGTCAGGACCCTATATTGTTGGAAGGTAGTGTTGTTCGGAAGAGATGGATTGATAAAGGACGTTGGTCTTGGGGTGTTCAGTTAGTTAGAACAACAAAATGGGCATTCTTGCAACCATGCTGCCTGATCTTTGTTAGAACATTCCAAAATTAGCTTATCACTTTTATTCAAGACCTGAATTTCTTGTTACTACAATTGCTCACCAAATTACCCTTATATAATGCAATGTCCTTTCTCAAACACTTCTGGTGGCAAAGACCACATTCCAAAAACCTGGCCCTCCCCCCCAGCCTCATCTCATCAGTAGCCCAGTTGATAAACCTGTTGATGTAGAGGTGATTGATGTTACCTCCAGAGAACTATTGGGTCATAGGCCTGACAATGAGGAAATAATTCCATTTTTGTATCAAAATGTTCAGGTGGGTGCAACGGAGGAGACATTTGGAGCATGTACATTCGAGAGGTGTAAACAATATTAAATGTA